>NC_090410.1:19409604-19712938 GCF_036365525.1 Heterodontus francisci | reverse complement strand
TCACTGAATCCTCCACTATCATCATCCTGCAGGTCACCATTGACCAGAAACTGAACTGGAGTAGCCATATAAATTCTGTGGCTACAAGAGCAGGTCAGAAGCTGGGAATTCTATGATGAGTAACTCACCTCCTGTCTCCCCAAAGCCTGTCCACCATCTACAAGGCACAAGTCAGGAGTGTGATGGAATACTCTCCACTTGCCTGGACAGGTGCAGCTCCAACAACACTCAAGAAGCTCGACACCATCCAGGACAAAGCAGCCCGCTTGATTGGCACCCCATCTACAAACATTCACTCCCTCCACCACCGACGCACAGTGGCAGCAGCATCTACAACAGGGTTGTCCAACCTTTTTGGGCAGAGGGCTGCGTTATGATTTTTGCTCGGCCTAGGGGCCGGTGAGCATTCTTCGAAAGATAAAGGCATTAAAAATTTATCTTACCAATAAAAACAGCAACAATATGCATTTTTGTGAAGAAGCTTTAAATGAGAAGACTAATTTATTGACTTACTTCTCATCATTATATTGTATACTGATTTAGTGACATACCTGGCATTATTTTTGCTTGTATAAGTAGTCAATCTCTGCCCACACACTCGATGTAGCGATGCAGAGTATTCTGGATAAATATTAATCTGTCAGGAGTGATCTTGATCTCTCTCTCTGTCTCTATCTCTCTCTCTGTCTCTATCTCTCTCTGCCTGTGTTCCCCCCTCTCTGTATTGTTCCCCCTCTCTGTGTTGTCCTCACTCTCTCTGTTCCCCCTCTATCTGTCCCTCCTCTCTATGTCCCCCCTCTCTGCCCCTCTCTCTGTTCCCCTCTCTCTCTCTCTGTTTCCCCCCTCTCTGTTTTCCCCTCTCTCTCTGTTTCCCCTCTTTCTCTCTCTGTTCCCCCCACTCTCTCTCTGTCCCCCTCCCTCTCTTTGTTTTCCACCACTCTCTCTCTCTGCCCATTTTCTCTCTGTTTTCCCATCTCTCTATGTTCCCCTCTCTCTTTGTTCCCCCCTCTCTCTGTTTTCCACCTCTCTCTCTGTTCCCCCTCTCTCTCTGTTCGCCCTCTCTCTCTGTTTTCCCGCTCTCTCTGTTTTCCCCTCTCTGTTTTTCCCCTCTCTTTGTTTTCCCCTCTCTCTGTTTTCCCCCCTCTCTCTGTTTTCCCCTTTCTCTGTTTCCCCCCTCTCTCTGTTTTCCTTCTCTCTGTTTTCCCCCCTCTCTCTGTTTCCCCCCTCTGTTTTCCCCTCTCTCTGTTTTCCCCCCCTCTCTGTTTTCCCCTCTTTCTCCGTTTCCCCCTCTCTCTGTTTTCCCCTCTCTGTTTTCCCCCTCTCTCTGTTTCCCCCCTCTCTCTGTTCCCCCCTCTCTCTGTTTTCCCCTCTCTGTTTTCCCCTCTCTCTCTTTTCCCCTCTCTGTTACCCACCTCTCTCTGTTTCCCCCCTCTCTGTTTTCCCCTCTCTGTTTTCCCCTCTCTGTTTACCCCCCTCTGTTTTCCCACCTCTCTGTTTCCCCCCCTCTCTCTGTTCTCCCCTCTTGCTGTTTCCCCCCTCTCTGTTTTCCCCCCTCTCTGTTTTCCCCCTCTCTGTTTTCCCCTCTCTGTTTTCCCCCTCTCTCTGTTTTCCCCTCTCTGTTTTCCCCCTCTCTGTTTCCCCTCTCTCTCTGTTTTCCCCCTCTCTCTGTTTTCCCCCTCTCTCTGGTTTCCCCTCTCTGTTTTCCCCCTCTCTGTTTCCCTTCTCTCTCTGTTTTCCCCCTCTCTGTTTTCCCCCTCTCCCTGTTTTCCCCTCTCTGTTTCCCCCTCTCTGTTTTCCTTCCTCTGTTTTCCCGTCTCTCTGTTTTCCCCCCTCTCTCTGTTCTCCCCCTCTTGCTGTTTCCTCCCTCTCTGTTTCCCCCTCTCTGTTTCCCCTCTCTCTCTGTTTTCCCCTTCTCTCTGTTTTCCCCCTCTCTCTGTTTTCCCCCTCTCTCTGGTTTCCCCTCTCTGTTTTCCCCCTCTCTGTTTCCCTTCTCTCTCTGTTTCCCTTCTCTCTCTGTTTTCCCCCTCTCTGTTTTCCCCCTCTCCTTGTTTTCCCCTCTCTGTTTCCCCCTCTCTGTTTTCCTTCCTCTGTTTTCCCGTCTCTCTGTTTTCCCCCCTCTCTCTGTTCTCCCCCTCTTGCTGTTTCCTCCCTCTCTGTTTCCCCCTCTCTGTTTTCCCCTCTCTCTGTTTTCTCCCCTCTCTCTGTTCTCCCCTCTCTCTGTTTTCCCCTCTCTCTCTGTTTCCCCCTCTCTGTTTTCCCCCTCTCTCTGTTTTCCCTTCTCTGTTTTCCCCCTCTCTCTGATTTCCCCCTCTCTGTTTCCCCTCTCTGTTTTCCCGTCTCTCTCTGTTTTCCCCCCTCTCTCTGTTTTCCCCCCTCTCTCTGTTCTCCCCCTCTAGCACCGCAGCCTCACAGCTCCAGGGACCCGGGTTCGATTCCAGGTACTGCCTGTGTGGAGTTTGCAAGTTCTCCCTGTGTCTGCGTGGGTTTTCTCCGGGTGCTCCGGTTTCCTCCCACAAGTCAAAAGGCTTGCAGGTTGATAGGTAAATTGGCCATTATAAATTGTCACTAGTGTAGGTAGGTGGTAGGGAAATATAGGGACTGGTGGGAATGTGGGATTAGTGTACGATTAGTGTAAATGGGTGGTTGATGTTTGGGACAGACTCGGTGGGCTAAAGGGCCTGTTTCAGTGCTGTATTTCTAATCTAATCTAATCTAATCTAATCTAATCTACTGTTTCCCCCCTCTCTGTTTTCTCCCTCTCTGTTTTCTCCCTCTCTGTTTTCCCCTCTCTCTGTTTTCCCCCCTCTCTCTGTTTCCCCTCTCTCTCTGTTTCCCTCTCTCTGTTTACCCCCTCTTGCTGTTTCCCCCCTCTGTTTCCCCCTCTCTGTTTCCCCCTCTCTGTTTCCCCCTCTCTGTTTCCCCCTCTCTGTTTCCCCCTCTCTGTTTCCCCTCTCTCTGTTTTCCCCCTCTCTCGGTTTCCCCCTCTCTGTTTTCCCCCTCTCTCTGTTTCCCCCTCTCTCTGTTTCCCCCTCTCTCTGTTCTCCCCCTCTCAGTGTTTTCCCCCTCTCTCTGTTTTCCCCTCTCTCTGTTCTCCCCCTCTCAGTGTTTTCCCCCTCTCTCTGTTTCCCTCTCTCTGTTTCCCCCCTCTTGCTGTTTCCCCCCTCTGTTTCCCCCCTCTGTTTCCCCCTCTCTGTTTCCCCCTCCTGTTTTCCCCCTCTCTGTTTTCCCCTCTCTCTGTTTTCCCCTCTCTGTTTCCCCCCTCTCTCTGTTTCCCCCCTCTCTGTTTTCCCCTCTCTGTTTCCCCCTCTCTCTGTTTCCCCCTCTCTGTTTTCCCCTCTCTGTTTTCCCTCTCTCTCTGTTTTCCCCCCTCTCTCTGTTCTCCCCCTCTTGCTGTTTCCTCCCTCTCTGTTTCCCCCTCTCTGTATTCCCCTCTCTCTGTTTTCTCCCCTCTCTCTGTTCTCCCCTCTCTCTGTTTTCCCCTCTCTCTCTATTTCCCCCTCTCTGTTTTCCCCCTCTCTCTGTTTTCCCCTCTCTGTTTTCCCCCTCTCTCTGTTTTCCCCCTCTCTGTTTCCCCTCTCTGTTTTCCCGTCTCTCTCTGTTTTCCCCCCTCTCTCTGTTTTCCCCCTCTCTCTGTTCTCCCCCTCTTACTGTTTCCCCCCTCTCTGTTTTCTCCCTCTCTGTTTTCTCCTTCTCTGTTTTCTCCCTCTCTGTATTCCCCTCTCTCTGTTTTCCCCCCTCTCTCTGTTTCCCCTCTCTCTCTGTTTCCCTCTCTCTGTTTACCCCCTCTTGCTGTTTCCCCCCTTTGTTTCCCCCCTTTGTTTCCCCTCTCTGTTTCCCCCTCTCTGTTTTCCCCCTCTCTGTTTTCCCCTCTCTCTGTTTTCCCCCCTCTCTCTGTTTCCCCCTCTCTGTTTTCCCCCTCTCTCTGTATTCCCCTCTCTCTGTTCTCCCCCTCTCAGTGTTTTCCCCCTCTCTCTGTTTCCCTCTCTCTGTTTACCCCCTCTTGCTGTTTCCCCCCTCTGTTTCCCACTCTCTGTTTCCCCCTCTCTGTTTTCCCCCTCTGTTTTCCCCTCTCTCTGTTTTCCCCCTCTCTCTGTTTCCCCCTCTCTGTTTTCCCCTCTCTCTGTTTCCCCCCTGTCTCTGTTTCCCCCTCTCTGTTTTCCCCCTCTCTCTGTTTCGCCCTCTCTCTGTTCTCCCCCTCTCAGTGTTTTCCCCCTCTCTCTGTTTTCCCCTCTCTCTGTTTTCCCCCCTCTCTCTGTTTCCCCCTCTCTGTTTTCCCCCTCTCTGTTTCCCCTCTCTCTGTTTTCCCCCCTCTCTCTGTTTCCCCCTCTCTCTGTTTCCCCCTCTCTCTGTTTCCCCCTCTCTGTTTTCCCCCTCTCTCTGTTTCCCCCTCTCTCTGTTCTCCCCCTCTCAGTGTTTTCCCCCTCTCTCTGTTTTCCCCTCTCTCTGTTCTCCCCCTCTCAGTGTTTTCCCCCTCTCTCTGTTTCCCTCTCGCTGTTTCCCCCCTCTGTTTCCCCCCTCTGTTTCCCCCTCTCTCTGTTTCCCCCTCTCTCTGTTTTCCCCCTCTCTCTGGTTTCCCTTCTCTCTCTGTTTTCCCCTCTCTCTGTTTTCCCCTCTCTCTGTTTCCCCCCGTCTCTGTTTCCCCCTCTCTGTTTTCCCCCTCTCTCTGTTTCGCCCTCTCTCTGTTCTCCCCCTCTCAGTGTTTTCCCCCTCTCTCTGTTTTCCCCTCTCTCTGTTTTCCCCCCTCTCTCTGTTTCCCCCTCTCTGTTTTCCCCCTCTCTGTTTCCCCTCTCTCTGTTTTCCCCCCTCTCTCTGTTTCCCCCTCTCTCTGTTTCCCCCTCTCTCTGTTTCCCCCTCTCTGTTTTCCCCCTCTCTCTGTTTCCCCCTCTCTCTGTTTCCCCCTCTCTCTGTTCTCCCCCTCTCAGTGTTTTCCCCCTCTCCCTGTTTTCCCCTCTCTCTGTTCTCCCCCTCTCAGTGTTTTCCCCCTCTCTCTGTTTCCCTCTCTCTGTTTACCCCCTCTTGCTGTTTCCCCCCTCTGTTTCCCCCCTCTGTTTCCCCCCTCTGTTTCCCCCTCTCTCTGTTTTCCCCCTCTCTCTGGTTTCCCCTCTCTGTTTTCCCCCTCTCTGTTTCCCTTCTCTCTCTGTTTTCCCCCTCTCTGTTTTCCCCCTCTCCCTGTTTTCCCCTCTCTGTTTCCCCCTCTCTGTTTTCCTTCCTCTGTTTTCCCGTCTCTCTGTTTTCCCCCCTCTCTCTGTTCTCCCCCTCTTGCTGTTTCCTCCCTCTCTGTTTCCCCCTCTCTGTTTTCCCCTCTCTCTGTTTTCTCCCCTCTCTCTGTTCTCCCCTCTCTCTGTTTTCCCCTCTCTCTCTGTTTCCCCCTCTCTGTTTTCCCCCTCTCTCTGTTTTCCCTTCTCTGTTTTCCCCCTCTCTCTGATTTCCCCCTCTCTGTTTCCCCTCTCTGTTTTCCCGTCTCTCTCTGTTTTCCCCCCTCTCTCTGTTTTCCCCCTCTCTCTGGTTTCCCCTCTCTGTTTTCCCCCTCTCTGTTTCCCTTCTCTCTCTGTTTTCCCCCTCTCTGTTTTCCCCCTCTCCCTGTTTTCCCCTCTCTGTTTCCCCCTCTCTGTTTTCCTTCCTCTGTTTTCCCGTCTCTCTGTTTTCCCCCCTCTCTCTGTTCTCCCCCTCTTGCTGTTTCCTCCCTCTCTGTTTCCCCCTCTCTGTTTCCCCTCTCTCTCTGTTTTCCCCTTCTCTCTGTTTTCCCCCTCTCTCTGTTTTCCCCCTCTCTCTGGTTTCCCCTCTCTGTTTTCCCCCTCTCTGTTTCCCTTCTCTCTCTGTTTCCCTTCTCTCTCTGTTTTCCCCCTCTCTGTTTTCCCCCTCTCCTTGTTTTCCCCTCTCTGTTTCCCCCTCTCTGTTTTCCTTCCTCTGTTTTCCCGTCTCTCTGTTTTCCCCCCTCTCTCTGTTCTCCCCCTCTTGCTGTTTCCTCCCTCTCTGTTTCCCCCTCTCTGTTTTCCCCTCTCTCTGTTTTCTCCCCTCTCTCTGTTCTCCCCTCTCTCTGTTTTCCCCTCTCTCTCTGTTTCCCCCTCTCTGTTTTCCCCCTCTCTCTGTTTTCCCTTCTCTGTTTTCCCCCTCTCTCTGATTTCCCCCTCTCTGTTTCCCCTCTCTGTTTTCCCGTCTCTCTCTGTTTTCCCCCCTCTCTCTGTTTTCCCCCCTCTCTCTGTTCTCCCCCTCTAGCACCGCAGCCTCACAGCTCCAGGGACCCGGGTTCGATTCCAGGTACTGCCTGTGTGGAGTTTGCAAGTTCTCCCTGTGTCTGCGTGGGTTTTCTCCGGGTGCTCCGGTTTCCTCCCACAAGTCAAAAGGCTTGCAGGTTGATAGGTAAATTGGCCATTATAAATTGTCACTAGTGTAGGTAGGTGGTAGGGAAATATAGGGACTGGTGGGAATGTGGGATTAGTGTACGATTAGTGTAAATGGGTGGTTGATGTTTGGGACAGACTCGGTGGGCTAAAGGGCCTGTTTCAGTGCTGTATTTCTAATCTAATCTAATCTAATCTAATCTAATCTACTGTTTCCCCCCTCTCTGTTTTCTCCCTCTCTGTTTTCTCCCTCTCTGTTTTCCCCTCTCTCTGTTTTCCCCCCTCTCTCTGTTTCCCCTCTCTCTCTGTTTCCCTCTCTCTGTTTACCCCCTCTTGCTGTTTCCCCCCTCTGTTTCCCCCTCTCTGTTTCCCCCTCTCTGTTTCCCCCTCTCTGTTTCCCCCTCTCTGTTTCCCCCTCTCTGTTTCCCCTCTCTCTGTTTTCCCCCTCTCTCTGTTTCCCCCTCTCTGTTTTCCCCCTCTCTCTGTTTCCCCCTCTCTCTGTTTCCCCCTCTCTCTGTTCTCCCCCTCTCAGTGTTTTCCCCCTCTCTCTGTTTTCCCCTCTCTCTGTTCTCCCCCTCTCAGTGTTTTCCCCCTCTCTCTGTTTCCCTCTCTCTGTTTCCCCCCTCTTGCTGTTTCCCCCCTCTGTTTCCCCCCTCTGTTTCCCCCTCTCTGTTTCCCCCTCCTGTTTTCCCCCTCTCTGTTTTCCCCTCTCTCTGTTTTCCCCTCTCTGTTTCCCCCCTCTCTCTGTTTCCCCCCTCTCTGTTTTCCCCTCTCTGTTTCCCCCTCTCTCTGTTTCCCCCTCTCTGTTTTCCCCTCTCTGTTTTCCCTCTCTCTCTGTTTTCCCCCCTCTCTCTGTTCTCCCCCTCTTGCTGTTTCCTCCCTCTCTGTTTCCCCCTCTCTGTATTCCCCTCTCTCTGTTTTCTCCCCTCTCTCTGTTCTCCCCTCTCTCTGTTTTCCCCTCTCTCTCTATTTCCCCCTCTCTGTTTTCCCCCTCTCTCTGTTTTCCCCTCTCTGTTTTCCCCCTCTCTCTGTTTTCCCCCTCTCTGTTTCCCCTCTCTGTTTTCCCGTCTCTCTCTGTTTTCCCCCCTCTCTCTGTTTTCCCCCTCTCTCTGTTCTCCCCCTCTTACTGTTTCCCCCCTCTCTGTTTTCTCCCTCTCTGTTTTCTCCTTCTCTGTTTTCTCCCTCTCTGTATTCCCCTCTCTCTGTTTTCCCCCCTCTCTCTGTTTCCCCTCTCTCTCTGTTTCCCTCTCTCTGTTTACCCCCTCTTGCTGTTTCCCCCCTTTGTTTCCCCCCTTTGTTTCCCCTCTCTGTTTCCCCCTCTCTGTTTTCCCCCTCTCTGTTTTCCCCTCTCTCTGTTTTCCCCCCTCTCTCTGTTTCCCCCTCTCTGTTTTCCCCCTCTCTCTGTTTCCCCCTCTCTCTGTTCTCCCCCTCTGAGTGTTTTCCCCCTCTCTCTGTATTCCCCTCTCTCTGTTCTCCCCCTCTCAGTGTTTTCCCCCTCTCTCTGTTTCCCTCTCTCTGTTTACCCCCTCTTGCTGTTTCCCCCCTCTGTTTCCCACTCTCTGTTTCCCCCTCTCTGTTTTCCCCCTCTGTTTTCCCCTCTCTCTGTTTTCCCCCTCTCTCTGTTTCCCCCTCTCTGTTTTCCCCTCTCTCTGTTTCCCCCCTGTCTCTGTTTCCCCCTCTCTGTTTTCCCCCTCTCTCTGTTTCGCCCTCTCTCTGTTCTCCCCCTCTCAGTGTTTTCCCCCTCTCTCTGTTTTCCCCTCTCTCTGTTTTCCCCCCTCTCTCTGTTTCCCCCTCTCTGTTTTCCCCCTCTCTGTTTCCCCTCTCTCTGTTTTCCCCCCTCTCTCTGTTTCCCCCTCTCTCTGTTTCCCCCTCTCTCTGTTTCCCCCTCTCTGTTTTCCCCCTCTCTCTGTTTCCCCCTCTCTCTGTTCTCCCCCTCTCAGTGTTTTCCCCCTCTCTCTGTTTTCCCCTCTCTCTGTTCTCCCCCTCTCAGTGTTTTCCCCCTCTCTCTGTTTCCCTCTCGCTGTTTCCCCCCTCTGTTTCCCCCCTCTGTTTCCCCCTCTCTCTGTTTCCCCCTCTCTCTGTTTCCCCCTCTCTCTGTTTTCCCCCTCTCTCTGGTTTCCCCTCTCTGTTTTCCCCCTCTCTGTTTCCCTTCTCTCTCTGTTTTCCCCTCTCTCTGTTTTCCCCTCTCTCTGTTTCCCCCCGTCTCTGTTTCCCCCTCTCTGTTTTCCCCCTCTCTCTGTTTCGCCCTCTCTCTGTTCTCCCCCTCTCAGTGTTTTCCCCCTCTCTCTGTTTTCCCCTCTCTCTGTTTTCCCCCTCTCTCTGTTTCCCCCTCTCTGTTTTCCCCCTCTCTGTTTCCCCTCTCTCTGTTTTCCCCCCTCTCTCTGTTTCCCCCTCTCTCTGTTTCCCCCTCTCTCTGTTTCCCCCTCTCTGTTTTCCCCCTCTCTCTGTTTCCCCCTCTCTCTGTTTCCCCCTCTCTCTGTTCTCCCCCTCTCAGTGTTTTCCCCCTCTCCCTGTTTTCCCCTCTCTGTTTCCCCCTCTCTGTTTTCCTTCCTCTGTTTTCCCGTCTCTCTGTTTTCCCCCCTCTCTCTGTTCTCCCCCTCTTGCTGTTTCCTCCCTCTCTGTTTCCCCCTCTCTGTTTTCCCCTCTCTCTGTTTTCTCCCCTCTCTCTGTTCTCCCCTCTCTCTGTTTTCCCCTCTCTCTCTGTTTCCCCCTCTCTGTTTTCCCCCTCTCTCTGTTTTCCCTTCTCTGTTTTCCCCCTCTCTCTGATTTCCCCCTCTCTGTTTCCCCTCTCTGTTTTCCCGTCTCTCTCTGTTTTCCCCCCTCTCTCTGTTCTCCCCCTCTAGCACCGCAGCCTCACAGCTCCAGGGACCCGGGTTCGATTCCAGGTACTGCCTGTGTGGAGTTTGCAAGTTCTCCCTGTGTCTGCGTGGGTTTTCTCCGGGTGCTCCGGTTTCCTCCCACAAGTCAAAAGGCTTGCAGGTTGATAGGTAAATTGGCCATTATAAATTGTCACTAGTGTAGGTAGGTGGTAGGGAAATATAGGGACTGGTGGGAATGTGGGATTAGTGTACGATTAGTGTAAATGGGTGGTTGATGTTTGGGACAGACTCGGTGGGCTAAAGGGCCTGTTTCAGTGCTGTATTTCTAATCTAATCTAATCTAATCTAATCTAATCTACTGTTTCCCCCCTCTCTGTTTTCTCCCTCTCTGTTTTCTCCCTCTCTGTTTTCCCCTCTCTCTGTTTTCCCCCCTCTCTCTGTTTCCCCTCTCTCTCTGTTTCCCTCTCTCTGTTTACCCCCTCTTGCTGTTTCCCCCCTCTGTTTCCCCCTCTCTGTTTCCCCCTCTCTGTTTCCCCCTCTCTGTTTCCCCCTCTCTGTTTCCCCTCTCTCTGTTTTCCCCCTCTCTCTGTTTTCCCCTCTCTGTTTTCCCCCTCTCTCTGTTTCCCCCTCTCTCTGTTTCCCCCTCTCTCTGTTCTCCCCCTCTCAGTGTTTTCCCCCTCTCTCTGTTTTCCCCTCTCTCTGTTCTCCCCCTCTCAGTGTTTTCCCCCTCTCTCTGTTTCCCTCTCTCTGTTTCCCCCCTCTTGCTGTTTCCCCCCTCTGTTTCCCCCCTCTGTTTCCCCCTCTCTGTTTCCCCCTCCTGTTTTCCCCCTCTCTGTTTTCCCCTCTCTCTGTTTTCCCCTCTCTGTTTCCCCCCTCTCTCTGTTTCCCCCCTCTCTGTTTTCCCCTCTCTGTTTCCCCCTCTCTCTGTTTCCCCCTCTCTGTTTTCCCCTCTCTGTTTTCCCTCTCTCTCTGTTTTCCCCCCTCTCTCTGTTCTCCCCCTCTTGCTGTTTCCTCCCTCTCTGTTTCCCCCTCTCTGTATTCCCCTCTCTCTGTTTTCTCCCCTCTCTCTGTTCTCCCCTCTCTCTGTTTTCCCCTCTCTCTCTATTTCCCCCTCTCTGTTTTCCCCCTCTCTCTGTTTTCCCCTCTCTGTTTTCCCCCTCTCTCTGTTTTCCCCCTCTCTGTTTCCCCTCTCTGTTTTCCCGTCTCTCTCTGTTTTCCCCCCTCTCTCTGTTTTCCGCCTCTCTCTGTTCTCCCCCTCTTACTGTTTCCCCCCTCTCTGTTTTCTCCTTCTCTGTTTTCTCCCTCTCTGTATTCCCCTCTCTCTGTTTTCCCCCCTCTCTCTGTTTCCCCTCTCTCTCTGTTTCCCTCTCTCTGTTTACCCCCTCTTGCTGTTTCCCCCCTTTGTTTCCCCCCTTTGTTTCCCCTCTCTGTTTCCCCCTCACTGTTTTCCCCCTCTCTGTTTTCCCCCTCTCTCTGTTTTCCCCCTCTCTCTGTTTCCCCCTCTCTGTTTTCCCCCTCTCTCTGTTTCCCCCTCTCTCTGTTCTCCCCCTCTGAGTGTTTTCCCCCTCTCTCTGTATTCCCCTCTCTCTGTTCTCCCCCTCTCAGTGTTTTCCCCCTCTCTCTGTTTCCCTCTCTCTGTTTACCCCCTCTTGCTGTTTCCCCCCTCTGTTTCCCACTCTCTGTTTCCCCCTCTCTGTTTTCCCCCTCTGTTTTCCCCTCTCTCTGTTTTCCCCCTCTCTCTGTTTCCCCCTCTCTGTTTTCCCCTCTCTCTGTTTCCCCCCTGTCTCTGTTTCCCCCTCTCTGTTTTCCCCCTCTCTCTGTTTCGCCCTCTCTCTGTTCTCCCCCTCTCAGTGTTTTCCCCCTCTCTCTGTTTTCCCCTCTCTCTGTTTTCCCCCCTCTCTCTGTTTCCCCCTCTCTCTGTTCTCCCCCTCTTACTGTTTCCCCCCTCTCTGTTTTCTCCCTCTCTGTTTTCTCCTTCTCTGTTTTCTCCCTCTCTGTATTCCCCTCTCTCTGTTTTCCCCCCTCTCTCTGTTTCCCCTCTCTCTCTGTTTCCCTCTCTCTGTTTACCCCCTCTTGCTGTTTCCCCCCTTTGTTTCCCCCCTTTGTTTCCCCTCTCTGTTTCCCCCTCTCTGTTTTCCCCCTCTCTGTTTTCCCCTCTCTCTGTTTTCCCCCCTCTCTCTGTTTCCCCCTCTCTGTTTTCCCCCTCTCTCTATTTCCCCCTCTCTCTGTTCTCCCCCTCTGAGTGTTTTCCCCCTCTCTCTGTATTCCCCTCTCTCTGTTCTCACCCTCTCAGTGTTTTCCCCCTCTCTCTGTTTCCCTCTCTCTGTTTACCCCCTCTTGCTGTTTCCCCCCTCTGTTTCCCACTCTCTGTTTCCCCCTCTCTGTTTTCCCCCTCTGTTTTCCCCTCTCTCTGTTTTCCCCCTCTCTCTGTTTCCCCTCTCTGTTTTCCCCTCTCTCTGTTTCCCCCCTGTCTCTGTTTCCCCCTCTCTGTTTTCCCCTCTCTCTGTTTACCCCCTCTTGCTGTTTTCCCCCTCTGTTTTCCCCTCTCTCTGTTTTCCCCCTCTCTCTGTTTCCCCCTCTCTGTTTTCCCCTCTCTCTGTTTCCCCCCTGTCTCTGTTTCCCCCTCTCTGTTTTCCCCCTCTCTCTGTTTCGCCCTCTCTCTGTTCTCCCCCTCTCAGTGTTTTCCCCCTCTCTCTGTTTTCCCCTCTCTCTGTTTTCCCCCCTCTCTCTGTTTCCCCCTCTCTGTTTTCCCCCTCTCTGTTTCCCCTCTCTCTGTTTTCCCCCCTCTCTCTGTTTCCCCCTCTCTCTGTTTCCCCCTCTCTCTGTTTCCCCCTCTCTGTTTTCCCCCTCTCTCTGTTTCCCCCTCTCTCTGTTCTCCCCCTCTCAGTGTTTTCCCCCTCTCTCTGTTTTCCCCTCTCTCTGTTCTCCCCCTCTCAGTGTTTTCCCCCTCTCTCTGTTTCCCTCTCGCTGTTTCCCCCCTCTGTTTCCCCCCTCTGTTTCCCCCCTCTGTTTCCCCCTCTCTCTGTTTTCCCCCTCTCTCTGGTTTCCCCTCTCTGTTTTCCCCCTCTCTGTTTCCCTTCTCTCTCTGTTTTCCCCTCTCTCTGTTTTCCCCTCTCTCTGTTTCCCCCCGTCTCTGTTTCCCCCTCTCTGTTTTCCCCCTCTCTCTGTTTCGCCCTCTCTCTGTTCTCCCCCTCTCAGTGTTTTCCCCCTCTCTCTGTTTTCCCCTCTCTCTGTTTTCCCCCCTCTCTCTGTTTCCCCCTCTCTGTTTTCCCCCTCTCTGTTTCCCCTCTCTCTGTTTTCCCCCCTCTCTCTGTTTCCCCCTCTCTCTGTTTCCCCCTCTCTCTGTTTCCCCCTCTCTGTTTTCCCCCTCTCTCTGTTTCCCCCTCTCTCTGTTTCCCCCTCTCTCTGTTCTCCCCCTCTCAGTGTTTTCCCCCTCTCCCTGTTTTCCCCTCTCTCTGTTCTCCCCCTCTCAGTGTTTTCCCCCTCTCTCTGTTTCCCTCTCTCTGTTTACCCCCTCTTGCTGTTTCCCCCCTCTGTTTCCCCCCTCTGTTTCCCCCCTCTGTTTCCCCCTCTCTCTGTTTTCCCCCTCTCTCTGGTTTCCCCTCTCTGTTTTCCCCCTCTCTGTTTCCCTTCTCTCTCTGTTTTCCCCCTCTCTGTTTTCCCCCTCTCCCTGTTTTCCCCTCTCTGTTTCCCCCTCTCTGTTTTCCTTCCTCTGTTTTCCCGTCTCTCTGTTTTCCCCCCTCTCTCTGTTCTCCCCCTCTTGCTGTTTCCTCCCTCTCTGTTTCCCCCTCTCTGTTTCCCCTCTCTCTCTGTTTTCCCCGTCTCTCTGTTTTCCCCCTCTCTCTGTTTTCCCCCTCTCTCTGGTTTCCCCTCTCTGTTTTCCCCCTCTCTGTTTCCCTTCTCTCTCTGTTTCCCTTCTCTCTCTGTTTTCCCCCTCTCTGTTTTCCCCCTCTCCTTGTTTTCCCCTCTCTGTTTCCCCCTCTCTGTTTTCCTTCCTCTGTTTTCCCGTCTCTCTGTTTTCCCCCCTCTCTCTGTTCTCCCCCTCTTGCTGTTTCCTCCCTCTCTGTTTCCCCCTCTCTGTTTTCCCCTCTCTCTGTTTTCTCCCCTCTCTCTGTTCTCCCCTCTCTCTGTTTTCCCCTCTCTCTCTGTTTCCCCCTCTCTGTTTTCCCCCTCTCTCTGTTTTCCCTTCTCTGTTTTCCCCCTCTCTCTGATTTCCCCCTCTCTGTTTCCCCTCTCTGTTTTCCCGTCTCTCTCTGTTTTCCCCCCTCTCTCTGTTTTCCCCCCTCTCTCTGTTCTCCCCCTCTAGCACCGCAGCCTCACAGCTCCAGGGACCCGGGTTCGATTCCAGGTACTGCCTGTGTGGAGTTTGCAAGTTCTCCCTGTGTCTGCGTGGGTTTTCTCCGGGTGCTCCGGTTTCCTCCCACAAGTCAAAAGGCTTGCAGGTTGATAGGTAAATTGGCCATTATAAATTGTCACTAGTGTAGGTAGGTGGTAGGGAAATATAGGGACTGGTGGGAATGTGGGATTAGTGTACGATTAGTGTAAATGGGTGGTTGATGTTTGGGACAGACTCGGTGGGCTAAAGGGCCTGTTTCAGTGCTGTATTTCTAATCTAATCTAATCTAATCTAATCTAATCTAATCTACTGTTTCCCCCCTCTCTGTTTTCTCCCTCTCTGTTTTCTCCCTCTCTGTTTTCCCCTCTCTCTGTTTTCCCCCCTCTCTCTGTTTCCCCTCTCTCTCTGTTTCCCTCTCTCTGTTTACCCCCTCTTGCTGTTTCCCCCCTCTGTTTCCCCCTCTCTGTTTCCCCCTCTCTGTTTCCCCCTCTCTGTTTCCCCCTCTCTGTTTCCCCTCTCTCTGTTTTCCCCCTCTCTCTGTTTCCCCCTCTCTGTTTTCCCCCTCTCTCTGTTTCCCCCTCTCTCTGTTTCCCCCTCTCTCTGTTCTCCCCCTCTCAGTGTTTTCCCCCTCTCTCTGTTTTCCCCTCTCTCTGTTCTCCCCCTCTCAGTGTTTTCCCCCTCTCTCTGTTTCCCTCTCTCTGTTTCCCCCCTCTTGCTGTTTCCCCCCTCTGTTTCCCCCCTCTGTTTCCCCCTCTCTGTTTCCCCCTCCTGTTTTCCCCCTCTCTGTTTTCCCCTCTCTCTGTTTTCCCCTCTCTGTTTCCCCCCTCTCTCTGTTTCCCCCCTCTCTGTTTTCCCCTCTCTGTTTCCCCCTCTCTCTGTTTCCCCCTCTCTGTTTTCCCCTCTCTGTTTTCCCTCTCTCTCTGTTTTCCCCCCTCTCTCTGTTCTCCCCCTCTTGCTGTTTCCTCCCTCTCTGTTTCCCCCTCTCTGTATTCCCCTCTCTCTGTTTTCTCCCCTCTCTCTGTTCTCCCCTCTCTCTGTTTTCCCCTCTCTCTCTATTTCCCCCTCTCTGTTTTCCCCCTCTCTCTGTTTTCCCCTCTCTGTTTTCCCCCTCTCTCTGTTTTCCCCCTCTCTGTTTCCCCTCTCTGTTTTCCCGTCTCTCTCTGTTTTCCCCCCTCTCTCTGTTTTCCCCCTCTCTCTGTTCTCCCCCTCTTACTGTTTCCCCCCTCTCTGTTTTCTCCTTCTCTGTTTTCTCCCTCTCTGTATTCCCCTCTCTCTGTTTTCCCCCCTCTCTCTGTTTCCCCTCTCTCTCTGTTTCCCTCTCTCTGTTTACCCCCTCTTGCTGTTTCCCCCCTTTGTTTCCCCCCTTTGTTTCCCCTCTCTGTTTCCCCCTCTCTGTTTTCCCCCTCTCTGTTTTCCCCTCTCTCTGTTTTCCCCCCTCTCTCTGTTTCCCCCTCTCTGTTTTCCCCCTCTCTCTGTTTCCCCCTCTCTCTGTTCTCCCCCTCTGAGTGTTTTCCCCCTCTCTCTGTATTCCCCTCTCTCTGTTCTCCCCCTCTCAGTGTTTTCCCCCTCTCTCTGTTTCCCTCTCTCTGTTTACCCCCTCTTGCTGTTTCCCCCCTCTGTTTCCCACTCTCTGTTTCCCCCTCTCTGTTTTCCCCCTCTGTTTTCCCCTCTCTCTGTTTTCCCCCTCTCTCTGTTTCCCCCTCTCTGTTTTCCCCTCTCTCTGTTTCCCCCCTGTCTCTGTTTCCCCCTCTCTGTTTTCCCCCTCTCTCTGTTTCGCCCTCTCTCTGTTCTCCCCCTCTCAGTGTTTTCCCCCTCTCTCTGTTTTCCCCTCTCTCTGTTTTCCCCCCTCTCTCTGTTTCCCCCTCTCTGTTTTCCCCCTCTCTGTTTCCCCTCTCTCTGTTTTCCCCCCTCTCTCTGTTTCCCCCTCTCTCTGTTTCCCCCTCTCTCTGTTTCCCCCTCTCTGTTTTCCCCCTCTCTCTGTTTCCCCCTCTCTCTGTTCTCCCCCTCTCAGTGTTTTCCCCCCTCTCTCTGTTTTCCCCTCTCTCTGTTCTCCCCCTCTCAGTGTTTTCCCCCTCTCTCTGTTTCCCTCTCTCTGTTTACCCCCTCTTGCTGTTTCCCCCCTCTGTTTCCCCCCTCTGTTTCCCCCCTCTGTTTCCCCCTCTCTCTGTTTTCCCCCTCTCTCTGGTTTCCCCTCTCTGTTTTCCCCCTCTCTGTTTCCCTTCTCTCTCTGTTTTCCCCTCTCTCTGTTTTCCCCTCTCTCTGTTTCCCCCCTGTCTCTGTTTCCCCCTCTCTGTTTTCCCCCTCTCTCTGTTTCGCCCTCTCTCTGTTCTCCCCCTCTCAGTGTTTTCCCCCTCTCTCTGTTTTCCCCTCTCTCTGTTTTCCCCCCTCTCTCTGTTTCCCCCTCTCTGTTTTCCCCCTCTCTGTTTCCCCTCTCTCTGTTTTCCCCCCTCTCTCTGTTTCCCCCTCTCTCTGTTTCCCCCTCTCTCTGTTTCCCCCTCTCTGTTTTCCCCCTCTCTCTGTTTCCCCCTCTCTCTGTTTCCCCCTCTCTCTGTTCTCCCCCTCTCAGTGTTTTCCCCCTCTCTCTGTTTTCCCCTCTCTCTGTTCTCCCCCTCTCAGTGTTTTCCCCCTCTCTCTGTTTCCCTCTCTCTGTTTACCCCCTCTTGCTGTTTCCCCCCTCTGTTTCCCCCCTCTGTTTCCCCCCTCTGTTTCCCCCTCTCTCTGTTTTCCCCCTCTCTCTGGTTTCCCCTCTCTGTTTTCCCCCTCTCTGTTTCCCTTCTCTCTCTGTTTTCCCCCTCTCTGTTTTCCCCCTCTCCCTGTTTTCCCCTCTCTGTTTCCCCCTCTCTGTTTTCCTTCCTCTGTTTTCCCGTCTCTCTGTTTTCCCCCCTCTCTCTGTTCTCCCCCTCTTGCTGTTTCCTCCCTCTCTGTTTCCCCCTCTCTGTTTCCCCTCTCTCTCTGTTTTCCCCGTCTCTCTGTTTTCCCCCTCTCTCTGTTTTCCCCCTCTCTCTGGTTTCCCCTCTCTGTTTTCCCCCTCTCTGTTTCCCTTCTCTCTCTGTTTCCCTTCTCTCTCTGTTTTCCCCCTCTCTGTTTTCCCCCTCTCCTTGTTTTCCCCTCTCTGTTTCCCCCTCTCTGTTTTCCTTCCTCTGTTTTCCCGTCTCTCTGTTTTCCCCCCTCTCTCTGTTCTCCCCCTCTTGCTGTTTCCTCCCTCTCTGTTTCCCCCTCTCTGTTTTCCCCTCTCTCTGTTTTCTCCCCTCTCTCTGTTCTCCCCTCTCTCTGTTTTCCCCTCTCTCTCTGTTTCCCCCTCTCTGTTTTCCCCCTCTCTCTGTTTTCCCTTCTCTGTTTTCCCCCTCTCTCTGATTTCCCCCTCTCTGTTTCCCCTCTCTGTTTTCCCGTCTCTCTCTGTTTTCCCCCCTCTCTCTGTTTTCCCCCCTCTCTCTGTTCTCCCCCTCTAGCACCGCAGCCTCACAGCTCCAGGGACCCGGGTTCGATTCCAGGTACTGCCTGTGTGGAGTTTGCAAGTTCTCCCTGTGTCTGCGTGGGTTTTCTCCGGGTGCTCCGGTTTCCTCCCACAAGTCAAAAGGCTTGCAGGTTGATAGGTAAATTGGCCATTATAAATTGTCACTAGTGTAGGTAGGTGGTAGGGAAATATAGGGACTGGTGGGAATGTGGGATTAGTGTACGATTAGTGTAAATGGGTGGTTGATGTTTGGGACAGACTCGGTGGGCTAAAGGGCCTGTTTCAGTGCTGTATTTCTAATCTAATCTAATCTAATCTAATCTAATCTAATCTACTGTTTCCCCCCTCTCTGTTTTCTCCCTCTCTGTTTTCTCCCTCTCTGTTTTCCCCTCTCTCTGTTTTCCCCCCTCTCTCTGTTTCCCCTCTCTCTCTGTTTCCCTCTCTCTGTTTACCCCCTCTTGCTGTTTCCCCCCTCTGTTTCCCCCTCTCTGTTTCCCCCTCTCTGTTTCCCCCTCTCTGTTTCCCCCTCTCTGTTTCCCCTCTCTCTGTTTTCCCCCTCTCTCTGTTTCCCCCTCTCTGTTTTCCCCCTCTCTCTGTTTCCCCCTCTCTCTGTTTCCCCCTCTCTCTGTTCTCCCCCTCTCAGTGTTTTCCCCCTCTCTCTGTTTTCCCCTCTCTCTGTTCTCCCCCTCTCAGTGTTTTCCCCCTCTCTCTGTTTCCCTCTCTCTGTTTCCCCCCTCTTGCTGTTTCCCCCCTCTGTTTCCCCCCTCTGTTTCCCCCTCTCTGTTTCCCCCTCCTGTTTTCCCCCTCTCTGTTTTCCCCTCTCTCTGTTTTCCCCTCTCTGTTTCCCCCCTCTCTCTGTTTCCCCCCTCTCTGTTTTCCCCTCTCTGTTTCCCCCTCTCTCTGTTTCCCCCTCTCTGTTTTCCCCTCTCTGTTTTCCCTCTCTCTCTGTTTTCCCCCCTCTCTCTGTTCTCCCCCTCTTGCTGTTTCCTCCCTCTCTGTTTCCCCCTCTCTGTATTCCCCTCTCTCTGTTTTCTCCCCTCTCTCTGTTCTCCCCTCTCTCTGTTTTCCCCTCTCTCTATTTCCCCCTCTCTGTTTTCCCCCTCTCTCTGTTTTCCCCTCTCTGTTTTCCCCCTCTCTCTGTTTTCCCCCTCTCTGTTTCCCCTCTCTGTTTTCCCGTCTCTCTCTGTTTTCCCCCCTCTCTCTGTTTTCCCCCTCTCTCTGTTCTCCCCCTCTTACTGTTTCCCCCCTCTCTGTTTTCTCCTTCTCTGTTTTCTCCCTCTCTGTATTCCCCTCTCTCTGTTTTCCCCCCTCTCTCTGTTTCCCCTCTCTCTCTGTTTCCCTCTCTCTGTTTACCCCCTCTTGCTGTTTCCCCCCTTTGTTTCCCCCCTTTGTTTCCCCTCTCTGTTTCCCCCTCTCTGTTTTCCCCCTCTCTGTTTTCCCCTCTCTCTGTTTTCCCCCCTCTCTCTGTTTCCCCCTCTCTGTTTTCCCCCTCTCTCTGTTTCCCCCTCTCTCTGTTCTCCCCCTCTGAGTGTTTTCCCCCTCTCTCTGTATTCCCCTCTCTCTGTTCTCCCCCTCTCAGTGTTTTCCCCCTCTCTCTGTTTCCCTCTCTCTGTTTACCCCCTCTTGCTGTTTCCCCCCTCTGTTTCCCACTCTCTGTTTCCCCCTCTCTGTTTTCCCCCTCTGTTTTCCCCTCTCTCTGTTTTCCCCCTCTCTCTGTTTCCCCCTCTCTGTTTTCCCCTCTCTCTGTTTCCCCCCTGTCTCTGTTTCCCCCTCTCTGTTTTCCCCCTCTCTCTGTTTCGCCCTCTCTCTGTTCTCCCCCTCTCAGTGTTTTCCCCCTCTCTCTGTTTTCCCCTCTCTCTGTTTTCCCCCCTCTCTCTGTTTCCCCCTCTCTGTTTTCCCCCTCTCTGTTTCCCCTCTCTCTGTTTTCCCCCCTCTCTCTGTTTCCCCCTCTCTCTGTTTCCCCCTCTCTCTGTTTCCCCCTCTCTGTTTTCCCCCTCTCTCTGTTTCCCCCTCTCTCTGTTCTCCCCCTCTCAGTGTTTTCCCCCCTCTCTCTGTTTTCCCCTCTCTCTGTTCTCCCCCTCTCAGTGTTTTCCCCCTCTCTCTGTTTCCCTCTCTCTGTTTACCCCCTCTTGCTGTTTCCCCCCTCTGTTTCCCCCCTCTGTTTCCCCCCTCTGTTTCCCCCTCTCTCTGTTTTCCCCTCTCTCTGTTTCCCCCCTGTCTCTGTTTCCCCCTCTCTGTTTTCCCCCTCTCTCTGTTTCGCCCTCTCTCTGTTCTCCCCCTCTCAGTGTTTTCCCCCTCTCTCTGTTTTCCCCTCTCTCTGTTTTCCCCCCTCTCTCTGTTTCCCCCTCTCTGTTTTCCCCCTCTCTGTTTCCCCTCTCTCTGTTTTCCCCCCTCTCTCTGTTTCCCCCTCTCTCTGTTTCCCCCTCTCTCTGTTTCCCCCTCTCTGTTTTCCCCCTCTCTCTGTTTCCCCCTCTCTCTGTTTCCCCCTCTCTCTGTTCTCCCCCTCTCAGTGTTTTCCCCCTCTCTCTGTTTTCCCCTCTCTCTGTTCTCCCCCTCTCAGTGTTTTCCCCCTCTCTCTGTTTCCCTCTCTCTGTTTACCCCCTCTTGCTGTTTCCCCCCTCTGTTTCCCCCCTCTGTTTCCCCCCTCTGTTTCCCCCTCTCTCTGTTTTCCCCCTCTCTCTGGTTTCCCCTCTCTGTTTTCCCCCTCTCTGTTTCCCTTCTCTCTCTGTTTTCCCCCTCTCTGTTTTCCCCCTCTCCCTGTTTTCCCCTCTCTGTTTCCCCCTCTCTGTTTTCCTTCCTCTGTTTTCCCGTCTCTCTGTTTTCCCCCCTCTCTCTGTTCTCCCCCTCTCTGTTTTCCTTCCTCTGTTTTCCCGTCTCTCTGTTTTCCCCCCTCTCTGTTTCCCCCTCTCTGTTTTCCCCTCTCTCTGTTTTCTCCCCTCTCTCTGTTCTCCCCTCTCTCTGTTTTCCCCTCTCTCTCTGTTTCCCCCTCTCTGTTTTCCCCCTCTCTCTGTTTTCCCTTCTCTGTTTTCCCCCTCTCTCTGATTTCCCCCTCTCTGTTTCCCCTCTCTGTTTTCCCGTCTCTCTCTGTTTTCCCTCCTCTCTCTGTTTTCCCCCCTCTCTCTGTTCTCCCCCTCTAGCACCGCAGCCTCACAGCTCCAGGGACCCGGGTTCGATTCCAGGTACTGCCTGTGTGGAGTTTGCAAGTTCTCCCTGTGTCTGCGTGGGTTTTCTCCGGGTGCTCCGGTTTCCTCCCACAAGTCAAAAGGCTTGCAGGTTGATAGGTAAATTGGCCATTATAAATTGTCACTAGTGTAGGTAGGTGGTAGGGAAATATAGGGACTGGTGGGAATGTGGGATTAGTGTACGATTAGTGTAAATGGGTGGTTGATGTTTGGGACAGACTCGGTGGGCTAAAGGGCCTGTTTCAGTGCTGTATTTCTAATCTAATCTAATCTAATCTAATCTAATCTACTGTTTCCCCCCTCTCTGTTTTCTCCCTCTCTGTTTTCTCCCTCTCTGTTTTCCCCTCTCTCTGTTTTCCCCCCTCTCTCTGTTTCCCCTCTCTCTCTGTTTCCCTCTCTCTGTTTACCCCCTCTTGCTGTTTCCCCCCTCTGTTTCCCCCTCTCTGTTTCCCCCTCTCTGTTTCCCCTCTCTCTGTTTTCCCCCTCTCTCTGTTTCCCCCTCTCTGTTTTCCCCCTCTCTCTGTTTCCCCCTCTCTCTGTTTCCCCCTCTCTCTGTTCTCCCCCTCTCAGTGTTTTCCCCCTCTCTCTGTTTTCCCCTCTCTCTGTTCTCCCCCTCTCAGTGTTTTCCCCCTCTCTCTGTTTCCCTCTCTCTGTTTCCCCCCTCTTGCTGTTTCCCCCCTCTGTTTCCCCCCTCTGTTTCCCCCTCTCTGTTTCCCCCTCCTGTTTTCCCCCTCTCTGTTTTCCCCTCTCTCTGTTTTCCCCTCTCTGTTTCCCCCCTCTCTCTGTTTCCCCCCTCTCTGTTTTCCCCTCTCTGTTTCCCCCTCTCTCTGTTTCCCCCTCTCTGTTTTCCCCTCTCTGTTTTCCCTCTCTCTCTGTTTTCCCCCCTCTCTCTGTTCTCCCCCTCTTGCTGTTTCCTCCCTCTCTGTTTCCCCCTCTCTGTATTCCCCTCTCTCTGTTTTCTCCCCTCTCTCTGTTCTCCCCTCTCTCTGTTTTCCCCTCTCTCTCTATTTCCCCCTCTCTGTTTTCCCCCTCTCTCTGTTTTCCCCTCTCTGTTTTCCCCCTCTCTCTGTTTTCCCCCTCTCTGTTTCCCCTCTCTGTTTTCCCGTCTCTCTCTGTTTTCCCCCCTCTCTCTGTTTTCCCCCTCTCTCTGTTCTCCCCCTCTTACTGTTTCCCCCCTCTCTGTTTTCTCCTTCTCTGTTTTCTCCCTCTCTGTATTCCCCTCTCTCTGTTTTCCCCCCTCTCTCTGTTTCCCCTCTCTCTCTGTTTCCCTCTCTCTGTTTACCCCCTCTTGCTGTTTCCCCCCTTTGTTTCCCCCCTTTGTTTCCCCTCTCTGTTTCCCCCTCTCTGTTTTCCCCCTCTCTGTTTTCCCCTCTCTCTGTTTTCCCCCCTCTATCTGTTTCCCCCTCTCTGTTTTCCCCCTCTCTCTGTTTCCCCCTCTCTCTGTTCTCCCCCTCTGAGTGTTTTCCCCCTCTCTCTGTATTCCCCTCTCTCTGTTCTCCCCCTCTCAGTGTTTTCCCCCTCTCTCTGTTTCCCTCTCTCTGTTTACCCCCTCTTGCTGTTTCCCCCCTCTGTTTCCCACTCTCTGTTTCCCCCTCTCTGTTTTCCCCCTCTGTTTTCCCCTCTCTCTGTTTTCCCCCCTCTCTCTGTTTTCCCCCTCTCTCTGTTCTCCCCCTCTTACTGTTTCCCCCCTCTCTGTTTTCTCCTTCTCTGTTTTCTCCCTCTCTGTATTCCCCTCTCTCTGTTTTCCCCCCTCTCTCTGTTTCCCCTCTCTCTCTGTTTCCCTCTCTCTGTTTACCCCCTCTTGCTGTTTCCCCCCTTTGTTTCCCCCCTTTGTTTCCCCTCTCTGTTTCCCCCTCTCTGTTTTCCCCCTCTCTGTTTTCCCCTCTCTCTGTTTTCCCCCCTCTCTCTGTTTCCCCCTCTCTGTTTTCCCCCTCTCTCTGTTTCCCCCTCTCTCTGTTCTCCCCCTCTGAGTGTTTTCCCCCTCTCTCTGTATTCCCCTCTCTCTGTTCTCCCCCTCTCAGTGTTTTCCCCCTCTCTCTGTTTCCCTCTCTCTGTTTACCCCCTCTTGCTGTTTCCCCCCTCTGTTTCCCCCTCTCTGTTTTCCCCCTCTGTTTTCCCCTCTCTCTGTTTTCCCCCTCTCTCTGTTTCCCCCTCTCTGTTTTCCCCTCTCTCTGTTTCCCCCCTGTCTCTGTTTCCCCCTCTCTGTTTTCCCCCTCTCTCTGTTTCGCCCTCTCTCTGTTCTCCCCCTCTCTGTGTTTTCCCCCTCTCTCTGTTTTCCCCTCTCTCTGTTTTCCCCCCTCTCTCTGTTTCCCCCTCTCTGTTTTCCCCCTCTCTGTTTCCCCTCTCTCTGTTTTCCCCCCTCTCTCTGTTTCCCCCTCTCTCTGTTTCCCCCTCTCTCTGTTTCCCCCTCTCTGTTTTCCCCCTCTCTCTGTTTCCCCCTCTCTCTGTTCTCCCC
Source organism: Heterodontus francisci (assembly GCF_036365525.1). Lineage (NCBI taxonomy): Eukaryota > Metazoa > Chordata > Chondrichthyes > Heterodontiformes > Heterodontidae > Heterodontus > Heterodontus francisci. The sequence goes on along the minus strand of NC_090410.1, from coordinate 19,690,351 downwards.
CTCTCAGTGTTTTCCCCCTCTCTCTGTTTTCCCCTCTCTCTGTTCTCCCCCTCTCAGTGTTTTCCCCCTCTCTCTGTTTCCCTCTCTCTGTTTACCCCCTCTTGCTGTTTCCCCCCTCTGTTTCCCCCCTCTGTTTCCCCCCTCTGTTTCCCCCTCTCTCTGTTTTCCCCCTCTCTCTGGTTTCCCCTCTCTGTTTTCCCCCTCTCTGTTTCCCTTCTCTCTCTGTTTTCCCCTCTCTCTGTTTTCCCCTCTCTCTGTTTCCACCCTGTCTCTGTTTCCCCCTCTCTGTTTTCCCCCTCTCTCTGTTTCGCCCTCTCTCTGTTCTCCCCCTCTCAGTGTTTTCCCCCTCTCTCTGTTTTCCCCTCTCTCTGTTTTCCCCCCTCTCTCTGTTTCCCCCTCTCTGTTTTCCCCCTCTCTGTTTCCCCTCTCTCTGTTTTCCCCCCTCTCTCTGTTTCCCCCTCTCTCTGTTTCCCCCTCTCTCTGTTTCCCCCTCTCTGTTTTCCCCCTCTCTCTGTTTCCCCCTCTCTCTGTTTCCCCCTCTCTCTGTTCTCCCCCTCTCAGTGTTTTCCCCCTCTCTCTGTTTTCCCCTCTCTCTGTTCTCCCCCTCTCAGTGTTTTCCCCCTCTCTCTGTTTACCCCCTCTTGCTGTTTCCCCCCTCTGTTTCCCCCCTCTGTTTCCCCCCTCTGTTTCCCCCTCTCTCTGTTTTCCCCCTCTCTCTGGTTTCCCCTCTCTGTTTTCCCCCTCTCTGTTTCCCTTCTCTCTCTGTTTTCCCCCTCTCTGTTTTCCCCCTCTCCCTGTTTTCCCCTCTCTGTTTCCCCCTCTCTGTTTTCCTTCCTCTGTTTTCCCGTCTCTCTGTTTTCCCCCCTCTCTCTGTTCTCCCCCTCTTGCTGTTTCCTCCCTCTCTGTTTCCCCCTCTCTGTTTCCCCTCTCTCTCTGTTTTCCCCTTCTCTCTGTTTTCCCCCTCTCTCTGTTTTCCCCCTCTCTCTGGTTTCCCCTCTCTGTTTTCCCCCTCTCTGTTTCCCTTCTCTCTCTGTTTCCCTTCTCTCTCTGTTTTCCCCCTCTCTGTTTTCCCCCTCTCTGTTTTCCCCCTCTCCTTGTTTTCCCCTCTCTGTTTCCCCCTCTCTGTTTTCCTTCCTCTGTTTTCCCGTCTCTCTGTTTTCCCCCCTCTCTCTGTTCTCCCCCTCTTGCTGTTTCCTCCCTCTCTGTTTCCCCCTCTCTGTTTTCCCCTCTCTCTGTTTTCTCCCCTCTCTCTGTTCTCCCCTCTCTCTGTTTTCCCCTCTCTCTCTATTTCCCCCTCTCTGTTTTCCCCCTCTCTCTGTTTTCCCTTCTCTGTTTTCCCCCTCTCTCTGATTTCCCCCTCTCTGTTTCCCCTCTCTGTTTTCCCGTCTCTCTCTGTTTTCCCTCCTCTCTCTGTTTTCCCCCCTCTCTCTGTTCTCCCCCTCTAGCACCGCAGCCTCACAGCTCCAGGGACCCGGGTTCGATTCCAGGTACTGCCTGTGTGGAGTTTGCAAGTTCTCCCTGTGTCTGCGTGGGTTTTCTCCGGGTGCTCCGGTTTCCTCCCACAAGTCAAAAGGCTTGCAGGTTGATAGGTAAATTGGCCATTATAAATTGTCACTAGTGTAGGTAGGTGGTAGGGAAATATAGGGACTGGTGGGAATGTGGGATTAGTGTACGATTAGTGTAAATGGGTGGTTGATGTTTGGGACAGACTCGGTGGGCTAAAGGGCCTGTTTCAGTGCTGTATTTCTAATCTAATCTAATCTAATCTAATCTAATCTACTGTTTCCCCCCTCTCTGTTTTCTCCCTCTCTGTTTTCTCCCTCTCTGTTTTCCCCTCTCTCTGTTTTCCCCCCTCTCTCTGTTTCCCCTCTCTCTCTGTTTCCCTCTCTCTGTTTACCCCCTCTTGCTGTTTCCCCCCTCTGTTTCCCCCTCTCTGTTTCCCCCTCTCTGTTTCCCCCTCTCTGTTTCCCCCTCTCTGTTTCCCCTCTCTCTGTTTTCCCCCTCTCTCTGTTTCCCCCTCTCTGTTTTCCCCCTCTCTCTGTTTCCCCCTCTCTCTGTTTCCCCCTCTCTCTGTTCTCCCCCTCTCAGTGTTTTCCCCCTCTCTCTGTTTTCCCCTCTCTCTGTTCTCCCCCTCTCAGTGTTTTCCCCCTCTCTCTGTTTCCCTCTCTCTGTTTCCCCCCTCTTGCTGTTTCCCCCCTCTGTTTCCCCCCTCTGTTTCCCCCTCTCTGTTTCCCCCTCCTGTTTTCCCCCTCTCTGTTTTCCCCTCTCTCTGTTTTCCCCTCTCTGTTTCCCCCCTCTCTCTGTTTCCCCCCTCTCTGTTTTCCCCTCTCTGTTTCCCCCTCTCTCTGTTTCCCCCTCTCTGTTTTCCCCTCTCTGTTTTCCCTCTCTCTCTGTTTTCCCCCCTCTCTCTGTTCTCCCCCTCTTGCTGTTTCCTTCCTCTCTGTTTCCCCCTCTCTGTATTCCCCTCTCTCTGTTTTCTCCCCTCTCTCTGTTCTCCCCTCTCTCTGTTTTCCCCTCTCTCTCTATTTCCCCCTCTCTGTTTTCCCCCTCTCTCTGTTTTCCCCTCTCTGTTTTCCCCCTCTCTCTGTTTTCCCCCTCTCTGTTTCCCCTCTCTGTTTTCCCGTCTCTCTCTGTTTTCCCCCCTCTCTCTGTTTTCCCCCTCTCTCTGTTCTCCCCCTCTTACTGTTTCCCCCCTCTCTGTTTTCTCCTTCTCTGTTTTCTCCCTCTCTGTATTCCCCTCTCTCTGTTTTCCCCCCTCTCTCTGTTTCCCCTCTCTCTCTGTTTCCCTCTCTCTGTTTACCCCCTCTTGCTGTTTCCCCCCTTTGTTTCCCCCCTTTGTTTCCCCTCTCTGTTTCCCCCTCTCTGTTTTCCCCCTCTCTGTTTTCCCCTCTCTCTGTTTTCCCCCTTCTCTCTGTTTCCCCCTCTCTGTTTTCCCCCTCTCTCTGTTTCCCCCTCTCTCTGTTCTCCCCCTCTGAGTGTTTTCCCCCTCTCTCTGTATTCCCCTCTCTCTGTTCTCCCCCTCTCAGTGTTTTCCCCCTCTCTCTGTTTCCCTCTCTCTGTTTACCCCCTCTTGCTGTTTCCCCCCTCTGTTTCCCACTCTCTGTTTCCCCCTCTCTGTTTTCCCCCTCTGTTTTCCCCTCTCTCTGTTTTCCCCCTCTCTCTGTTTCCCCCTCTCTGTTTTCCCCTCTCTCTGTTTCCCCCCTGTCTCTGTTTCCCCCTCTCTGTTTTCCCCCTCTCTCTGTTTCGCCCTCTCTCTGTTCTCCCCCTCTCAGTGTTTTCCCCCTCTCTCTGTTTCCCTCTCTCTGTTTCCCCCCTCTTGCTGTTTCCCCCCTCTGTTTCCCCCCTCTGTTTCCCCCTCTCTGTTTCCCCCTCCTGTTTTCCCCCTCTCTGTTTTCCCCTCTCTCTGTTTTCCCCTCTCTGTTTCCCCCCTCTCTCTGTTTCCCCCCTCTCTGTTTTCCCCTCTCTGTTTCCCCCTCTCTCTGTTTCCCCCTCTCTGTTTTCCCCTCTCTGTTTTCCCTCTCTCTCTGTTTTCCCCCCTCTCTCTGTTCTCCCCCTCTTGCTGTTTCCTCCCTCTCTGTTTCCCCCTCTCTGTATTCCCCTCTCTCTGTTTTCTCCCCTCTCTCTGTTCTCCCCTCTCTCTGTTTTCCCCTCTCTCTCTATTTCCCCCTCTCTGTTTTCCCCCTCTCTCTGTTTTCCCCTCTCTGTTTTCCCCCTCTCTCTGTTTTCCCCCTCTCTGTTTCCCCTCTCTGTTTTCCAGTCTCTCTCTGTTTTCCCCCCTCTCTCTGTTTTCCCCCTCTCTCTGTTCTCCCCCTCTTACTGTTTCCCCCCTCTCTGTTTTCTCCTTCTCTGTTTTCTCCCTCTCTGTATTCCCCTCTCTCTGTTTTCCCCCCTCTCTCTGTTTCCCCTCTCTCTCTGTTTCCCTCTCTCTGTTTACCCCCTCTTGCTGTTTCCCCCCTTTGTTTCCCCCCTTTGTTTCCCCTCTCTGTTTCCCCCTCTCTGTTTTCCCCCTCTCTGTTTTCCCCTCTCTCTGTTTTCCCCCCTCTCTCTGTTTCCCCCTCTCTGTTTTCCCCCTCTCTCTGTTTCCCCCTCTCTCTGTTCTCCCCCTCTGAGTGTTTTCCCCCTCTCTCTGTATTCCCCTCTCTCTGTTCTCCCCCTCTCAGTGTTTTCCCCCTCTCTCTGTTTCCCTCTCTCTGTTTACCCCCTCTTGCTGTTTCCCCCCTCTGTTTCCCACTCTCTGTTTCCCCCTCTCTGTTTTCCCCCTCTGTTTTCCCCTCTCTCTGTTTTCCCCCTCTCTCTGTTTCCCCCTCTCTGTTTTCCCCTCTCTCTGTTTCCCCCCTGTCTCTGTTTCCCCCTCTCTGTTTTCCCCCTCTCTCTGTTTCGCCCTCTCTCTGTTCTCCCCCTCTCAGTGTTTTCCCCCTCTCTCTGTTTTCCCCTCTCTCTGTTTTCCCCCCTCTCTCTGTTTCCCCCTCTCTGTTTTCCCCCTCTCTGTTTCCCCTCTCTCTGTTTTCCCCCCTCTCTCTGTTTCCCCCTCTCTCTGTTTCCCCCTCTCTCTGTTTCCCCCTCTCTGTTTTCCCCCTCTCTCTGTTTCCCCCTCTCTCTGTTCTCCCCCTCTCAGTGTTTTCCCCCTCTCTCTGTTTTCCCCTCTCTCTGTTCTCCCCCTCTCAGTGTTTTCCCCCTCTCTCTGTTTCCCTCTCTCTGTTTACCCCCTCTTGCTGTTTCCCCCCTCTGTTTCCCCCCTCTGTTTCCCCCCTCTGTTTCCCCCTCTCTCTGTTTTCCCCCTCTCTCTGGTTTCCCCTCTCTGTTTTCCCCCTCTCTGTTTCCCTTCTCTCTCTGTTTTCCCCTCTCTCTGTTTTCCCCTCTCTCTGTTTCCCCCCTGTCTCTGTTTCCCCCTCTCTGTTTTCCCCCTCTCTCTGTTTCGCCCTCTCTCTGTTCTCCCCCTCTCAGTGTTTTCCCCCTCTCTCTGTTTTCCCCTCTCTCTGTTTTCCCCCCTCTCTCTGTTTCCCCCTCTCTGTTTTCCCCCTCTCTGTTTCCCCTCTCTCTGTTTTCCCCCCTCTCTCTGTTTCCCCCTCTCTCTGTTTCCCCCTCTCTCTGTTTCCCCCTCTCTGTTTTCCCCCTCTCTCTGTTTCCCCCTCTCTCTGTTTCCCCCTCTCTCTGTTCTCCCCCTCTCAGTGTTTTCCCCCTCTCTCTGTTTTCCCCTCTCTCTGTTCTCCCCCTCTCAGTGTTTTCCCCCTCTCTCTGTTTCCCTCTCTCTGTTTACCCCCTCTTGCTGTTTCCCCCCTCTGTTTCCCCCCCTCTGTTTCCCCCCTCTGTTTCCCCCTCTCTCTGTTTTCCCCCTCTCTCTGGTTTCCCCTCTCTGTTTTCCCCCTCTCTGTTTCCCTTCTCTCTCTGTTTTCCCCCTCTCTGTTTTCCCCCTCTCCCTGTTTTCCCCTCTCTGTTTCCCCCTCTCTGTTTTCCTTCCTCTGTTTTCCCGTCTCTCTGTTTTCCCCCCTCTCTCTGTTCTCCCCCTCTTGCTGTTTCCTCCCTCTCTGTTTCCCCCTCTCTGTTTCCCCTCTCTCTCTGTTTTCCCCTTCTCTCTGTTTTCCCCCTCTCTCTGTTTTCCCCCTCTCTCTGGTTTCCCCTCTCTGTTTTCCCCCTCTCTGTTTCCCTTCTCTCTCTGTTTCCCTTCTCTCTCTGTTTTCCCCCTCTCTGTTTTCCCCCTCTCCTTGTTTTCCCCTCTCTGTTTCCCCCTCTCTGTTTTCCTTCCTCTGTTTTCCCGTCTCTCTGTTTTCCCCCCTCTCTCTGTTCTCCCCCTCTTGCTGTTTCCTCCCTCTCTGTTTCCCCCTCTCTGTTTTCCCCTCTCTCTGTTTTCTCCCCTCTCTCTGTTCTCCCCTCTCTCTGTTTTCCCCTCTCTCTCTGTTTCCCCCTCTCTGTTTTCCCCCTCTCTCTGTTTTCCCTTCTCTGTTTTCCCCCTCTCTCTGATTTCCCCCTCTCTGTTTCCCCTCTCTGTTTTCCCGTCTCTCTCTGTTTTCCCCCCTCTCTCTGTTTTCCCCCCTCTCTCTGTTCTCCCCCTCTAGCACCGCAGCCTCACAGCTCCAGGGACCCGGGTTCGATTCCAGGTACTGCCTGTGTGGAGTTTGCAAGTTCTCCCTGTGTCTGCGTGGGTTTTCTCCGGGTGCTCCGGTTTCCTCCCACAAGTCAAAAGGCTTGCAGGTTGATAGGTAAATTGGCCATTATAAATTGTCACTAGTGTCGGTAGGTGGTAGGGAAATATAGGGACTGGTGGGAATGTGGGATTAGTGTACGATTAGTGTAAATGGGTGGTTGATGTTTGGGACAGACTCGGTGGGCTGAAGGGCCTGTTTCAGTGCTGTATTTCTAATCTAATCTAATCTAATCTAATCTAATCTAATCTACTGTTTCCCCCCTCTCTGTTTTCTCCCTCTCTGTTTTCTCCCTCTCTGTTTTCCCCTCTCTCTGTTTTCCCCCCTCTCTCTGTTTCCCCTCTCTCTCTGTTTCCCTCTCTCTGTTTACCCCCTCTTGCTGTTTCCCCCCTCTGTTTCCCCCTCTCTGTTTCCCCCTCTCTGTTTCCCCCTCTCTGTTTCCCCCTCTCTGTTTCCCCTCTCTCTGTTTTCCCCCTCTCTCTGTTTCCCCCTCTCTGTTTTCCCCCTCTCTCTGTTTCCCCCTCTCTCTGTTTCCCCCTCCCTCTGTTCTCCCCCTCTCAGTGTTTTCCCCCTCTCTCTGTTTTCCCCTCTCTCTGTTCTCCCCCTCTCAGTGTTTTCCCCCTCTCTCTGTTTCCCTCTCTCTGTTTCCCCCCTCTTGCTGTTTCCCCCCTCTGTTTCCCCCCTCTGTTTCCCCCTCTCTGTTTCCCCCTCCTGTTTTCCCCCTCTCTGTTTTCCCCTCTCTCTGTTTTGCCCTCTCTGTTTCCCCCCTCTCTCTGTTTCCCCCCTCTCTGTTTTCCCCTCTCTGTTTCCCCCTCTCTCTGTTTCCCCCCTCTCTGTTTTCCCCTCTCTGTTTTCCCTCTCTCTCTGTTTTCCCCCCTCTCTCTGTTCTCCCCCTCTTGCTGTTTCCTCCCTCTCTGTTTCCCCCTCTCTGTATTCCCCTCTCTCTGTTTTCTCCCCTCTCTCTGTTCTCCCCTCTCTCTGTTTTCCCCTCTCTCTCTGTTTCCCCCTCTCTGTTTTCCCCCTCTCTCTGTTTTCCCCTCTCTGTTTTCCCCCTCTCTCTGTTTTCCCCCTCTCTGTTTCCCCTCTCTGTTTTCCCGTCTCTCTCTGTTTTCCCCCCTCTCTCTGTTTTCCCCCTCTCTCTGTTCTCCCCCTCTTACTGTTTCCCCCCTCTCTGTTTTCTCCCTCTCTGTTTTCTCCTTCTCTGTTTTCTCCCTCTCTGTATTCCCCTCTCTCTGTTTTCCCCCCTCTCTCTGTTTCCCCTCTCTCTCTGTTTCCCTCTCTCTGTTTACCCCCTCTTGCTGTTTCCCCCCTTTGTTTCCCCCCTTTGTTTCCCCTCTCTGTTTCCCCCTCTCTGTTTTCCCCCTCTCTGTTTTCCCCTCTCTCTGTTTTCCCCCCTCTCTCTGTTTCCCCCTCTCTGTTTTCCCCCTCTCTCTGTTTCCCCCTCTCTCTGTTCTCCCCCTCTGAGTGTTTTCCCCCTCTCTCTGTATTCCCCTCTCTCTGTTCTCCCCCTCTCAGTGTTTTCCCCCTCTCTCTGTTTCCCTCTCTCTGTTTACCCCCTCTTGCTGTTTCCCCCCTCTGTTTCCCACTCTCTGTTTCCCCCTCTCTGTTTTCCCCCTCTGTTTTCCCCTCTCTCTGTTTTCCCCCTCTCTCTGTTTCCCCCTCTCTGTTTTCCCCTCTCTCTGTTTCCCCCCTGTCTCTGTTTCCCCCTCTCTGTTTTCCCCCTCTCTCTGTTTCGCCCTCTCTCTGTTCTCCCCCTCTCAGTGTTTTCCCCCTCTCTCTGTTTTCCCCTCTCTCTGTTTTCCCCCCTCTCTCTGTTTCCCCCTCTCTGTTTTCCCCCTCTCTGTTTCCCCTCTCTCTGTTTTCCCCCCTCTCTCTGTTTCCCCCTCTCTCTGTTTCCCCCTCTCTCTGTTTCCCCCTCTCTGTTTTCCCCCTCTCTCTGTTTCCCCCTCTCTCTGTTTCCCCCTCTCTCTGTTCTCCCCCTCTCAGTGTTTTCCCCCTCTCTCTGTTTTCCCCTCTCTCTGTTCTCCCCCTCTCAGTGTTTTCCCCCTCTCTCTGTTTCCCTCTCTCTGTTTACCCCCTCTTGCTGTTTCCCCCCTCTGTTTCCCCCCTCTGTTTCCCCCCTCTGTTTCCCCCCTCTGTTTCCCCCTCTCTGTTTCCCCCTCCTGTTTTCCCCCTCTCTGTTTTCCCCTCTCTCTGTTTTCCCCTCTCTGTTTCCCCCCTCTCTCTGTTTCCCCCCTCTCTGTTTTCCCCTCTCTGTTTCCCCCCTCTCTCTGTTTCCCCCCTCTCTCTGTTTTCCCCTCTCTGTTTTCCCTCTCTCTCTGTTTTCCCCCCTCTCTCTGTTCTCCCCCTCTTGCTGTTTCCTCCCTCTCTGTTTCCCCCTCTCTGTTTTCCCCTCTCTCTGTTTTCTCCCCTCTCTCTGTTCTCCCCTCTCTGTTTTCCCCTCTCTCTCTGTTTCCCCCTCTCTGTTTTCCCCCTCTCTCTGTTTTCCCCTCTCTGTTTTCCCCCTCTCTCTGTTTTCCCCCTCTCTGTTTCCCCTCTCTGTTTTCCCGTCTCTCTCTGTTTTCCCCCCTCTCTCTGTTTTCCCCCTCTCTCTGTTCTCCCCCTCTTACTGTTTCCCCCCTCTCTGTTTTCTCCCTCTCTGTTTTCTCCCTCTCTGTTTTCTCCCTCTCTGTTTTCTCCCTCTCTGTATTCCCCTCTCTCTGTTTTCCCCCCTCTCTCTGTTTCCCCTCTCTCTCTGTTTCCCTCTCTCTGTTTACCCCCTCTTGCTGTTTCCCCCCTTTGTTTCCCCTCTCTGTTTCCCCCTCTCTGTTTTCCCCCTCTCTGTTTTCCCCTCTCTCTGTTTTCCCCCCTCTCTCTGTTTCCCCCTCTCTGTTTTCCCCCTCTCTCTGTTTCCCCCTCTCTCTGTTCTCCCCCTCTCTCTGTTCTCCCCCTCTCAGTGTTTTCCCCCTCTCTCTCTCTTTCCCTCTCTCTGTTTACCCCCTCTTGCTGTTTCCCCCCTCTGTTTCCCACTCTCTGTTTCCCCCTCTCTGTTTTCCCGCTCTGTTTTCCCCTCTCTCTGTTTTCCCCCTCTCTCTGTTTCCCCCTCTCTGTTTTCCCCTCTCTCTGTTTCCCCCCTCTCTCTGTTTCCCCCTCTCTGTTTTCCCCCTCTCTCTGTTTCCCCCTCTCTCTGTTCTCCCCCTCTCAGTGTTTTCCCCCTCTCTCTGTTTTCCCCTCTCTCTGTTTTCCCCTCTCTCTGTTTTCCCCCCTCTCTCTGTTTCCCCTCTCTCTCTGTTTCCCTCTCTCTATTTACCCCCTCTTGCTGTTTCCCCCCTCTGTTTCCCCCTCGCTGTTTCCCCCTCTCTGTTTCCCCCTCTCTGTTTTCCCCTCTCTCTTTTCCCCCTCTCTCTGTTTCCCCCTCTCCCTGTTCTCCCCTCTCTCTTTGTTTCCCCCTCTCTGTTTTCCCCTCTCTCTGTTTCCCCTCTCTCTCTGTCCCCCTCTGTCTCTTTGTCACCCCACCCCCCCCCCCCTCTCTCTCTCTCTCTCTCTCTGACAATTACACTGTGCACTCAGCACAGCAACGTTGTGCTTGGTCAGTTTGTTTAAAAATGCCGCACTGAATTTCACAGCTGACAGCTGCTGAAGCAGGAACGCGCTTCCCAACATCGGACAGATTCGGGGTTTTCTGGCGGGCTTTTATAAACAGGCGGAAAACCCCAAATCTGTCAAAGTTTGGAAGTGCATTCCTGATTCAGCAGCTGTGAAACTGACAGTGCGATGTTTTTAAAAAGGCTGCTCTGCAAGAAGAAGACACAGGGTAATTTCCCATCTCCAGTCACGGAGCCCTGGCGAGGATGAGGAACGGCCCCAGGTACAGTTTACACCCGCGGGCCAGATGGAAACCTTTGGCGGGCCGGATCCTGTGACTCTACTACCTAGAAGGACAAGGGCAGCAGATGCGTGGAAACACCACCACCTACAAGTTCTCCTCCAAGTCTCACACCATCCTGACTTGGAACTATATCGCCATTCCTTCACTGTCGCTGGGTCAACATCCTGGAACTCCCTTCCTAACAGCACTGTGAATGTATCTACACCCCAAGGACTGCAGCGGTTCAAGAAAAGCTCACCACCACCTTCTCAAGTGCAATTAGGGATGGGCAATAAATACTGGCCTGGCCAGTGACGCCCACATCCCATGAATGAAAAAAAAAATCAGAATGTTGTTGCCTCCTTATTTTGTGAAAGTCACCACCAACTTCACCACATTCATTTTCCTTGCAGCCAAAGTGAATCTCGTGGCAGCCAGCAGGCAGTGTTCCGCCTCACAGTTCAGTGATGCCTCCCTGCAGGTTCTCCTCCAGGCCATCAGGGAAAATATGTCGGAGATGCTTGAGGTCATGAGCGGCTTTGCGTGTGCCATGACATCTGCCATGTCCCAGACATTTGAGCGTTTGACTTCCTCAGCACAGAGTCTGGTGAGCTCCGTGGTGCGTCTGGTTGACCACTAGAGCCATATCCACTCTGACCTGCACTCCATCACTGTTGCCATTGGCTCCTTGCAGCAGTGTCTAAGCGAGAGGGGGATGAGGAACCTGGACCTCTCTCCAGGTGCTCCATCCCCTCAGGGAGACGGGTAGCTGCCATCATGCCCACAGATGGAGGAGATAGAGACCTGTTTAGGTCAGGAAAAAGGAACCTGACCCGACTCAACCTGGACTTGGCCCGACCCAACCCGAGCTCGAAAGCCAGATCCTGAAGATGGGCCCGACCCGACCTGAACCCGACACATGCCGTTGGGTTCGGGTTGGGTAGCAGGCCTCTAGGAGGAGGGACATATGCCAGCTGTCCCAGGGCCTTCCTCTCAGGGCACCCCAGGGTAAGCAGCGTCTCATCCTCCCCCCTCCCCATCATTGACTCCCCTTACCTCCAGCAGGCGAGCACATGGGGGATACTCAAGCACCATGACTGCAGGCCCCCACAGCAATGGGGCCTGCGCACTGAGCAGACTGCCTCCACCTCAGCTGCTAATGTTGGGGTAGAACCTAGACATAGTGGCAAGAAAAGAAAATTGAAACAGCTTTGAGCATGAAGAAGGCATGGGTGATGTACATATTGTGAGAATAGAAAAGACTTATTATATGTTTTTATTTCATGTAAAATTTGATCCACTCTCGGTGATGATTTACTTGGTTACAGATGGATACAAAGATGTTTTTTGGAGGCCTATGACAGGAACGCAATGATGTTTACAAAGCATCTCAGGAAATGTCCAGTGTCCATATCTCATTGGAATTTTAGCCTTCACTCTTCAATGATGGCTGTTTTCCTATTTATGATTATTAACTTTTTCCAATACTGTCATGTCTTATTTTTGTTTTCTACAGTCATAACTTAACGCAAGCAGTGGTGTGTAGTCGCAGTCATCGTAGCCCACAGGGGATTTCAAATGCCAATCACATGAAAACGCAGCCATGCTTCGTTAAGATTGCAGAGATGAATAAGATCTCCAGCAAAGTGAATTTCTGTGGGGAATTGTTATGTTTCTCCTCCCAACATTCCTTGATGATGTGGCTTACTGTTGGCTGAAATGTGTATAAATTAGGTTCTCCCTGATGTCCCTCGCATGTCTCTCCATGGCCCTCATATCGATGATGACATCGTTCTCATTGTTTTCCTCCTCCTCACCCTCTTCATAGTCATCCTCATCTGAGGAGGAGGGGTGTCCCTCCTGTTCCTCCACCTGCAGAATGTTGCCGTGTCTAATTGCAAGGTTGTGCAAAGCCATAGCACACAATGATTATTCGTGACACTCTCTGTGACACGTACTGAAGAGACCCTCCAGACAGGTCGAGGCAACGGAATTGCACTTTCGGCATGCCGATGGTGTGCTCGATGATGGTGCTGGTGGATGCGTGAGGAGCCTTGTACCTCTCTTCAACAGCGCTTTGGGGATGATGTACTGGTGTCATCAACCATGTGCAAAGAGGGTAACCCTTGCCACCCAGGATCCAGCCATCCACTTTGACTGGTTCCTCAAAAACTGCTGGCAGCTGGGACTTCCTCAAAATGTATGAGTCAATTCAGCTCCCTGGAAAGTGTGCTTCCTGGAAAACCCCTGTAGTCGCAAACCAGTTGTATGTTTAAAGAGTGGAAGCCTTTGCAATTGACAAATACAGCAGGCTGGCCCCAGGGAGCTCCAATGTCCACATGAGTACAGTCGATCACCCCTTGCACTCTAGGGAACACAGCGATGGTGCCGAAGGCTGCAGACATTGCTGCCTGGCTGTCCTCGTCTATAGGTAAGTAGATTAAATCATTGGCACGTCGATAAAGGTCACCTCTTTGATTCACCCATGGCTCGCAGACTGTGATATGTCACATACGTCATCATAGATCCCTGGAAGGACCCACTAGCATAGAAACTGATTGCAGCAGTCACCTTGAGGGCAACTGGCATGGGATTCTCACCAAAGCCGAGTGATTGTAGGTCATGCCGCAGGATCCTCCAAATTTCTGTGACCATTTTGCATAATATCCTTAGACCTCTCTGGCATTGCCTCTCTGACATTTGAAGGTAATTTGTCCTTGTTCTGAGGGTGCGATGAAGTGCCAGTGCCCACCTTCGATAGGGCTGTTCCTGGTTGTTATCATTTAGAGCATCCTCACCTTCCTATTCTGCCTGTTGCTGGCACTCAGACATTATGAGTTGAGGGAAAAGAGCCGTCCTTAGTCTCTCTCTTTGCTCTTTATCCCATGGTATTAGACAAATTGGGTTTATGAGAGCCATGTCGCTGTGACTTTTCTGAACAATAAATAAGCAGAGCGTGGTGATTCAACCCTCTGTTGCCAGTGAGCTAAAACATCAAGGCAATGAGCAGTTCCCTTACATCTGCCTTAAAATTGCAGCAGGTAGAAGACAAACCCACTGTCACTTGTATCCTCTCACTCTCCTTGCAATCCTCGAGTGACCACGTGGTTTGCATTATCTTGGGAGAAAATGGAACGCGTGGAATTCATGGCAAGAATCCCCACCTTCCAACCTCCTCCTGCAAGCTTCCCGCCTGAGCCCATCACCCTTGTCCATGTTATTTAAATGAATGCAAAGCTGCAATCCGCCACCGTGCTGGGGGAAACCCTGGAACGCTGCAATCCGCCACTGTGCTGGGGGAAACCCTGGAACGCTGCAATCCGCCACCGTGCTGGGGGAAACCCTGGAACGCTGCAATCCGCCACTGTGCTGGGGGAAACCCTGGAACGCTGCAAATCCACCGCCGACTTAATTCCTCTAAGATATCCCGCCCGTCAGGAATCCGGAAAAAAATACCTCTTGCCTAATTATATCATCCCGCACGCTACCAAATCCACTCTTACATAACCTTAAACTTCCACCCAATGGGTTCTATCAGTTCAGAAGCCAAGCAGTTGAGGGGATGTGTAACGATGTTGTAACAGAGGCTATCTCGAGCTTCAAATTGATGCTTGAAAATGAAACTAATTCCTCACGCTTTGTCACTTGATCTTATTTTCCTACGTTTCAAACATAGCTGTCAGCAGACAAGAATTTGATTTGAGTGTGACCAAACCTGGCAGTTTCCTCACCTATTTGATGGAGTTCTGGACTTGGCCTATCCACCGCTTGCAGCATCAGGTGCCACAACTGTATTTGATAACATGATATCTCAGCATCTGATGCAGGAGCTTCTCGTTTGTCTGCGTACCCAACAACGTAAACATTTCTTACCCATTTGCTGCTGCGTCTTATTTCCCTAAGTGAAGCAGGAACTGTTTGTTTTTGCTGTCATCTAAAAAAAAAGTCATCTCGCCTCAGTTGGTAACACTGCCTCTGTGTCATGGGGTTAATGCAAAACTTGAGCACATCGTGCAAGTCAATACTTCAGTGTGGTATTGAGGGGGCATTCCATTGCTGGAGATACTCGGCAGTATTAAGGGAGCTATTATTGAAGCCCTGTCTATCTGTTCACTTAGTGCATGGTATCTTTCTAATCAGTTCCCATTATTTGTGGGACTCTGCTGTGTACCTTTGACTGCACTGCAACATTAAATACACTTCAAAAGTATTAATTGGTTGAGAGGCACTTAGGGCCATCATGAGGACGTGAAAGGCATTACATCAATGCAAATGCTTTCTATCAAAGTGATTTGGTTTCAAACGTTGATTCTCTTCTCTGGTGTGATCAACTTAATTTAGAATTAAAACCAATAGAATCTAAAACAGCGCAGATTACTTCCTGTATAATTCATTTAAAAAGGCACAATTGCTCAATTTGAACAGGATGGTAGGAATTTCCTGGAGTATTTATGGCAAGGGGAATGACTTTTAGTAGCTGATTTGGAAAAATGATGATTTAGATGCAATATCCAATAGGCAGTGACATCACCAAGTGTTCAATCCCTAAACAGAAATATGTCAATGCTAATGAAATTGTTTCTTTGTCCCTGAGCTCTTTTTTTTTTATTCACCTGTGTTTTACAGAGAGGATTGCCAGTCTGGAAGTGAAGTTATATTTGGAGTTGATCAAAGCCGACGCTTACTGACAAGTGACAAGTGAATGATTACCCATCTACATCTCTAATAGTTCTGAAATAGGCTTTCGACAAAACCGACTGTGAAACGGATCAACTTTAATCGAGACAATGTGCTAATGATATAGTTGTGTATAATTATTGGGAAAAACCACTTGTGGCAGGCGAATTGCAGTAGAAATTTCATTTGCTGTCTTTCAGTCTTGCAATCAACGTCAAAGTCCAATCATATGAATATTGGGAGATATATTTTACTTGGTGTTTTCGTCAATAGGGACCACATGAAAATTCTCCTGGTACTGAAAGGCCAGAGCTCATGCTAATGATGTGTAACCCCTGTTCACATAACGAGGCAAGTGGCTGTCTGAGGCTCACCATAAGCTTACATTGTATTGGCATTGTTGTTGCCTTACTGGTTTGGTTGGGACAACTGTGCCTGACATATAGGTCTGAAGTTGCCCTGTAATTTTACATTCCGAGGCATTCAAGCATGCCACCAGTTAGTGGAACTACATTTGATTGGCCGACAGCTGTGCCCATGAACGAGATTATCCATCACACTGTCAGGAACTGGGAATTGGGGCACATGTGGATTGCGGAACACTTTTCGCTGCTTTTCCACTGAAGAAAATGATTCCAACAAACTATGGCGAAACACAAGAGCTAAAAGAAAAGAAGGAATGAAATACTGAGACTATTTTTAACATCTCGGTTGCATCAGCATTGAGTGAAAATATAACAAATGTCTCAGAAAGCTAGGAAACCCAACTTGGTATTATAGAGTCATAGAGTTATTCTTGTTCAATTAGCCTAATAAGTGTGGCAGTTTTAGATCCTTGACTAACTCATGATGCAGTACATTGGAGCAGCTTCAAGTTACTATGACCACATGAATGGTTATCAGCCTGAAAGGTTAACTCTGCTTCTCTCCCCACAGATGCTGCCAGGCCTGCTGAGTATTTGCAGCACTTTCTGTTTCTTTTTTCAGATTTCCAGCATCTGCAGTATTTTGCTTTGTCTAAGTTATTATGGCCAAGTGGAGATGGCATGTTACAATGTCGGGTGTGGTTGTAAAAAGGGTCTGAGTGTGCATCAATGATTGATTCACAATGCAGCCTGTAGCAGATCATTTACGTCACTACAAAGTGAAGATAGATATATTTATAATAATATTGCAATTTCTCATGTATAATTGGCTCCGTGGAAGTTTCCTCAGCCTATTGCCGGGATGGGACGGGGGGGGGGGGGTGCGGGGGGAGATAGGGACAGGGTGGTGTGAAAGTACATTCCATAAATTTGAGGCAACAATCAATGTAGCATGAATGAAATGCCCCAGAAATATTTGGAAATGCATCACTGATTGTAATAGGCACTTGGAGAAGTTTGAATTAATTAAGGAGAGCCAGCACGGATTTGTAAAAGGCTTGACTAATTTAATTGAGTTTTTTTGATGAAGCAACAGAGAAGGTTGATGAAGGGAAAGTGGTAGATGTTGTCCATATGGATTTTAAGAAAACCTTTGAAAAAGTACCACATCAAAGGCTGGTTACCAAAATTGAGGCTCATGGAATCAGTGTCAGCTTGGATAATATAAACTTGGCTTAAGGAGAGAAAACAGCAAGTCATGGTAAATGGTTGTCTTTCAGATTGGAGGATGAAAGACAGTGGTGTTCTCCAAGGTTCAGCGTTAGGACCACTGCTTTTTTGATATTATTAAATGACTTGAATATTGGAACACAGAGAAAAATTTCAAAATTTGCCAATGATACCAAACTTGGAGGTGTGGCAGACAGTGAGGATGATATGAACCGCCTGCACCCGGACATAGATAAGTCAGCAGAATGGGCAGACGAGTGGCAGATGAAATTTAATACAGAGAAATATTAGGTGATGCATTTTGGCAAAAGGGATATGGAACGGCAATGCAGACTAAATGGTACAGTTCTAAAGAGTGTTTAGGGACCGAGGGACCTGGGGCTTCATGTACACAGATCTTTAAAGGCGGCAGGATATATTGGGAGAGTAATTGGCAAAGCATATGGGATCTTGGGCTTCATAAATAGAGGTATTGAGTACAAAAGCAGGGATGTTATGCTGAACATTTATAAAGCTCTGGTTAGGCCCCAACTAGAGTATTGAATCCAGTTCTGGTCACCACATTTTAGGATGGATGTGAGGGTCCTTGAGAGGGTGTAGAGGAGATTTACCAGGATGGCTGCAGAGATGAGGGATTTTAGTTACAAGGTTAGGTTCAAAAAGCTGGAGTAAGTTGGCGCAAAGGAGATTGAGGGGAGGTTTGATAGAAGTGTACAAGATTATGACATGCTTCGATATGTTAGACAAGAAATATTGTTCCCATTAGTTGATGGTACAATGACTAGGGGACACAGATTGAGGGTTTTCGGCAAGAGATGCAGGGGAAATGTGAGGCAGCGGGTGGTAGTGACCTGGAATTCGCTGCATAGAGGGTGGTGGAAGTGGAGATGATGAATGACTTCAAAAGGAAACTGGATGGGCACTTGAAGGAAATAAAATTGCAGCACTAGGGGAATAGAGCAGGGAAATGGGACTGACTGGATTGCTCGATAGACAGCCAGAAAGGACTTGATGGGTTGAATGGCCTCCTTCTATGCTGTAAATGACTCTATGACTCTAAAGGCACAGAAGAGGGTATCAGCAGCAGATGAGTTGAGGCCAGGGCAAATTCGGTAGTTATGGAGTTGGTTTATGATTGCTTTCGTGAAGGACTGACACAGGAATGATGGGCTGAATGGTGTTCTGCTGTGCTGTAAACATCTGGGGGAGGGGTTATATTGCTGTTCTTGGCACCATCTCCTCTGGTCTCAAATGGAACTCTTGCTAATCTCCATCAGTATAACCTGCTTCCTTGAAAACTATTCCAGACCAAACTCTTGCATTTTCCTCACTCACTATAAAGACCAAGTCCGTCCAAGACTTGACCACTTCTCTGATATTTAGGTAACCTCCTCTAATGCCTCTTGGCACAAATAGACAGGATACAAGCAAGGAACTTATTGTCTAATGCCTCTCTCTTCGCTCACCTCTAATCTTTTTACAGTCCTTCCTGCCTCTCTCTCTCTAGTCAATGTTCCCCAATCAATTTTCCCCTCTATTCCTTCTGATATTTAAACACGTTGCCTTTCTCTGCTTTATGTTGAAATTAAGGTTCATCTCCCCGTCTACAACTCCAACTCAATCTTACCCATGACTTCAAAACTGTTATTGTCCTCCTTCTTCTTGCTGACCATATTACAAAAATAGACTTACTGGAGAAGGTGCAATAAAGATTCCAAAGCATGATACCAGAACGGAGAGCTTATAACTATCAGGAAAGACTGAACAGGCTGGGGCTCTCTTCTCTAGAAAAGAGGAGACTGAGCTTTAATATAGAGGTCTTTAAAATTATGACAGGGTTTGATAGGGCAGACGTGGAGACAATTTTTCCACTTGTGTGGGAGATCAAACATAGGAGCCATAATTATATGATAGTCACTAATAAATCTAATAAGGAATTCAGGAGAAGCTTCTTTACCCAGTTAGATTGTGGAATGCACTAACACATGGAGTAGTTGAGGCGAAGAGTTATAGATGCATTTATGGGACAGAATTTAGTGGAGCCGGTGGTGTTCCCAGAGCCAGGACGAAAAGGCAGTGGGAACCCCGCCTTGGCCATTCAGAGCCTCCCGGCTCTATTTAACGGACTGGTGCCGGGATCCCCATCTCTTTTAAGACGGGCAGCCCACCTCCAAGAGCTGCCGGCCATTCAGAGGGCTGGCACCTCAGTAGTACTGGCAGCGCCACTGGGAGTGGTGGCCACTGCAGGAGGCCTGGGAACTTGACCCAGCAGTGGAGACCCGGACTCAAGGTAAGTGAGATGGGGTTGCTGGGGCCAGTCCGCCAGGCCTTGATGATGGCGGGGGGGGCGGGGGGGTGGGTGGTGGGGTGGGGTGGAGCATGGGCATTGAGTTTAGCAGGAGGGGATTTCAGGGAGGTCTCATCCAGTTTGCCAGCGGGGCCCCTCTGTGGGCCACAGATTGCCCATGAAGGAGACTCCCACAAGGCTGCAGGTAGGTCGCCTTGTTTTCCTGGGCGACCTTACCTCATGGCGGATGCCCACCCCCCTCCAGCGGCGGTTGGGTAAGAGGCCCTTAAGTGGCTGATTGTAGGCCTCTTAAGGGCCTCAATTGGCCTCTGGGCTTAGCCGCACCCAATTAAATTACGGTGCGACAGGAAGGCGACTGACCCTTTGCCCCCCTCCCGTCGCAATTCTATGGGCCCCCCCCCCCCACCTCCTTCCTAGCCCATCTCCAAGGGGCCATTAAATCCAGCCCATGGGAAGCTAGATAAAGACATGAGGGAGAAAGAAATAGAAGGCTATGTTGATAGGGTTTGATGAATGCGGATGGGAGGAGGCTTGTGTGGAGCATAATCACCAGCATAGACCAGCTCAGACAAGAGGCCTGTTTCTCTGCTGTGGTCCTCGGCTGTTCCTCGATTCAAGGATGACGTCGGCTCAGGGTAGCGAGTTTCTGCCGTGGGCCGATTCTCGACCCGCAGTTCTTCGGACACAAGAGGCAGGATGTCCTATGAGGTAGTGGGATCCGGAGTGCAGGATTTGCTTCCTTTTTTTTCTTTCTCTGCCTCATCATCAAGACATTTGGACTCAAAGCAGCTTGAAGGACAAGTCGCCATTTTGAATAATTGGTAGCAAGCTCCTCCCAGTCATCAATGTCAATGTTGCCGCACTTCAAAGAGAGCCTCAGAGTGTCTTTGAAGCGTTTTCTTTGTCCCCCACAGGACTTGGCAGGGGAGACGGTTTTCAGCCATTGGAACACAGTGTCCGATCCATCGCAGTTGATTTTGCTGTAGATTCTATGTAATACTATTAATGATGTTGAGGCTTGTAAAATCAAAGCTTGGTGGCTGTCAGTTTGTGTTGGTCAGTGATTATGTCCCCTGATTTAGATTTGAGGGGGGCGATCTTCTTGATGGTTGGCCCAAGAGCTCTCTTAATGCCATCATACATTCCTCTGATGTTTCCGGTGTCTGAGGCCAGCTGAATATGACTGCATAAGTGTTGCCAGTAGTCGTTTGCGCAGCGCCTGGCTGTTCTTTGTGCAGTGCTTCTGGCTGCTTTAAGTGCTGCGAATGTTAAATCGCAACCATCAAGAAGATCGCCCCCCCTCAAATCTAAATCTGGGGACATAATCAATGACCAACACAAACAAATGGACCGCTGGGTTGAGCACTACCTAAAACTGTACTCCAGGGAGAATGCTGTCACTGAGACTGCCCTCAATGCAGCCCAGCCTCTACCAGTCATGGATGAGCTGGACATACAGCCAACCAAATCAGAACTCAGTGATGCCATTGATTCTCTAGCCAGCGGAAAAGCCCCTGGGAAGGACAGCATTACCCCTGAAATAACCAAGAGTGCCAAGCCTGCTATACTCTCAGCACTACATGAACTGCTATGCCTGTGCTGGGACGAGGGAGCAGTACCCCAGGACATGCACGACGCCAATATCATCACCTTCTATAAAAACAAAGGTGACCGCGGTGACTGCAACAACTACCGTGGAATCTCCCTGCTCAGCATAGTGGGGAAAGTCTTTGCCCGAGTCGCTCTGAACAGGCTCCAGAAGCTGGCCGAGCGTGTCAACCCTGAGGCATAGTGTGGCTTTCGTGCAGAGAGATCGACCGTTGACATGCTGTTCTCCCTTCGTCAGATACAGGAGAAATGCCGTGAACAACAGATGCCCCTCTACATTGCTTTCATTGATCTCACCAAAGCCTTTGACCTCGTCAGCAGACGTGGTCTCTTCAGACTACTAGAAAAGATTGGATGCCCACCAAAGCTACTAAGTATCATCACCTCATTCCATGACAATATAAAAGGCACAATTCAACATGGTGGCTCCTCATCAGAGCCCTTTCCTATCCTGAGTGGTGTGAAACAGGGCTGTGTTCTCGCAGCCACACTTTTTGGGATTTTCTTCTCCCTGCTGCTTTCACATGCGTTCAAGTCCTCGGAAGAAAGAATTTTCCTCCACACAAGATCAGGGGGCAGGTTGTTCAACCTTGCCCGTCTAAGAGTGAAGTCCAAAGTACGGAAAGTCCTCATCAGGGAACTCCTCTTTGCTGACGATGCTGCTTTAATATCTCACACTGAAGAGTGCCTGCAGAGTCTCATCGACAGGTTTGCGGCTGCCTGCAATGAATTTGGCCTAACCATCAGCCTCAAGAAAATGAACATCATGGGGCAGGACGTCAGAAATGCTCCATCCATCAATATTGGCGACCACACTCTGGAAGTGGTTCAAAAGTTCACCTACCTAGGCTCAACTATCACCAGTAACCTGTCTCTAGATGCAGAAATCAACAAGCGCATGGGTAAGGCTTCCACTGCTATGTCCAGACTGGCCAAGAGAGTGTGGGAAAATGGCGCACTGACACGGAACACAAAAGTCCGAGTGTATCAGGCCTGTGTCCTCAGTACCTTGCTCTATGGCAGCGAGGCCTGGACAACGTATGCCAGCCAAGAGCGACATCTCAATTCATTCCATCTTCGCTGCCTCTGGAGAATACTTGGCATCAGGTGGCAGGACCGTATCTCCAACACAGAAGTCCTCGAGGCGGCCAACATCCCCAGCTTATACACACTACTGAGTCAGCGGCGCTTGAGATGGCTTGGCCATGTGAGCCGCATGGAAGATGGCAGGATCCCCAAAGACACATTGTACAGCGAGCTCGCCACTGGTATCAGACCCAACGGCCGTCCATGTCTCCGCTATAAAGACGTCTGCAAACGCGACATGAAATCCTGTGACATTGATCACAAGTCGTGGGAGTCAGTTGCCAGCGTTCGCCAGAGCTGGCGGGCAGCCATAAAGACAGGGCTAAAATGTGGCGAGTTGAAGAGACTTAGTAGTTGGCAGGAAAAAAGACAGAGGCGCAAGGGGAGAGCCAACTGTGTAACAGCCCCGACAAACAAATTTCTCTGCAGCACCTGTGGAAGAGCCTGTCACTCTAGAATTGGCCTTTATAGCCCCTCCAGGCACTGCTTCACAAACCACTGACCACCTCCAGGCGTGTATCCATTATCTCTCGAGATAAGGAGGCCCAAAAGAAAAAGAAAGGTGGCTGTCAGTCTACTTCCTGATTTACCATCTTTACTCTTTTCAACTGAACTATGAGCTTCGACTTAAAAAAAACTATCAAAACGAAGGGCCTGTTTCTGTGCTGCATGACTCTAAAACAGAGACCCTAATAAGCTTCCCTGTTGAAAAGCTATGATATAGCATAAGATTACAGGATCATTTTAATTCGACAGAATATTCTTGCACTGTGCCTAAAAAATAGTGCCCCCCATTTTATGTTAAATTTCTTTTTTTCTATAAAATGAATGACTGGCCGTGTTGTGGAGGGCCTGCTGCAGTAACTTACAATGCCTGCAGATGACGCTGTTGAGCTCATTAGAACCAATTTTTCCCACCAGTGGGAAAGGTCTTATTACTACAACAGGATATATTTGTAGAAAGAAATAACTTGCATTTATATAGCGCCTTTCACGACTTCAGGACATCCCAAGGCACTTTACAACCAATGAATACTTTTGACATACAGCTACCTGTTGCACTGTATGAAACATGACAGTCAATGTGCACACAGCAACTCCTCCCAATGTGATAATGAACAGATGAATTGTTGATTAGCTGTTGGTTAATAGGTAACTATTGGTCAGGGCACCAGGGGAAACTCACCTACTCTTCCACAAATAGTGCCAAGGAGTCTTGTACATTCACCTGAGAGGGCAGACAGGGCATCGTTTTAATGTCTCATCTGAAAGATAGCACATCTGACAGTGCTGTGCTCCTTCAGTACTGCACTGGGAGAGTCAGCCTGGAGTTTGTGTTCAAGTATCTGATGTGGGGTTTGAACCCACAAACTTCCAACTCAGAGGTGAGAGTGCTACCATAAGGGATAAGGTGGCTGGAAACGCTGTTACCAATGGTGGGGCGGTTGAAGGAGACGCAGAGTGGATCTGGGCCGAAGGAATAGAGGCTTGGAGGGACAGGGTGGAGAGAGGGCCAGTGAAAGAATCAGTGAGGGTAGGAGTGAAAGGCGTGTGGGATCGGATAGGAGTGGTGGAGTTACGACTGAATTGGAGTTTAAGGTGGAGCTGCAGAGCACGTTGGAGAGAGGGATCATTGCGATCTTAACGGCACATTTCAGTGATAGTCATGGGGGTGGTGATACAACGGGGTAAATGGGCAATGCTCTGGAGATGGAGACAAGAGGTCTTGGTGAGGCAACAGATGTAGGTTTGAAACTTTGCTCAGGATGGAGCAGGACACTTGAAGGCGTGTCTCGTTTGGTCCAGTGAGGTGATGGAATCAGCAGCCAAGGCTCGAGGTTTCAAGGCTCGCTACTGAAGCACAAAGTTGTCATTTAACAAAGGACCCAATGGAGTTCTCCTACCTCACAGCATCTGATAATCCCTGTGTTTTTGAATGTGTTCAGTAAATTATTCCAAATATTTATCTGAGTATCTCCCTGATATTTGTTCCAAAGTATACTTTCCCTTTATATCTTCTGGCTCAACTTGGGTGGACTTTGAAATCATAAACCACCTTTATCTTATCTATTTCTTTTAATATTTAATTGTAAGTATCTATTTAACAACCTCAGCCTTGGACTTTAAGTATCTCTGTTCATAGCTCATCCCCTTTCCTTGGAATTGCTCTTTGTTGTGTCAGTTCTACATTTACAATGTGGCACCCAAAGTTGAACCCAATATGGGATTAATGTAGGATTAGTATAATATGGGTGGTTGATGGTTGGCACAGACTCGGTGGGCCGAAGGGCCTGTTTCAGTGCTGTATCTCTCTATGACGTTATGACTCTAATAATCTACATGTGATTTGACCAGTGCATTGCAAAACCATTATCTTTAAAAACTAATCCCTCCCTATCTTTCTATGTATATTGTTCTCCAGTTGTACACCTCCCTTGTCGACTGCCGTTCTCTGTTGAAGATTGCAGTCTGTTACTGGCCTCTCAGTTTACAGCACAGCACATTAAATCATACAGCACAGAAGGAGGCCATTCGGCCCATTGTATCTGTGTTTAAAACAGCTATCCAATTAATCTCATTCCCCATCCTCATAGCCCTGCAAAAATTTTATTTCAAGTATTTATCCAATTCTCTGTTGAAAGTTACCATGGAATCTGCTTCAAAAATTCTCATACTAATACAAAATACCTTCTGATGAAAGGTCATCGACCTGAAACGTTAACTCTGTTCTTCTCTCCACCGATGCTGCCTGACCTGTTGAGTATTTCCAGCATTTTCTGCTCTTGTTTCAAAAATTCACATCTTGCCTTCTTTTGCCAATTTATCTTTAATCCTTGTCCTCTGGTTACTGCCTTTCCTGCTGGGGAAACGATTACTACTGACTTAGTCTATTCAAACCCTTCATAATTTTGAACACCTCTGTTCAGTCTTCCCTTAACATTCCCCAGCTTTTCCCATGTAACGGAAGTCCCTCATCCCTAGTACCATTCTAGTAAATCTGCACCCTCTCCAACAATCTATTCCTGAGGCCACGCCTTCTTTTTCACATGTCTTCTAGAATTTTGTGGAATGCTAAATTGTTAGAGTCACAAAAAACACACGGGGCTGGATTTCTGGCCTCTGTCAGAGCTGGGAGCGGAGGCTGGCTAGGGCCTCTAATATTAGCCTCTCTCGCTGGCGTGCCGATTCCTCGGCTCTATCCCACCTCTGGGCCATTTTTGTGGAGGCAATATCTGAGGGCTGGCCAGGGTTGTCTGCCCGCATGTGGTGGGTTGCTGATCATGTTCATTCAGAGCCTAATTAAGGCCAATTAAAGGAGGCCGAGGGGATGTTTCCAGTCGGCCTCCAGGTTGCTGCACCGTTAGGAAGGGAGTTCCAGGATTTTGACCCAGCGACAGTGAAGGAACGGCGATATAGTTCCAAGTCAGGATGGTGTGTGACTTGGAGGGGAACTTGCAGGTGGTGGTGTTCCCATGCATTTGCTGCCCTTGTCCTTCTAGTTGGTAGAGGTCGCGGGTTTGGAAGATCCTGTTGAAGGAGCCTTGGTGAGTTGCTGCAGTGCATCTTGTAGATGGTACACACTGCTGCCACTGTGCGTCGGTGGTGCAGGGAGTGAATGTTTGTGGATGGGGTGCCAATCAAGCGGGCTGCTTTGTCCTGGATGGTGTCGAGCTTCTTGAGTGTTGTTGGAGCTGCACCCAACCAGGCAAGTGGAGAGTATTCCATCACACTCCTGACTTGTGCCTTGTAGATGGTAGACAGGCATTGGGGAGACAGGACGTGAATTCTCAGCCTCTGACTTGCTCGTTGCCACAGCATTTATGTGGCTGGTCCAGTTCAGTTTCTGGTCAATGATGACCCTCAGGATGTTGACAGTGGGGAATTCAGTAATGGTAATGCCATTGAATGTCAAGGGGAGATGGTTAGCTTCTCTCTTGTTAGAGATGGTCATTGCCTGGCACTTGTGTGGCGCGAATGTAACTTGCCACTTATCAGCCCAAACCTGGATGTTGTGCTGCACAGGGAGGCACAGTGGCGCAGTGGTTAGCACCGCAGCCTCACAGCTCCAGGGACCTGGGTTCAATTCTGGGTACTGCCAGTGCGGAGTTTGCAAGTTCTCCCTGTGACCGCGTGGGTTTTCGCCAGGTGCTCTGGTTTCCTCCCACCGCCAAAGACTTGCAGGTTGATAGGTAAATTGGCTGTTGTAAATTGCCCCTAGTGTAGGTAGGTGGTAGGGAATATGGGATTACTGTAGGGTTAGTATAAATGGGTGGTTGTTGGTCGGCACAGACTCGATAGGCCGAAGGGCCTGTTTCAGTGCTATATCTCTAAATAAATAAAATAAATTTAAAAAATTGTCCGGGTCTTGCTGCATATGGACACGGGCTGTTTTAGTATCTGAGGAGTCACGAATGGTGTCCTGGGACTGGGATGATTGACCTCCAACAACCACAAGCAAGAGATCAGGGAGATCTCCCCTGCTCTTGTTGAATGATGTCGTGGGATCTTTTACATCCACCTGAGAGGGCAGACAGGGTCTAATTTTAACGACTCATCTGAAGGATGGCACCTCCAAGAGTGCAGCACTCCCTTAGAAGAACCATTCAAGCATTGGAGGTAGTGAGTGAAGAGCGACATTGATAATCCTTCGTGTCAAAGGTCTGAGTTATGGCGAAACCTGGTCTGTTCAGCATTGAACGCAGGCAACCGTGAAGGAATCTTATAGAAGTAGGGCTATTTAAAGGTGCTTGAAAGATTTACTTAACAGTGCTTCAGAGAAAGGCATGAACGTCAGGCAAGACCACAACAGAAGAGACTAAGAGAATAAGGAATAGGAGCAGGAGTAGGCTGCTCCACCATTCTATAAGATCATGTTTGTGGACTCAACTCCACTTTCCTGCCTACCCCCGATACCCTTTGACTCCCTTGTTTGTCAAGAATCTGTCTACCTCTGCCTTAAAAACATTCAATGACCCTGCCTCCACCACTCTCCGAGGAAGAGAGTTCCACAGACTCACAACCCTCTGAGAGAAAAAAATTCTGCTCATCTCTGTCTTAGAACTGTGCCCCCTAGTTTTAGTCTCTCCCACAAGGGGAAACATCCATTCCGTCAAGTCCCCTAAGGATCTTATATGTTTCAATAAGATCACCTCTTATCCTTCTAAACTCTGATGAATACATACAGGTCTGCACTGCCATTCAGTACAACCTTGGCTGATCTTTGACCTTCGTTCCACTTTCCCACCTCATTTTCATATCCCTTGATTCCCTGAGAGACTAAAAAGATCTATCACAGCCTTGAATAGATTCAACGAGTGAGCGTCCACAGAACAAAGAACAAAGAACAGTACAGCACAGGAACAGGCCATTCGGCCCTCCAAGCCTGCGCCGATCTTGATGCCTGCCTAAACTAACACCTTCTGCACTTCCGGGGTCCGTATCCCTCTATTCCCATCCTATTCATGTATTTGTCAAGATGTCTCTTAAATGTCGCTATCGTACCTACTTCCACCACCTCTGCTGGCAGCAGGTTCCAGGCACTCACCACCCTCTGTGTAAAGAACTTACCTCGCACATCCCCTCTAAACTTTGCCCCTCTCACCTTAAACCTATGTCCCCTAGTAACTGACTCTTCCACCCTGGGAAAAAGCTTCTGACTATCCACTCTGTCCATGCCGCTCATAACTTTGTAAACCTCTATCATGTCGCCCCTCCACTTCCGTCGTTCCAGTGAAAACAATCCGAGTTTATCCAACCTCTCCTCATAGCTAATGCCCTCCAGACCAGGCAACATCCTGATAAACCTCTTCTGTACCCTCTCCAAAGCCTCCAAGTCCTTCTGTTAGTGTGGCGACCAGAATTGCACACAATATTCTAAGTGTGGCCTAACTAAAGTTCTGTACAGCTGCAGCATGACGTGCCAATTTTTATACTCTATGCCCCGACCAATGAAGGCAAGCATGCCGTATGCATTCTTGACTACCTTATCCACCTGCGTTGCCACGTTCAGTGACCTGTGAACCTGTACGCCTGGATCTCTCTGCCTGTCAATACTCCTAAGGGTTCTGCCATTTACTGTATACTTCCCACCTGCATTAGACCTTCCAAAATGCATTACCTCACATTTGTCCGGATTAAACTCCATCTGCCATTTCTGCACCCAAGTCTCCAACCGATCTATACCCTGCTGTATCCTCTGACAATCCTCATCACTATCCGCAACTCCACCAACCTTTGTGTCGTCTGCAAACTTACTAATCAGACCAGCTACATTTTCCTCCAAATCATTTATATATACTACAAACAGCAAAGCTCCCAGCACTGATCCCTGCGGAACACCACTAGTCACAGCCCTCCGTTCAGGAGATCACCCTTCCACTGTTACCCTCTGTCTTCTATGACTCAGCCAGTTCTGTATCCATCTTGCCAGCTCACCTCTGATCCCGTGTGACTTCACCTTTTGAACCAGTCTGCCATGAGGGACCTTGTCAAAGGCTTTACTAAAGTCCATATAGATAACATCCACTGCCCTTCCTTCATCAATCATCTTTGTCACTTCCTCAAAAAACTCAATCAAATTAGTGAGACACGACCTCCCCTTCACAAAAGCATGCTGCCTCTCGCTAATAAGTTTGTTTGTTTCCAAATGGGAGTAAATCCTGTCCCGAAGAATCCTCTCTAATAATTTCCCTACCACTGACGTTAGGCTCACCGGCCTATAATTTCCTGGATTATCCTTGCTACCCTTCTTAAACAAAGGAACAACATTGGCTATTCTCCAGTCCTCTGGGACCTCACCTGCAGCCAATGAGGATACAAAGATTTCTGTCAAGGCCCCAGCAATTTCTTCCCTTGCCTGTCTCAGTATTCTGGGGTAGATCCCATCAGGCCCTGGGGACACAGTGGCGCAGTGGCTAGCACCGCAGTCTCACAGCTCTAGCGACCTGGGTTCAATTCTGGGTACTGCCTGTGTGGAGTTTGCAAGTTCTCCCTGTGTCTGCGTGGGTTTTCTCAGGGTGCTCCGGTTTCCTCCCACAAGCCAAAAGACTTGCAGGTTGGTAGGTAAATTGGCCATTATAAATTGCCCCTAGTATAGGTAGGTGGTCGGGAAATATAGGGACAGGTGGGGATGTGGTAGGAATATGGGGATTAGTGTAGGATTAGTATAAAATGGGTGGTTGATGGTCGGCACAGACTCGGTGGGCCGAAGGGCCTGTTTCAGTGCTGTATCTCTAAACTAAACTAAACTTAATGCTTTGCAAGACACCCAACACCTCCTCCTTTTTGATAATGAGATGACTGAGACTATCTACACTCCCTTCCCTGGGCTCATCATCCACCAAGTCTGCTTTGGTGAATACTGATGCAAAGTACTCATTTAGCACCTCGCACATTTCCCCTGGCTCCACACATAGAATTCCCTTCTCTGTCCTTGAGTGGGCCAACCCTTTCCCTGGTTACCCACTTGCTCTTTATGTACGTATAAAAAGCCTTGGGATTTTCCTTAATCCTGTTTGCCAATGACTTTTCATGACCCCTTTTAGCCCTCCTGACTCCTTGCTTAAGTTCCTTCCTACTGTCTTTATATTCCTCAAGGGCTTCGTCTGTTCCCAGTCTTCCAGCTCTTACGAATGCTTCCTTTTTCTTTTTGACTAGGCTCACAATATCCCGCGTTATCCAAGGTTCCCGAAACTTGCCAAACTTATCCTTCTTCCTCACAGGAACATACTGGTCCTGGATTCTAATCAACTGACGTTTGAAAGACTCCCACATGTCAGATGTCTCTGGAGTCGACAATTGCAAAGATTTACAACCTTCTGAGTGAGAAATTCCTCCTCACCTCTGTCTGAAATGGCCACCCCCTTATCCCGAGACTGTGCCCTATGTTGTAGAGTCCCCACACAGGGGAAACAACCCCTCACCATCTACCATGTCTAGTTCTCTCAGAATCGTATAAGTTTCAATGATATCGACTCTCTTTCTTCTGAACTCCAGAAAGTATAGCAACAAAAACAAGAAATGCTGGATTCACTCAGCAGGTCTGGCAGCATCTGTGGAAAGAGAAGCAGAGTTAACGTTTCGGGTCAGTGACCCTTCTTCGGAACTGTTCCGAAGAAGGGTCACTGACCCGAAACGTTAACTCTGCTTCTCTTTCCACAGATGCTGCCAGACCTGCTGAGTGAATCCAGCATTTCTTGTTTTTGTTTCAGATTTCCAGCATCCGCAGTATTTTGCTTTTATTCCAGAAAGTATAGGTTCATTCAACTCAATCTCTCCTCTTGGACCAACCCTCTCATCCCAGGAATCAATCTAGTGAACCTTCACTGCAGTGTCTCCAGGGCAATATTTACAGCCTGAGATAAGGAGACCAAAACTGTACACAGTACTCCAGGTGTGGTCTCACCGAAGCCCTGTACAAAGGAAGCAAAACCTCCTTATTCTTCTGTTCCAATTCCCTTTCAATGAAGGCCAACATTTGCCTTCCAAATTGCTTGCTACATCAGCATGTTAACTTTCTGTGATCTGTGTACAAGGACAGTTCTGTGCAGTTCTGGTCACTGCACTACAGGAAAGATGTGATTAAGCTAGAGAGGGTGCAGAAAAGATTCGCAAGGATGTTGCCTGGTTTGGAGGGCTTGAGTTATAAAGAGAGATTGGATAGGCTGGGTCTGTTTTCCCTGGAGCGAAGGAGGCTGAGAGGGGACATGATAGAGGTATATAAAATTATGAGAGGCATAGATAGGGTAGATAGCCTGAGTCTATTTCCCATGGTAGGGGTGACTAAAACTAGAGGGCATAGATTTAAGGTGAGAGGGAGGAGGTTTAAAGGGGATCAAAGGGGTAAATTTTTCACACAAAGAATCATGGGTATCTGGAATGAGCTGCCTGAGGAGGTGGTGGAGGCAGGAACAGTAGTGACATTTAAGAGGCATCTGGACAGGTACTTGAATGAGCAAGGCTTGAAGGGATATGGAATTAATGCAGGCAGGTGGAATTAGTATAGATAGGCATTATGGTCGGCATGGACGCGGTGGGCCGAAGGGCCTGTTTCTATGCTGTATGACTCTATGACACCCAAATCCTTCAGAACACCAACATTTAATAGTTTCTCATCATTTAAAGAATATTTTTGCTTTTCTATTTTTCCTACCAAAATGAATAACCTCACACTTCCCCACATTATACTCCATCGGCCACTATATTGTCCATCACTTAACTTGTCTATACCTCTTTTCAGCCTCTTTGTTCTTCTCACAGCTGACAGTTTCGGTGACTGCAGCGTTGATAGCAACGGAGGTGCGTGAACGGGCTTACAGCTGTGAAGTCAATTTCAGCGTAAGTTTAAAAGTGAATTCCCTTTTGTTTTCGGAGGACCAGGGGACTGCTGGGTAAGGAAAAAGGTATATATTTGTGTGGTGGCTGTACCCGAGACACTACACGTGTAGTGTCTCCCACCCACCCTCCTCCACTAACCAAAAAAAAGGACTCTGGTGTGTTGATAAGGTAAGCTTTTTATTTAAGAAGTTCTGTCCATTGGATTGCTAACCTAACAAGTTTTGACTTTTTGTTTTTTTGGTTTTTCAGTAGATTTGTTGGGAATTTGGAATAGTGGGAATGGAGGTTAAGGCAGTTGTATGTTCCTCCTGCAGAATGTGGGAGGTAAGGGTCGCCAAGAGTGTCCCTGCTGACTGCATCTGTGGGAAGTGCACCCAACTCCAGCTCCTCGAGAACCGCGTTAGGGAACTGGAGCTGGAGCTGGATGAACTTCGGATCATTCGGGAGGCGGAGGAGGTTATTGAGAGGAGTTATGGGGAGGTAGTCATACCTCAGGTAAAAGAAGTAGGTAGATGGGTTACCGTCAGGGGAAGGAGAGGGAACCAGCAGGCAGTGCAGGGATCCCCTGTGGCCGTTTCCCTCAACAACAGGTATACCGTTTTGGATACTGTTGCGGGGGACGACTTACCAGGGGTAAGCAGTGGGGTACAGATATCTGGCACAGAGTCTGTCCCTGTTGCTCAGAAGGGAAGGGGGAAGAGGAGCAGAACATTAGTCATTGGGGACTCCATAGTTAGGGGAACAGATAGGAGGTTCTGTGGGAACGAGAGAGACTCACGGTTGGTGTGTTGCCTCCCAGGTGCCAGGGTTCGTGATGTCTCGGATCGTGTTTTTGGGATCCTAAATGGGGAGGGGGAGCAGCCCCAAGTCGTGGTCCACATAGGCACCAACGACATAGGTAGGAAGAGAGATGGGGATTTAAGACAGAAATTCAGGGAGCTAGGGTAGAAGCTTAGAGCGAGAACAAACAGAGTTGTTATCTCTGGGTTGTTGCCCGTGCCACGTGATAGCGAAGCGAGGAATAGGGAGAGAGAGGAGTTGAACACGTGGCTGCAGGGATGGTGCAGGAGGGAGGGTTTCGGTTTCCTGGATAATTGGGGCTCTTTCTGGGGTAGGTGGGACCTCTACAAACAGGATGGTCTTCACCTGAACCAGAGGGGTACCAATATCCTGGGGGGGAGGTTTGCTAGTGCTCTTCGGGGGGGTTTAAACTAATTCAGCAGGGGAATGGGAACCTAAATTGTAGTGCCAGTGTACAGGATGTTGAGAGTAGTGAGGTCAGGGATATGGTTACAAGGACGCAAGAGGGCACTGGCAAGCAAGAACCTGGTTTAAAGTGTGTCTATTTCAACGCCAGGAGCATCCGGAATAAGGTGGGTGAGCTTGCAGCATGGGTTGGTACCTGGGATCTCGATGTAGTGGCCATTTCGGAGACATGGGTAGAGCAGGGGCAGGAATGGATGTTGCAGATTCCGGGATTTAGATGTTTCAGTAAGAACAGAGAAGATGGTAAAAGAGGGGGGGGTGTGGCATTGTTAATCAAGGAGAGTATTACAGCGACAGAAAGGACGTTTGAGGACTCGTCTACTGAGGTAGTATGGGCTGAGGTTAGAAACAGGAGAGGTGAGGTTACCCTGTTGGGAGTCTTTTATAGACCTCCGAATAGTTCCAGAGATGTAGAGGAAAGGATAGCGAAGATGATTCTCGACAGGGGTGAGAGTAACAGGGTAGTTGTTATGGGGGACTTTAACTTTCCAAATATCGACTGGAAATACTATAGTTCGAGTACTTTAGATGGGTCAGTTTTTGTCCAGTGTGTGCAGGAGGGTTTTCTGACACAGTATGTAGACAGGCCAACCAGGGGCGATGCCACATTGGATTTGGTACTGGGAAATGAACCCGGCCAGGTGTTAGATTTAGATGTAGGTGAGCACTTTGGTGATAGTGATCACAATTCGGTTAGGTTTACCTTAGCGATGGGCAGGGACAGGTATATACTGCAGGGCAAGAATTATAACTGGGGGAAAGGAAATTATGATGCGATTAGGCAAGATTTAGGATGCGTAGGATGGGGAAGGAAACTGCAGGGGATGGGAACAATCGAAATGTGGAGCTTATTCAAGGAGCAGCTACTGCGTGTCCTTGATAAGTATGTACCTGTGAGGCAGGGAGGAAGTTGTCGTGCGAGGGAGCCGTGGTTTACTAAAGAAGTTGAAGCGCTTGTCAAGAGGAAGAAGAAGGCTTATGTTAGGATGAGACGTGAAGGCTCAGTTAGGGCGCTTGAGAGCTACAAGCTAGCCAGGAAGGATCTAAAGGGAGAGCTAAGAAGAGCAAGGAGAGGACACGAGAAGTCATTGGTGGATCGGATCAGGGAAAATCCTAAGGCTTTCTATAGGTATATCAGGAATAAAAGAATGACTAGAGTTAGATTAGGGCCAATCAAGGATAGTAGTGGGAAGTTGTGTGTGGAATCAGAGGAGATAGGGGAAGTGTTAAATGAATATTTTGCGTCAGTATTTACAGTAGAGAAAGAAAATGTTGTTGAGAATACTGAG
Source organism: Heterodontus francisci (assembly GCF_036365525.1). NCBI lineage: Eukaryota > Metazoa > Chordata > Chondrichthyes > Heterodontiformes > Heterodontidae > Heterodontus > Heterodontus francisci. The sequence continues at coordinate 19,657,199 of NC_090410.1, read as the reverse complement.
ATTCAGGCTACGAGGCTAGATGGGATTGAGGTTCACAAGGAGGAGGTGTTAGCAATTTTGGAAAGTGTGAAAATAGATAAGTCCCCTGGGCCAGATGGGATTTATCCTAGGATTCTCTGGGAAGCTAGGGAGGAGATTGCAGAGCCTTTGTCCTTGATCTTTATGTCGTCATTGTCGACAGGAATAGTGCCGGAAGACTGGAGGATTGCAAATGTTGTCCCCTTGTTCAAGAAGGGGAGTAGAGACAGCCCTGGTAATTATAGACCTGTGAGCCTTACTTCGGTTGTGGGTAAAATGTTGGAAAAGGTTATAAGAGACAGGATTTATAATCATCTTGAAAAGAATAAGTACATTAGAGATAGTCAGCACGGTTTTGTGACGGGTAGGTCGTGCCTCACAAACCTTATTGAGTTTTTCGAGAAGGTGACCAAACAGGTGGATGAGGGTAAAGCAGTGGATGTGGTGTATATGGATTTCAGTAAGGCGTTTGATAAGGTTCCCCACGGTAGGCTATTGCAGAAAATACGGAAGTATGGGGTTGAAGGTGATTTAGAGCTTTGGATCAGAAATTGGCTAGCTGAAAGAAGACAGAGGGTGGTGGTTGATGGCAAATGTTCATCCTGGAGTTTAGTTACTAGTGGTGTACCGCAAGGATCTGTTTTGGGGCCACTGCTGTTTGTCATTTTTATAAATGACCTGGAAGAGGGTGTAGAAGGGTGGGTTAGTAAATTTGCAGATGACACTAAGGTCGGTGGAGTTGTGGATAGTGCCGAAGGATGTTGTAGGGTCCAGAGGGACATAGATAGGCTGCAGAGCTGGGCTGAGAGATGGCAAATGGAGTTTAATGCGGAAAAGTGTGAGGTGATTCACTTTGGAAGGAGTAACAGGAATGCAGAGTACTGGGCTAATGGGAAGATTCTTGGTAGTGTAGATGAACAGAGAGATCTTGGTGTCCAGGTGCATAAATCCCTGAAGGTTGCTAACCAGGTTAATAGGGCTGTTAAGAAGGCATATGGTGTGTTAGCTTTTATTAGTAGGGGGGTCGAGTTTCGGAGCCACGAGGTCATGCTGCAGCTGTACAAAACTCTGGTGAGACCGCACCTGGAGTATTGCGTGCAGTTCTGGTCACCGCATTATAGGAAGGATGTGGAAGCTATGGAAAGGGTGCAGAGGAGATTTACTAGGATGTTGCCTGGTATGGAGGGAAGGTCTTACGAGGAAAGGCTGAGGGACTTGAGGTTGTTTTCGTTGGAGAGAAGGAGGAGGAGAGGTGACTTAATAGAGACATATAAGATAATCAGAGGGTTAGATAGGGTGGATAGTGAGCGTCTTTTTCCTCGGATGGTGATGGCAAACACGAGGGGACATAGCTTCAAGTTGAGGGGTGATAGATATAGGACAGATGTGAGAGGTAGTTTCTTTACTCAGAGAGTAGTAAGGGCGTGGAACGCCCTGCCTGCAGCAGTAGTAGATTCGCCAACTTTAAGGGCATTTAAGTGGACATTGGATAGACATATGGATGAAAATGGAATAGTGTAGGTCAGATGGTTTCACAGGTCGGCGCAACATCGAGGGCCGAAGGGCCTGTACTGCGCTGTAATGTTCTAAACTTCTAAACAAATTCCCACCTAGCTTTGTAGCATCAGCAAATTTAGATACATTACTCCCACTAAGTCATTAATATAGATTGTAAATAGCTGAGCACTGAACCTTGCCGCACTCCGCTAGTTACAGCTTGCCAATTTAAAAATGCCTTATTTATCCTTCATTTATTTTTGTTTCCTGTCCGTTAACCAATCCTCTATCCAAGCTAATATATTACCCCCAACTCCATGAGCCCTTATCTGGTGTATTAACTTTTTGTGTATCACCTTATCTTGGAAATCCAAATGTACAATATCCACCTATTTGCCTTGATCGACTTTACTAGTTATATCTTCAATAAATGCCAATAAATTTGTCAAACATGATTTCCCTTTCATGAAACCATGTTGACTCTATCTGATCACACTATGATTTTTCTAAGTGCCTTGTTAACATCTCCTTAATAATAGATTCCAGCATTTTCTCCAATGTCTGATGCCAGGCTAATTGGCCTGTAGTTCCCTGTTTTCTCTCTCTTTCCTTCATGAATAATAGCAGTGTTACATTTGCTACCTTACAATTTGCTGGGACCATTTTAGAATCCAGGGATTCTAAGTGTCCTACCCTAAAGGTAAATGTAGAATCAATGCCGTTAGGGTAGGGCACTGGAGGCAAAAACAGTAAAGTCATTTTATAGCCAGACTATGACAGGTGCTAAGTGAACCTGTAATGAAAGCAAGTTCTCCAATTTAGTATCGAGAGGTAGGAACACTAAATCAACATGTGTTGAGATTTGAAGGACTTCACCCCAGTGGTGTGGACTCCCACATAAAACTGCAACAATTATCGCCTCTAAAAAGTGCTGAAGGGATATTTGGTTGGGAATGGGTTGAGGGAATCAAGAACAGATCGAAATGGCCAAATCCTGTGGGGAGCATGACTGGTCATGAGCGACTAGGATCTGGGCACGCAGAATCTTACAGAAGGAAGCCATTCAGCCCCTCGTGCCTGTGCTGGCTCTTTGGAAGAGCTATCCAATTAGTCCCACACCTCCTGGCCTTTCCATATAGCCTTGTAAGTTTCTTCCCTTCAAGTATTTATCTGGTTTCCTTCTGAAAGACATTATTGAATCTGCTTCCACTGCCCTTTCAGGTAGCGCATTCCAGATCACAACAACCTCTATCTCTTTGCCAATTACTTTATATCAGATCAATTAAAGCAGACTAAAGGAAGCAATAATGTGGGATATAAAGGTTGGATAGATAGTCAGAGTTTGACTTGATTTATCCTTGAGTGGGATGGGAGGGACAATGAAAAACTTGGACAAATCTTCTGTTAGAGTAAATAGGTCAGGGAGAGGATTGGCTTGTACAGGGTTTGTGGATTGAGTGGGCAATGTGAATACTTTTGTGTGCTCCTATATCTGTTGAATCCTCAAAGTTGGCCTCGTCTAAACTCTACTTCATTCCATCCCTAATATTCTGCAACCTTAGTGCCAATTTACACTCACTGGTTTTGAGAATGGTCGTATTGAGGATGTAGTACCCGGAATGTTACACTACTGGATTTACCATGAGTCAATGAAGAAACCTTTCCCCCCACAAATAAAAAGAAAAGCAAATTGAACTTTCATTTATTTAACATTTTTGACATCTTCACGATGAACCGGAATCTTTCATAGCCAATAAATTACTTTTGAAATGTGACGGAGGCAAACACAACAGCCAATTTGCACACAGCTAAACCGCAATGAGGTGAACTTAAGAAATGGGAGCAGGAGTAGGCCATTCGGCCCCTCGAGCATATTCTGCCATTCAATAAGATCACGGCTGATCTTATGAATGATGAGTTAGTCTATTGAGTGGTGCTGGTTGATGGGATCAACATTGACCCGGATAATAGGGGAGCTGCTCTTCTCTGCAAAAAGTGCTGTGGGATCTTCCGCGTGTACCTGCAGGGATAGGTGGAGCCTCAGTTTAAGATCACAGCTGAGAGCTGGTACCTCCAGCAACGGAGTGTCAACCTGGATTTTACAATCGAGAGTCTGGACAGCAGCTTGAACCTGCAACTTTCTGGCTCAGGAACGACAGGGCTACCCACAGAGACACAGCTAAGAAATTAAAGATTAAATCTTGCTCATGGTTCGTTTTGTAAGTGTATAGCCTAGTGTGTGGAACCAAGCTGCAAAGGCCAGATAACAAGCCTGGTACTCGACAAGTTAGCTGACCTCAGGAGCAGTGATGATTAGGGCAGTAATGGTTGGCCAAGATTGGGGAAGGGCGGGGAAAGGCGGGGGAGGGTGGGTCCTACTCCTGAATGCTCTCTAGCAAAAAGAAATAAAGACTTGCATTTATACAGCATCTATCACCACCTCAGGGAATCCCAAACCCCTTTACAGCCAATGAAGTATTTTTGAAGTGTAGTCACTGTTGTAATGTCGGCAACCAATTCCTTCACAGCAAGCTCCGACAAACAGCTAGACCAGATAATCTATTTTTTTTTAAGTGATGTTGTTTGATAAACATAGGCCAGGGCACCAGGAAGAACTCATCTGCTCTTTTTCAAATCGTGCTGTAGGATCTTCTGTATCTACCTGAGAAGGCAGACAGGAACCTTGATTTCACATCTTATCTAAAACCCCTGACAGTGCAGCACTCCCTCAGTGCTGCATTGCAAGTGTCCACCTAGATTCAGTGCTAAATCACTGGACTGGGTCTTGAACCAACAATCTCTAATTCAGTGGTGAGACTGCTACCCAATGAGCCATAGCTAACACCTGTTACTAAGGGTGTGCTTGTAGCAGACGTGAGGAGGTCCATGGACAACACTTGCTGCTCAGCTCTACAGGTGGAGGATGAACATGTATGTGAACTACTCGAGTGAGGCCAGTGGGCCCATAACCCAGGAGTCAGGACCTTCATGAGGAGGAGAAAAATCAGACCAAGCCAAAAAAACCTAACTGAACATGGAATCACAGAATCGTTATAGCGCAGGAGGAGGACATTCGGCCCGTCATGTCTGTGCTGGCTCTCCGATATATCAATTTACCTAGTGCCACACCCCCACCTTCTCCCCGCAGACCTGCACATTCTTCATTTTCATATAATAATCCAATTTCCTCTTGAATACCTCCATTGAATCTGCCTCCACTAAACTGTCTGGTGGTGCATTCCAGATCCTAACCACTCGCTGCGTGAAAAAGTTTTCCCCCATGTTACCATTGCTTCTTTTGCCAGTTACCTTAAATCTGTGCCCTCTTGTTCTCGATCCTTTCACCAATGGGAACAGTTTCTCTCTATCTACTCTGTCCTGACCCCTCATGATTTTGTACACCTCTATCAAATCTCCTCTCAACTTTCTCCTCCAAGGAAAACAATCCCACCTTCTCCAATCTATCCGTGTAACTCAAGTTCCTCATCCCTAAAACCATTCTCGGGAATCTTTTCTGCACTCTCTCTAATGCCTTCACATCTTTTCTAAAGTATGGTGCCCAGAACTGGACACAATACTCCAATTGAGGCCAAACAGTCTTCGAGACAAGTTTCACATAACTTCCTTGCTTTCGCACTCTATGCCCCTATTAATGAAGCCTAGGATGCTGCATGCTCTAAATGCTCTCAACCTGTCCTACCACCTTCAGTGACTTATGCACATGTACACCCAGGTCCCTCTTCTCCTGCACCCTCTTTAGAATTGTACCCTATATTTTATATTGTCTCTCCATGTTCTTCCTACCAAAATGAATCACTTCACACTTCTCTGCATTAAATTTCATCTGCCACCTGTCTGCCCATTCCACCAACCTGTCTACGTCCTTTTGAAGTTCTACACGATCCTCCTCACAGCTTACAATATTTCCAAGTTTCATATCATCTGCAAATTTTGAAATTATGCCCAGTACACCAAGGTTTAGGTCATTAATATACATCAGGAAATGCAAGGGTCCTAACACTGACCCCTGAGGAACTCCACTACAAACCTTCCTCCAGCCCGAAAAACATCCATTAACCATGACTCTTTGTTTTCCGTCCCTCAGTCAATTACGTATCCATGGTACTACTGTCCCTTTTATTCCATGAGCTATAACTTTGCCCACAGGTCTGTTGTGTGGCACTTTATCAAATGCTTTTTAGAAGTCCAGGTACGCTACGTCAACAGCATGACCCTGACCAACCTTCTCTGTTACCTCATCAAAAAACGCCAGCAAGTTAGTTAAATACGATTTGCTCTTCAGAATTCTATGCTGGCTTTCCCTAATTTACCCACATTTGCCCAAGTGACTACTAATTTTGTCCTGAATTATCATTTCTGGAAGACTCCCCACCACCGAAGTTAAACTGGCTGGCCTGTAGTTGCTGGGCTTATCTTTACATACTTTTTTGAACAAGGGTGTAACGTTCGCAATTCTCCAATCCTCTTGAAGTCCTCCACCCCTGAATCTAAAGAAGACTGGAAAATTATGATCAGTGCCTCCACAATTTCCACTCCCACTTCCCTCAGTATCATTGATGCATCTCATCCAGTCTTGGTGCTTTATCAACTCTAAGTACAGCTAGCCTATCCAATACATCCTCCTTATCAATTTTAAACCCTTCAAGTGTCTGAATTACCTCCTCTTTCACCATGATCTGCACAGCATCATATTCCTAGGCAAAGTATTCATTTAATACCTCAGCCATTCCCCCAGCTTTTATGCGTAACTCCCCTTTTTGGTCCCTAATCGGCCCCACTCCTCCTTTTACCACTCTTTTACAATTAATATGCTTATAGAAGACATTTGGATTCCCTTTTATATTAGCTGCCAGTCTCTTTTCATACTCTCTCTTCATATGCTCTTTGCTTCTTATTTACTTTTTCACTTCCCCTCTGAACTTTCTACATTCAGGCTGGTTCTCGATTCTGTTATCCACCTGACATCTATTTCTTTTTCTTCTTCATCTTAATCTCCTCTTTCATCATCCAGGGAGCGCTGGATCTGTTTGCCCCACCTTTCCCCTTCATGGGAATATAGCTTGACTGTGCCCGAACTATCTCTTCTTTAAAGGCATCACATTATTTAGTTACCGTTTTGCCTGCCAACTGATTTCAGTTTCCCTGGGCCAGATCCAATCTTACCTCATTGAAGCTGGCTTTTCTCCAGTTAATTATTCTTAATATGGATTGTTGCTTGTCCTTTTTCATAGCCAACCTCAATCTTATGGTACAATAATCACTGTCGATCACTGTCCCTAATTGTTCCCATATTGACACTTGATCCACTTGGTCCACCTCATTCCCTAGAACTAGGTCTAGCAGTTCCTCCTTTCTCATTGGACTGGAAACATACTGCTGTAGAAAATTCTCCTGAACACACTCTAGGAATTCCTGCCCCTCTCTGCCCTTTAAACTACTACTATCCCAATTGTCAGGCAAACCCCCACCTGCCAAGACTGAGTCACACATTATTTCGCCACATGAACAAAAACTTAAAATTGCAAGTCGGGACTGGAAGGACATTTGCATAGTACCAGACAATGTTGAAACAATGGGGACCCAGTAGTTGCTTCCCCAATACACAGAAGTGGTCAGACCAGTTTTAGTCACATGACTAACTGGCTGTTACAGAGTTTTGAACTGAGAGTTTTAAATTGGAGAAAGTAGGATTTGAACTCAGACAAAGCCGTGTGCTTATGGAGTGAAGATCTCTCCTGGAACTGAAGCAAGAATTACCTCCTCTCCTGTCTGCCTGCCTCCATCTCTTTCCCTCGGAACTGAATCTTGTGAAGACACGCAAACTCAAAGAGAGAAAAATCCCCTACGTGAACAAGGTTTACGAAGAATAATGGGCCCCAATGAAATGCAAGACTATCTCTTCAATCAAGGACTATAGCGAGCTCAAGAAACAGTAACAAGATATTGCCTCAACCTGTGCTACTTAGCTTTTCTTCTGCTCTTTTCTGGACCTATTTGCATGTATGTATCGCATGTGCATGCTAGCATGGGCGCGTCGTAGATCCGTCGGCGTTAACTGTATTAGTGTTTAAGTTTAAGGTTTAATAAATCTCACTTTTCTTCTTTAAATCACAGAAAGCCTGTTTGTGCTAATTTCTTTGCCTTATAATTGGGAAGCAGTGAATAAGGATTCACAAAAGGAGAGCTCAAAACACAGTGTGTTTAAAATTAAACCCTGTTACAATAAGATCAGGTGAAATTAGTACCAGACCCCTAGACACCTTTCTCACCTGGTCATAACACAGTCTTTATTTGGATAATTAAACTCCCCCATTATAACCACTCTATAATTCTTCCACCTCTCTGTCATTTCCTTGCAAATTTGTCCCTCTGCATCTTTGCCACCAGATGGTGGCGTATAGACTGCACCTCGCAATGTAATTGCATCTTTTTTATTCCTCAGCTCCAGCCAAACAGATTCTGTCCTTGATCCCTCTTGGATATCCTCTCTCTCCAGCACTGCAATGTTCTCCTTCATCAAAACAGCCACCCTCCACCCTTTCCTTCTTTTCCTAACTTTTCTGAACACCTTGTATCCAGGAATATTTAGTACCCACTGCTGTCCTTCTTTGAGCCAGGTGTCCGTTATCACCACAACATCATACTTCCATGTGGCAATCTGTGTCTGCTGCTCACCAACCTGATTTGCCACACTCACATACATCACAGTAACCCTAATTTAGACTTTATTACTTTACCTCTTATTCCGACCCTACCTAATACTTTACTATTTTCTACTATAGGGCAATCTGTCTCTCCCAATTCTCTGTGCAAATTGGTGTACCCCCCTTGTATGATCTCCTGATTCCCACACCCTGTCAGGTTAGTTTGAAACCTCCCTAATAGCACTAGCAAATCGCCCCACAAGAAAATTTGTCCCAGCTCTGTTCAGTTGCAACCCATCAGGCCAATACAGGTCCCATCTCCTCCAGATCTGGTCCCCGTGCCCCAGAAATCTAAAGCCCTCCCTCCTGCACCATTCTTCCAGCCACACATTCATCTGCTCTATCCTCCTATTTCGATACCCACTTGTGTGTGGTACCAGTAGTAATCTGAAGTTTACTACTTCTGAGGTTGTGCTTGCTAATTTCTTACCTAGCTCCCTAAACTCTCACTGCAGGGCCACATCCCTCTTCCTACCTATGTCGTTGGTACCAATGAGAACTACGACTGCTGGCTGTTCGCCTTCCCTCCCCCCCCCACCCCCTCAGGATGCTTTGCAGCTGTTCAGTAACATCCTTGAACCTGGCACCAGGGAGGCAACACGTTATCCTGGACTCATGCCTGTGGCCACAGAAATGCCTGTTCATTCCCCTAACTATTGAATCTCCTATCACTATTGGTCTTCCAGTCTTCTTTGTGCCCCCCCCACACTGTGCAGTTGAGTCAACTGTGGTGTCATGGACATGGCTCTGGCTGCACTCCCCAGGTGAAGTATCACTTTCCTCAGTATTCAGAACTGAATACTGATTGGAGAGTGAGAAGCACTCAGGGGTCTCCTGCACTACCTGACTGTTTCTTTTTGACTGCCTGGTGGTCATCTATTCCCTCTCTTCCTGCATACTCTTAAGCTGCGGGGTAACCACATCTATAAATGTGCTATCCACAAAGTTCTCAACCTCACGGATGCGCCACAGTGATGCCAGCTGTTACTCAAATTCAGGAACCCGGAGCTCCAGCTGCTGCAACTGACAACGCTTCCTGCAAATAATGTTATCCAGGACGCACGAAGTGTCCTGGAGTTCCCATATAGCACAGGATGTGCACTCCAGAGGTTGGAGCAGCCATGCCATTCCTCTATCTATTAGATAAGAAACCTCGCTACTACTAATAAGTACCCAAGTTTTGAGAGAAAACAAAAGTGTCAGTCCAGTCCATTTGCAGAATCATTTTATTTATTATAAATCCATCAGGGTCCTTGGCAACAACAAAAAAAGTCAGAAACAATTTGGCACTTTTCGAAATAAATCAGCATCACGCTCTTGGGACCATCCCAATATTGGCTATTTCCATGGCGAAGGAAGCTTTATTGGTCTGGTTTATCGGTATGGTTACTGGGGTCAGAAAGGTGGAGAGATTCTCCACTTCACAGGGTGAGTCAGTCAGAAGGCACTGCAAATGCCATGGAGGAGGGAACCCCAGTTTCACTATGATATGAGTCTAGTGGGGTCAGAGGTAGAGAGGAGCAGGGGGGTGGGGGGGGGGAGAGGGGGAGGTGGAGAGGCAGTAGGAAGAGGGGGGAAGAGGGGGATAGAGAGGGGGAGGGGGTAGGGAGAGGGAGAAGGGGAAGGGGAGAGGGAGGGGAAGTGAAGGGGGCAAGAGAGAAGGGAAGTGAGGGGGGCGAGATAGAGGGAGAGGGAGAGAGTAGGACAGAGGGGGAGGAAAAGGGGGAGGGAACGGGGGAGGGTGGAAGGGGAAGGGCGGGAGAGAGAGGGGGAAGGAAGAGAGATGGGGAGGGAGGGTGAGAATGGGGGAAGAGAAGGGAAGGGAAGGGAGAGAAGACTGGCAGATGCGCATGTGACTCTGAAGGAAACCATGGCATAGTTTATCACAGTCCAGTAACTAACAGTAACTGGCACCTTTGATAAAAGTCAGGTGGAACATAGTGAACATATGTGAAAATAATAATGGTTACATGTGCTGCCGGGTACTCATTGTGCCCACCCGCAGCCCCAGCTACAGACCAGGACTGGTGACTACTTGCCCGTATCTCACAATCCACCCCGCCCTCACCCCTTTCCCCTGTCAATGAATGTCTAAGCCCAGGAATTATAGATGACTGCTTCCAACTCCCAAGTCAATGCAGTTCCTGTTACTGCTCATGTTCTGAAATGTGCCTGCGATGTTAAATGCTAGCATCGTGGCAATGTTACTGGATTAGCAATTCAGAGACAAGAGTTCAAATCCCACAGCAGCTAGGGAAATTAAGTTTAATTAATAAAATCTGGAATTTAAAAAGTGATGGTGACTATGGAACTACTGGATTGTTGTTTAATAACGCATCTTGTTCACTAATGTGCTTGAAGGAAGAAAATCTATCATCCTTATGTGGTCTGGCTTACATGTGACCCCAGGTCCATAGCAACATGGTCTACTTTTAACTGCCCTCTGAAATGGCCTAGCAAGACTGTTGCAGGGAAGTCAAATAGGAATAAAAACGTGCAGACCACCTGGCTTTGACCTAGGCACTGGAAACAACAAAGGCACACCCTGCCCTGTCGATCCTGCAAAGTCCTCCTCACTAACAACTGGGCCCCTGTGCCAAACCTGGGTAAAGCTGTCCCACAACATGCAACCACCTGAAATAAAAACAGAAAGGGCTGGAAATACTCAGCAGGTCAGGCAGCATCTGTGGAGAGAGGAGCAGAGTTAACGTTTCAAGTCTGTGACCTTTCATCAGAGATGTTAACTCCATTTCTCTCTCCACAGAAGCTGCCAGACCTGCTGAGTATTTCCAGCCCTTTCTGTTTTTATTTCAGATTTCCAGCATCTGCAGTATTTTGCTTTTGTGCAACAACCTGAGTCCTACTCACAGAATGATACTCTACAGCCAATGTTCTAGAATCCTCCACCACCATCTTTGAGTATGTCCTGTGCAAGAGGTAGGACAGACCCACCCGAGGTAGTGGCACTGTGGTCTAGAGTTGGGAAGGAGTGGCCCTGGAAGTTCTCTGGACCCCATGGAGTCTCATGGGTTCAGACCAAACATGGGCAAGGAAACCTGCTGCTGATTACCACTTACCACATTCCTTCAGCTGATGAATCAGTATTTCTCCATGGTGAATACCACTTGGAAGAAGTACTGTGGGTAGCAAGGGCACAGATTGCACTCTGGGTTGGTACTTCACTGCCCATCACTGAGAGTGGCTCGGCAGTGCCACTACTGACCAAGATGGCATCTACAACTGACACATCTGCCAGACTGGGCCTGCGGCAGGTGGTGACAGAACCAACAGGAGGGAAAACGTATCCTCCTTGACCTCATCCTCAACAAAAGACAAGACTGAAGCATTTGCAACCATCGTCAGCCAGAAGTGCCGAGTGGATGATCCATCTCAGCCTCCTCCTGAGGTCCCCAGCAGCACAGATGCCAGTCTTCAGCCAATCCGATTCGCTCCACATGATATCAAGAAATGGCTGCATACACTGAATACAGCAAAGACTATGGACCTGAAAGACTCGTGCTTCAGAATTGCCCCTAGCCAAGCTGCTCCAGTGCAGCTACAACACTGGCAACTACCAACAATGTGGAAAATCGCCCAGGTATGTCCTGCTTTTTGTGGACAGGACAAGTCCAATTGAGACAATTACATCGCCTTCAGTCTACTCTCAATAATCAGCAAAGTGATGGAAGGGGTTGTCGACTGTGCTATCAAGCGGCACTTACCCAGCAGCAGTCTGCTCAGTGACGCTCAGTTTAGGTTCCGCCAGGGCCACTCAGCTCCAGGCCTCATTACAGCCTTGGTCCAAACATGGACAAAAGAGTTAAATTGCAGAGGTGAGGTGAGAGTGACTGCCCTTGACATCAAGGTAGCATTTGATCAAACGTGGCATCAAGGAGCCCTAGCAAAACTGGAGTCAATGGGAAATGGGGAAAACTGGTTGGAGTCATACCTAGCACAAAGGAAGATGCTTGTGGTTGTTGGAGGTCAATCATCTCATCTCCAGGACATCACTGCAGGAGTTACTCAGGGTAGTGTCCTAGGCCCAACCATCTTCAGCTGCTTCACCAATGACCTTCCTTCAATCATAAGGTCAGAAGTGGGGAGCTTCGCTGATGATTGCACAATGTTCAGCACCATTCGCAACTCCTCAAATACTGAAGCAGTCTGCGTAGCAATGCAACAAGACCTGGACAACATCCAGGCTTGGGTTGCTAAGTGGCAAGTTACATTCGCACCACACAAGTATCAGGCATCTCCAACAAGAGAGAATCTAACCATCTCCCCTTGACATTCAATAACATTACCATTGCTGAATCCCCCACCAACATCCTGGGGTTCACCTTTGACCAGAAACGTAACTGGAACAATTATATAAATGAGGTAGCTACAAGATCAGGTCAGAGGCTGGGAATTCTGCTACAGTAACTCACCTCCTATCTCCCCAATGCCTGTCCACTATTTACAAGGCAGAAGTCAGGAGTGTGATGGAATACTCTCCACTTGCCTGGATGGGTACAGCTCCAATGACACTCAAGAAGCTCAACACCATCCAGGACAAGGCAACCCACTTGACTGGCACACCATCCACCACCTTCAACATTCACTCCCTCCACCACTGATGCACAGGGACAGTAGTGTTGTATCATATACAAGATGCGCTGCAACAATTTGCCAATGGTCCTTCGACAGTTCCTTCCAAATCCACGACCTCTACCAACTAGAAGGACAAGGGCTGCAAACAGCTGGGAACACCACCACCTGCAAGTTCCCCTCCAAGTCACACACCATCCTGACTTGGAACTATATCACTGTTCCTTCACTGTCGCTGGGTCAAAATCCTGGAACTCCCTTCCTAACAGCACTGTGGGTGTACCTACACCCCAAGGTCTGCAACAGTTCAAGAAGGCAGCTCACCACCACCTTCTGAAGGGCAATTAGGGATGGGCAATAAATGCTGGCCTAGCTAGTGACACCCACATCCCATGAACGAATAAAAAAAAGTGGGCCAGTTTCCAGTGTCAGGAGCATCTTAGCTGGGAGCAGTTCCACACTATGAAAGGGGAGCTTTAAAGGACATGCATTTATAGGGCAGCTTGTGATGTTGAAGCAGCTCAGGCTGCTTCAGATCACTGAATGCATTTGGAGTGCAGCGCCTGCTACTATGTAGGCAAAAATATTGGGGTGCAATTCTGGGGAGAGACAGAGAAAGAGAGATAAAAAGATAAAAAGAGAAGAAAAAAAGGAGAGAAAGGAAGAGAGAGAAATTGTATACCACACCATCTCTTTTTCTTTACATTTCTCTGACTAACCTTCTTGCCTCTGCTTGCTGAGGTCAGGGCTTCACGGGTTACCTGTCTTTCAATAACTCACCCAAATTGGCTTCATTTATGGGTGAGCCTGTCAGCATGCCACTTAACTACATGTGGAAGCACCCCCTAAGTAGGATACAATCCTCACCTGACGGTCATACATGATTTTCCAGCAGGGCGGTGGGGATGGAGCATCACTGAATAGGGAGTATTGAGCCCTGGTTGACTTTTCTACTTCCTGGTCCTTGAACGCCAGGGTGATTTGCAACCCACTTAGTGCCGACTCGTCAGAGAACAGAGGACTCAACACAGGCTGGGGATGGAGCCTGAAAATCCCCCACTTCCTGTGTGGACCCAAAACGCACCGCAGAAACCCCAGCAAGACACGAAAGCCGCAGGTGATTGAAGGAAGCCTCTGAAATCTCAATGCACAAATCTCAGAATGGCAGTTAAACAGCACACAGTTCACACCTCAGTCCATTTATTCTCCATGGGAATGCAGTTGGCCACGGGTCACAAATAGACTTCCTTCCCGTCAGGTCTCCAGGCATTACTGAAGAAATCTAATGCTCATCTTGTGCTCCAAATTAATATTCTCAAGTGACTGTAAAAAGCAAGACAAAGGGAGAAGCAGAGAGACATCAGACAGTTTATCAGTACTTCCCCATATCCCCCCCCTGTGAACACTCTGCTGAAGATGTGCTTGGGTACAGTTCCCTGGGAGCAGTCCGTTCTTGCTGTTAGCTTGGGGGAAATTAGGTTAAACAGCCAGTGTGAGCTATTCTGCAATGTCTAGATAAGGTCAGGCCTGGAGAACAGGAGCCATTATCTCATTAACTGTACATTGGAAGAGATGAATGACATAACCAGTTAGCAGACTCTAGGGGAGTATGAATAGGCTTGTGTTCTGGACGTACTAGGAAGAGATAAAACTTTGAATGCTGCAGAGAACAATGAGGCATCATGTGACATATCTGGAGTGTAATAAACAACTCCAGCCATTTAATGGGCCTACACAATAAATCTAACCTCATCACGAGGTAAGTTTATAGATCAGCAGCATACACACAGAATGTGATAACCGACTTTTATCCCACGTAGTGAAACCTATAAAAGATACAACACACTGGAGCTCCTTGGGGACTTTGGCCAGTCTTGTTGCGGTGAGCGTAAGCAGTCAAGACGACACACTTTAGTTTTTTAGTTTTTAGTTTTAGAGATACAGCACTGAAACAGGCCCTTCGGCCCACCGAGTCTGTGCCGACCATCAACCGCCCATTTATACTAATCCTACACTAATCCCATATTCCTACCACATCCCCACCTGTTCCTACATTTCCCTACCACCTACCTATACTAGGGGCAATTTATAATGGCCAATTTACCTACCAACCTGCAAGTCTTTTGGCTTGTGGGAGGAAACCCACGCAGACACAGGGAGAACTTGCAAACTCCACACAGGCAGTACCCAGAATTGAACCTGGGTCGCTGGAGCTGTGAGGCTGCGGTGCTAACCACTACGCCGCCACTTGCAGCCTCCTGAGGAGGCTTTGGTGTGTGAGTATTGACTGGCTATTAATTAGGGGGTTGTGTTTCTGTTATCGCAATGACATAATAAAAAGCATATTAACCAGACCCTGCAGTGTTCCCTAGTCCTCAAACTTGTGCTTGAGTTAAAGGATATAGGACAATATCCTGTAATACTCACACATAAGGGTGATAAGGATATGTGATTATATCTTATAAACACTCAAGTGTCTCAGCCTAGTCATCGAGCTCCAGTAGACATGTCAAACAGTCAGAGGGCGTCACAGTGGAGTCTGAACTCATCCCTCATTCAGCATACACACAGAGAACCTGTCAGCAGGAATCACTGGAGAATGATCAGGAGTGGGACTTGGCTGAATTCCCTGCTTTCCCAAAACCTCCATTACCCCCCAAGCCAGTTCTAGCACACAGTCCCTCCCCCTCCCCCACATGGAGATTCATTAGTGCATCAAGACCACACATTGAAGCAGTTACCTCCCTGATCTGTATGGCTTCACACTCTGCAGAGGCTCGATCAACCGATCCAATGGGCGGGTTCACTGCCTGAATAATAGGTTCCCCCCCTCCACCCCCCCCCCCACCCTGCCCCAACACTCGATGGCACTCAGTACTTTGGGGAAAGTACCTTTCTGAACTCCTCAAATGAGATAGCACCATCT
This sequence comes from Heterodontus francisci, assembly GCF_036365525.1. Taxonomy (NCBI): domain Eukaryota; kingdom Metazoa; phylum Chordata; class Chondrichthyes; order Heterodontiformes; family Heterodontidae; genus Heterodontus; species Heterodontus francisci. The sequence continues at coordinate 19,641,443 of NC_090410.1, read as the reverse complement.
CCATCCAGATCAGCCTCTTGAATGGTTCGATCAGTGATGCTCTCCAGTTGGTCTTCTGTAACTTGTGCCTCCAACATCATACGAAGTACCTAAACAAAAAAAGACATAGGCATTTTATATTAACCTAGAAATTATTGTCACCAACACTAGGGGTAGTGGCTGTATTACTGGACTAGCAACACAAGAGGTCACGGGTTCAAACCCCGTTCAAAAACTATCCGATAACCTGCATCACCAAAAGCTCTTGGACTTTGTAAAAACACAATCAGTTCATTAATGCTGTTTAGGGAAGGGGTTTCAACAGCCCTCTTCCTTGTTGACTCCTAACGTTAAACCTCTGAAGTAGCCCAATGAACGAATCATCTCTTAATGCAGATGCTTATTGGTTTATGGTAAATGGGTCAGTGCCACTGCTAAAATATCAAAGCAATGTCATAAGTATGGATTCAGCCATGGTTTATGTTTCTCCTTTACAAATTGGACTCCTTTTTTGCTATACTTTTCATAGAAAAACACAGCAGTTTATTCTTTTTTTTTTAAATAGCCAGTGCAAAAACTTCCTCTGAGCTTCTCCCAACCCAAAGTCTTTAACTTTGAGGGTAGAAACTTTGCTTATGCACATATTACGCCCCACAGCCGGCCAAGTTAGGGTGGAAGAATGGGAGCAGCTCCAAGGACGTTCCCAGTTCGGGTTTCCTTGGAACTAGGATCTGCACCTTTAATTACTGGGATAATGTACCAGGGATAATGTACCAGAGGCTACAATTACATCACCAACGTGTAATAATGCACCGGAAAGTACGTGGGTTTGACCCACATCCTCCCAACCATCCCGAAAAGTGGTAGCTACCCTGTCAGACAAATATCTGGGCTAAAACTGATAGTTCTAAATATAGTGTAACCGAGTTTATAGTCACAAAGAAAGTAGTAAAATGTTGGACTTAACACAATGCATAACATTGTTTCAAAACAAGAAAAAAATCTGATTCCATGTATTTTGAGTGTCGGAAGAATGCAATGTAGGAGGGTAATCTCACAGAGCCTCTGTCAGTCCCGTCACATGGGGGAGGCAGTGTGAAGCACAGGACAGAACATAAGTCATATTGAGTCCCCTTTGTCTGATGTTAATACAGGACCGTCTTACTCCTTTGGTCAATGACATGTGAAGACCATTAAAATCATACCTCATTCAGGTCCCACATGTCTGCCCATGTATTTAAACAGTGTACAACCCGAATCCTCACTTAGAACAAAACCGCACTGATGGTTTAGCCATGTATGATTTAATGCATTTATTGGTAATCTGCCATCATACTTACAGCAACTCAAACTATCCCATGTCAGGCTGGCAGGAATTAGAGTCTACATAAATACCCAGTGGGGCAATCATCTAGTTCGAGCCAGACTCCTGCACCCCGATCACCCAGAAATCAAAGAATGCAACTGTAGAGAAGGTTTCGTAGAGGTGTTTAAAATTCTGAGGCGCTTTGACAAAGTAAGTACGGAGGAATTGTTTCCTGTGGCAGAAGAGTGAGTAACCAGAGGTGTCATACTTAAGGTAATTGGCAAGAGAACCAGAGTGGAGATGAGCTAAATTTCTTTTTAGTGCAATGAGTGATGACGATCTGGAATGCACTGCCTGAAAGGAAGCAGATTCAATAATAACTTTCAAAAGGGAACTGGATAAATAGTTGAACAGCTGAAGGACAGCACCTCACTGACAAAGTAGCACTCCTGGAGTGGGGTTTGAACCCACACCCTTCTGATTCAGAGGCAAGAGACCAAACCAAGTGAAGAACTCAATCCAAGATAAGTGCCTAAAATCCCGGATTAAAATTACATAGGATAGATGACACAGAACCAGGCCATTCGGCCCAACCAGTCTATGCTGGCATTTATGCACCACTTGAGCCTCTTCCCATCATTCCTCATCTAAATCTATCATCGTTACCCTCTATTCCCTTCTCCCTCATATGCTTCACCCTAATTACATCTATATTATTGAGTTCTACCACTTCCTGTGGTAACAAATTCCACATACTCACCACTCTCTGGGTGAAGAGGTTTCTTCTGAATTCCTAATTTGATTTATTGGTGTCTACCTTATATAGATGGCCTCTAGTTTTGCTCTTCCCCACAAGTGGAAACATTTTCTCTGCGTCCAAGCTATCAAAACCTTTCATAATTTTAAAGACCACTGTTAGATCAGCCCTCAGCTTTCAGTTTTCGAAAGAAAGGAGACCCAGTCTGTCAATCCTTTTGTGATATGTATTCCCATGCATTACAGCTATCACCATTATAAATCTTCTCTAGTGCCTCTATATTGCTACGACCCAATCAAAATATATGATTCTGATCGCGGTGGGAGCAACACACTGCCAATTCAGTCCCGACACTCCACAGGTCGCATCATATTTCTTTAAGCTTTCCAAATCGAAGAAAGCAGCAGCCAAATTGAAACAATCTAGTAACCCCAAATGAAGCGACCCAAACCAGGTATCTTTATATATCAACAAATAAACTATTTATTAAAAATAAATAAAATCTTAAGCACTACTAAGATAAAGCAATATCTAAAGACCTCATAACTTCTTATTTAAAATCTAACTCCCGCATTCACAAACATAAACTTGGTTTTAAATTAGCTGACTGAAAAAATAGAAAAAAATAAAGTCTTTGCAGATTATGCTCCTGACGAAAGGTCTTCTGATACGACACAGTCAAAGTTCACTTGCAGTCTTCCAAGGTCCAATGAGAAAAGGGTCCTTCCAGAGAAAATTGCAACATTGAATTTCTGTTCTCTCTCTCTGTGTGGTCGCTGCTTGCCAACCAGAATGCACTTTGGCTCACTTACTCCAGAGAGCTCCTAAAGATTTTTTTTCCCCCACAAATATACTTTATTCATAAAAATCTGTTAAAAATGTATTACAAATCAGTTCAAAACAGCACCAAGTTGACATTCCAAAAGGTGCAAAGGAAATCAGTTTTCTTCGATACAGGAGTGAGTTGCCTCACAACCCTTCCACTCCGTTTTACATGCCATGTACATTTTACAGCAAACCCATATTTGGTGTATACAGCCCGAGGGGTTTCCCATGGATCCAGCCCCTCAGTTCACTTTGGTGGGAGGACCTTACACAGTTGTCTTTCCCCATTGAGTCTTTGCAGCGGCTGCCCCAAGCTTTAGTGCGTCCCTCAGCACGTAGTCCTGGACCTTGGAATGTGCCAGTCTGCAACATTTGGTCATGGTCAACTCTTTGCGTTGGAAGATCAGCAAGTTTCGGGTACACCAAAGAGAGTCTTTCACCGAATTGATGGTCCTCCAGCAGCAGTTGATGTTTATCTCGGTGTGCATCGCTGGGAACAGCCCATAGAGCACAGACTCCTGTGTAACAGAGCTGCTTGGGATGAACATCGACAAAAACCATTGCATCTCTTTCCTCACCTGTTTTGCAAAGACACATTTCAGAAAGAGGTGGGCAACCGTCTCTTCCCCACCACAGCCACCTCAAGGGCATTGTGCGGAGGGTGTGAGACTCCGGGCGTGCAGACAGGATCTGATGGGGAGGGCTCTTCTCAGCACCAGCCAAGCTACATCTTGGTGCTTGTTTGAAAGTTCTGGTGAGGAGGCATTCTACCAAATGACTTTGGCAGTCTGCTTGGAGAACCATCCGACCGGATCCACCATCTCCTTTTCCCGTAGGGCCTTGAGGACATTCCGTGCAGACCACTGCCTGATGCCAAAGGTGTTTTCCCGCAGATACATTCCCACGAAGGATAGGTGGTATGGTACGGTCCAACTGGATGGAGCGTTCTGCGGCAATGTGACCAGACCCATCCTTCGTAACACTGGGGACAGATAAAGCCTCAGCACGTAGTGACACTTGGTGTTTGCGTACTGGGGATCTACGCACAACTTGATGAAGCTGCACACGAAAGTGGTCATCAGGTTGAGGGCGACGTTGGGTAGATTTTCCCGCCCTTATCCAGAGGTTTGAACATCGTGTCCCTCCGGACCCTGTCCATTTTAGATCTCCAGATGAAGCGGAAAATGGCTCAGGTGACCACCACGACGCAGGAGTGGGGTATGGGCCAGACCTGCGACACGTACAGCAACAATGTGAGCGCCTCGCATCTGATGACCAGGTTCTTACCCACAATGGAGAGAGATCGCTGCTCCCACATGCTCAGTTTATTGTGTACCCTGGCTACTTGCTCCTCCCAGGTTTTGGTGCACGCCCCAGCCCTTCCCAACCATATCCCCAGCACCTTCAGGTAGTCTGACCTGACGGTGAAGGGGACAAAGGATTGGTCAGCCCAGTTCCCAAAGAACATGGCCTCACTCTTGCCGTGGTTAACTTTGGCTCCCGAGGCCAGTTCGAACTGGTTGCAGATGCTCATCAGTCTGCGAACGGACAGTGGGTCCGAGCAGAAAATGGTGACGTCGTCCATGTACAGGGAGGTTTTAACCTGAGTGCCTCCACTGCCTGGGATTGTCACCCCTCTTATGCCCACATCCTTCCTAATGGACACAGCAAAAGGTTCGAACAAGACCGGGGAGAGAGGACAGCCCTGTCTGACTCCGGATTTGATCAGGAAACTTTCTGATTCCCACCCATCGATTGAGACTGCGCTACTGATGTTTGTGCAGAGCAGTTTGATCCAATTGCAGATTCCCTCCCTTAACCCCATTTTGGAGAGCACGTCCATCATGTATGTGTGCGATATCCTGTCAAAAGCCTTCTCCTGGTCCATGCTGATGAGGCAGGTGTCCACCCTCCTGTACCGTACATAGGTGATCGTATCCCTGAGTAGCGCGAGACTATCAGAGATCTTTCTGCTGGGTACAGTATAGGTCTGGTCAGGGTGAATCACCAACTCCAGAGCAGACTTGACCCGACTGGCGATGACTTTGGACAGAATCTTGTAGTCAACATTAATCAGTGAGATGGGCTGCCGATTTCTGATTTCCACCCTCTTCCCCTTCCTCTTGAAGATGAGGGTGATGATGCCTTTCCTCATGGATTCAGACATGCTGCCGGCCAGGAGCATACTCTCGTATACTTCTTGCAGGTCTGGGCTGACCCAGTCCCACACAGCCGAGTACAACTCAACCGGTAAGCCGTCGCTTCCGGGAGTTCTACTTGTCTCAAAGGACCTGACAGCGTTTGTCATCTCATGCAGAGTTAATGGCTTGTCCAGTCTCTCCCTCATGCTGTCATCTAAGACCTCTGTGATAGATGACAGGAAGGGCTGGGAAGCCGTGCTGTCTGTGGGCTTCACGTCGTACAGCGCAGCATAAAAGAATTTGGTGATCCTTAGTACGTTGGACTGTGAAGACGTTACCGAGCCATCCTCTTCCTTCAGGCTGCTGATCACAGAGCTCTCTCTGTGTACCTTTTTAGATTTAGATTTTTAGATTTAGAGATACAGCACTGAAACAGGCCCTTCGGCCCACCGAGTCTGTGCCGACCATCAACCACCCATTTATACTAATCCTACACTAATCCCATATTCCTACCACATCCCCACCTGTCCCTACATTTCCCGACCACCTACCTATACTAGTGGCAATTTATAATGGCCAATTTACCTACCAACCTGCAAGTCTTTTGGCTTGTGGGAGGAAACCGGAGCACCCGGAGAAAACCCACGCAGACACAGGGAGAACTTGCAAACTCCACACAGGCAGTACCCAGAATTGAACCCGGGTCGCTGGAGCTGTGAGGCTGCGGTGCTAACCACTGCGCCACTGTGCCTTCTTTTGGAAGAAGTAACGTGAGCACATCTCATCCTGCTCAATGGAGCGGACTCTGGACCGGAAGATGATCTTGGAGGCTTCCTTGGCAAAGAGCGAGGCCTGCTGGCTCTTCACCTCATGGAGGTCCTCCTTGACCTCGACCCCCATCGACTGCAGCCGGAGCAGATTTTGCATACTTTTCTAGAGTCGGGACATTTCCCTCTGTCTCTCTTTCACCCTCTGAACACCTTTGAAGATAAGGAACCTCTTGATGTTCTCCTTGATCGCCTCCCGCCAGTGAACTGGAGACTCAAAGAGGGGTTTCACAGTCCTCCAACCTTTGTAATCCCTTTTGAGTTCCTCAATGTTCTCTGGGGTTTATTTATTTATTTTTTATTTAGAGATACAGCACTGCAACAGGCCCTTCGGCCCACCAGGTCTGTGCCAACCAACAACCACCCAATTATACTAATCCTACATTAATCCCATATTCCCTACCACATCCCCACCATTCTCCTACCACCTACCTACACTAGGGGCAATTTACAATGGCCAATTTACCTATCAACCTGCAAGTCTTTGGCTGTGGGAGCACCCGGGGAAAACCCATCCGGGGAAAACCCAGGGAGAACTTGCAAACTCCGCACAGGCAGTGCCCAGAACTGACCCGGGTCGCTAGAGCTGTGATGCTAACCACTGCGCCGCAGTGTAGCATTGAGCTTCCATGTCCCCCTGCCAACCCACTGGTCATCCTGTAAGTGACAGCCGGCCAGTAAGAGGCAATGTCGGAGAAGAACACCGGCTTGAGGTCGATGGATCTGACCGTGACAGCACGGGACACAAACAGGAAGTCAATTCTGGAACGGGCAGACCCGTCTGGTCTTGACCATGTGTGTCTACGCTGCGCTCCGTCGGCAGGTTTGCTGAAGACGTCGTACAGTTTGGCATCTTTTACTGTTTCCATTAGGAATCTGGACGTAACATCCAATTTGCTGTCGTCACTGCCGGATCGTCCAGCTGCATCGATGATTTAGTTGAAGTCACCGCCTAGAATGACCGGCCTGGACGTCACCAGCAGCAGTGGGAGCTGCTGGAAGCTGCTCGCTGCATTGAACCGGGGCGTAGACATTGATCAACCGGAGCGGAGCGTTGTTGTACATTACATCTGCTACGAGGAGGCGACCGTCCACCATCTCCTTAACTTCGGAGATGGTGAAGTTACCTCCCCGCAGCAAAATACCCAGGCTGGAGGAACGAGAATCATTACCCCCTGACCAGATCGATGGCCCGTGGGACCACCATTGCAACCATTGCCTGTAGGTGCTGAGGTGTGGTATTCCTTGGCGAGGTAGTCCAAGGTTGAAACACATTGCGTAGTGCATTTAATATTACGCCGTTAATTGAAGCAATCTTTATACCCATTTTAAAGTTAGTTGTTGCTTCCCACACCATTTGTCCTTGCTAGTCCCAGTCCTTCGGATGTTCCTGCCTACCCATAGTATACGCAAGCTGTTTCATGTTCATTAGGCTCAGAAACCCCTCCTGGTTTATCATGCAGGGTTTGTTTTGCTGGGGTGACATTGGGCGGGTCTTGTAGGCAAAGATTGGGCTGTCCTCTGCTGCTCCCCCTGTTCCTCCTCGAAAACATCACTGCTCCCGGCTTCCTGGAGCTGGAGTTCGCCAGACACTGTGCTGTCAGTGTCCCGGAGCTGGGATGCGCTGGGCATGTCGCTAGGTTCGGCGCTTTGGGTTTGGGGCGCACTGGGCCCATCCACAGCTTCCAGTGCCCCGGAGCTGGGGGGGCTTTACTTTCCAGCTCCTTTGAGTTCTGTCGCTTCTTTTGCAGGTGCCGTCGTTCCAACCCTTCCTTGTCCAATGATGAGGAGCTGCTGTAGTCTGTCTCAGATGGTAGTCTCCTCTTGCCACTGGTTTGGGTGGTGGCCTGTTCTGTTTTTGGAGATTTTTTCTTTGTGGTTTTCCTTTTTACCGCTTGCCACTGACCAGTTTGTCCTTCTGCTGCCTCCTCCTCCATTGATTCTGTCTGTAGAGGAGGGGTTTCCAGGCACGGGGTAGGTGTTGGGTCACTGGTTGCAGCTGCCTCCCTTTTCTTCTCCTTCTCAGGTAGACTTTCCTCGCTGCGGAGAGGGTTGCTTGTCTCCTTCCCAGCACCAGACGCATTCGCCGTTCCTTCTCCCGGCCTTTCCTTGGACCTTGCTGCCTGAGCATAACTGAGGCAGCATTTGGGGCAGGTTTTGTAGAGGTGGCCTGCCGCGCCGCACAAGGTGCAACACTTACTCTGCTTACAGTCCTTGGTCTGATGGCCTTCCTTCTTACAGTTCTTGCAGACGACTGTGCTGCAGTTAGCTGCCACGTGACCAGATTTGCCACAGGTGCGACAAATTCTGGGCTGCCCTGCATAGACCAAGAAGCCTCGACTTCCCCCGATAGCGAAGCTGGAGGGAGGGTGGATAATGGCTCCATTGGCATCGACCTTCAAGGTCACCTTGACCTGCCGCTTGCTGGTCCAAATCTCAAATGGGTCCTTGACATCAGTGCTGCTGCTGGCCACCTCGACGTACCTGGCGAGGAAGGTGAGTACATCCACCACCGGAACGTGGGGGTTGTAGAGGTGAATCGTCATGGTCCCATTGTGACGGCAGCGTGAAGAGTGGCTCCGCTTTGAGGATGGACAGCGGCGCCAAGCTTCCCTTCTCCTTGAACATCTTCAGGAACTTGATGCATCCTGCCACATTCTTGAAAGCCACATTGAAATATCCGCTGCTGGGGAAGTCTTGCAAGCAGAAGATGTCCGCAGCTTGGAATCCACAGCAATCAATGAGGATTTTCTTAAGAAAGAAGGTACGGTCAACCAGTGCATCTCCATCATTATCCTTCACTACCACCCGAACGGTGTTACGCACTCCCTGGCCTGAAGCTCTAGAATTGGTTACAGCCAATTTACTCAAAACCTACCTGGAACAGGATCAAAGGCCACTGATCATGGTTTCTCCCCTGCCAGGTAAGATACACGATCTCTTTACACTGTTACACATAGGCAATATTTCCAAGGAGAGAAAAAAAATACAGGACCGTGACAGTATCTTTTTTATGTTATGGTGACCAGAACTGCACACAGTACTCTCAGTGTGGTCTAATCAAGGTTCGATACAGGTTTAGCATATCTTCCCTACTTTTCAATTCCATCCCTTTACAAACAAAACCTAGTGTTTTTTGTTCAATGGCCTTGCTAACCTGCAACTTTTAGTGAAAATTGGGATCTCTACTGGGACAGTTAGTGAAGAAAGCCTCTAGTTAGACAGCTTACTGGGAAGAGTAATTATTAGATTCCCAAATTTCGCGACTGTTTCATGGCAGCATTTACCTGGATAAGTTCCTCTCGCGAGATTTTCCCATCTCTGTCCAAGTCGTACAGTTGGAATGCAACTGAAATCAGAATGATAAAAAGGGTTGTGGGTTAAAACTGAGGTGCATTGTCAATCTCTGATTGTTCAAAGAGCATTGGTGTCAATCACAGACATCGGCACTAACACTGCTCAACACCTGGGAGGGACATCCTGTTATTTCGCAACCCAGGGGCATTGGGAGAGAGATGGGATTTCCCAAGACAGGAATTCTCACTTGTTCATTTTCCTGCTGCTTGCCTGGCTCCAGTGGATATCCTGAGTAGGACCCTCCCACCACCACCACTCCCCCCTCTGATCTCCACCCCCAACTAGGCAGCAATGAAAGGATTTCTTGCAAATAATTTAACTGGGAAAAATGGCATCGTGGCCAGCAATCTTCAAGACTTTGGCAGGTGCTATACTGAGACCCCTCCCCGCCCCACAACAGGACCCTGTGACCCCTCCCCTGTACACCAGGACCCTATGACCCCAACAGAGTTCAAGGCAGAACATAAAGGTACATTTGATCCTCTGATGATCAGCAGGTTGTCATGGACTTGTATTGTTTTTTTCTCCTCACATTAAAAACTGTGTGTGTGCCTTTAAAACTGTTAAAAACAGTGCACCTTTAAGGGAGAAAAAATTCTAGAAATCTGGAGTCACCGTGTACCACAGCTGCATCTTTGGTTACCCTGAGCAACAGCAGTAGAGAGGGAGATCACATGGGATGTTGTGTCCATTTGACTGTGTGTGGCGCTAGCAGGGACTGCTCTGAACCAGTTAGTTCTGAGAAACTTTTCCAGCGAGGTGATCTGAAGAAAGGAGCTGTTTTATTCTCTCTCAAGAAAAACTCTACAAAGCCACAAGCCAAGTTAATTCCCTGAGTAAGGAAGAAAAGCTTTTCTTTTTCAACAAATTATTTGTATTGCTGTGCTCATCGTTGAAAGAACAGTTTAATGCTACTGCAACCGAACGGTTTGAATGCCTGTCAAGAACAGAATATTTTCATCAAATCCGGCTAAAGACTTCGAGTGAACTTTGATTATTTTCGCATTAGAAGACCTCATTCACTGAGAACGTAAAACGCACAAAACGTACTTATTTATTTTATTTTGAATGTATGTGTGTGAATGCGGGAGTTAGATTAAATTAAGAAGTTATAAGGTCTTTAGACATACGTTTATTTTAATAGTGTTTAAGATTTAGTTTTTTAAAAATAAATAGTTAATATGTTGTTGTCCAAAGATACCTGGTTTGGTCTGCTTCAGTCTGGGGATACTAGAGTGTTTAATTTGACTGTTTTTTCTTATTTGGTGAAAGCTTAATAATACGCTGCGGCCTGTGGAATGACGGAACTGAATTAACAGTGCGTTGCTCCTGCTGTGGTCATAAAAGGTCTTAAGGGGAGATTTATCCAGCTCCTAACACACACAGGGAGTACAGACTGGGGAAAAGGGATTGATGCAAATAGGCAACGGCTCCTGGACAAAGGTCATACAATTTACCAGCATGCATTTGGAGCTCTGAAACAGAAAATGGTCCTGAGACATCAACTGTGAGCCAAGTAGCTTTAATTTTTCAACATCTGACTCTGTCCTTTGAATAAACACACAAACTCCAATAACAATCCAGCTATTGTCCCTTGAAGTTTCCTTTAAACTTAAAAGTTGCATTGCAAAGATACAATGCCCAACGAAGGACCATTTCTCCTTAGGGCAATGAGTACCACAGCAGAACGACAAAGGCACAGAGCAGGCCAAAGGCTGGGAATTCTGTGGTGAGTGACTCACCTCCCGCCTCTCCAAAGCATGTCCACCATCTATAAAGGCACAAGTCAGGAGTGTGATGGAATACTCTCCACTTGCCTGGATGGGTGCAGCTCCAACATCGCTTGAGAAGCTCAACACCGTCCAGGGCAAAGCAGCCACTTGATTGGCACCCCATCCACCACATCAAACATACACTCTCTCCACCACTGGCACACCGTTGCTACAGTGTGTACCATCTTCCAAACCCGCTACGGTCTTCAACAGGAGAGAAACTAGTGAAAGATGCAAATTTAAGGCTAGGACAGAGGGGAGCCTTGGAGAAAGTTTGGCCCACTGAGCTAGTGGGAGGGAGGGGCGCGGCAGAGGCAGCTGATTGGATGGTCTCGATCTTAGTGACAAAAAAGTCCATGAGCTCCTCGCACTTATTGTTGGAAGTGAGGGTGGAGGGGACTGGGGAGAGGGGCTTAAGACGACAGTTTGCAGTAGAAAAAAGAAGGCAGAGGTTCCGGGACGATCCTGGAATAGTGAACAGTTTTAGCAGAAGACAGAGGGAGCTGAACGGGCTTTATGTGGTCCAGCCAGATGTGGCGGTGAACAGCCAAACCAATTGTCTGCCATATCTATTTAAGTCTGCCTCCCTTCCACTTAAGGAAGTGGAGATGAGGGCCGTACCAGGGTGAGAGAGAGAGTAATGGTTTTAATGGGGACAAGGGCATCAAAGGTGGAGCTGAGGGTGCAGTTGAGCAAATCAGTAGCTGCAGAAATGTAGTGGTGAACGGAGGGTCAAAGGCTGGAGAGCTGGAATTTTGAAAGTGCAGCTGTTAGTAAATTGGAAGAGTTCGCCTTCCAGGGTGGACACAGAAAGAAGTCGAGTTAGGAGGAGGAAGGGGGATAGTGGGTGCAGAGTTGGCTTTATCTGTGTTTGATATGATGGGAGTAGCAAGCCCCTCGTGAGATGGCAAGGTCAAGGAGGGGGGTCACCAAGAAGACCAGCACCTGAGCTTTCAGAGGGTCAGACCGAGGGTCAAAGATTAAAGTGGAACAATCACCTCCATGCAAAGATGCGGCCAAGTCTGGGAAATCTGGTAAAGAGTGTGCCGTACTTACACCGCAGCTTGTTGGTTCGGCTATTAATTGGTTCCGGTGCATTGGGATCGGCTAATTTGTCCTTTACTGTGGGTCGGAAGCACGCCAGAATCCGGATGAATGAACGGAAATCCAAACTCTGCTTACTGTGAACAATTTCAAAAGAGAAGGCGGCTGAAAGTGAGCTGACTTGCAATCATCGATTGGTTACAGTACAGAAGGAGGCCATTCGGCCCATCATGTCTGTGCCAGCTCTTTCAAAGAGCTAGTCAATTATTACAAAGGATTTACCGCACCGAAGCAGGCCATTCGGCCCAGCAGATCCATGCCAGTGTTAAAAGACACTCAGTGCCTGAATGAGGGACCCGGCATCGGGAAAGGAGGCCCACTGAGAGCCACCCCCTTGCTGCCATCCTCCATGCAACCCCCCCTCCCTCGCCACCCCCACCGCGAGATCCCTCCTGCCCTGCAGTAGTTACCCACTTGGTGGTGGCGCTGCTCAGTTAAAGAGCTGCTGGCCTCTGACTGGCTGACAACTCTCAGAGGGCGGGACTTCCATCGCCAGCGTCTGATTGGCACTTGATTCAGTGGGCCTCCCACAGAAGGGGCGACGCGGGGCTCTCAGCAGCGCTTTTGCCGGAGGTCGAGTCCCCGGCACCCGGATAAAATCCCGGCCATACCCTGCCCTTATCCTCTCGCTCAAAATCTCATTGCAAGTCACTTACTCATCAGGAAAGAAAGCACCGATTATCCGGTCTCCCAGTGGGTTCACAGCAAGCTCTCCGATACGCTGGAAATCCTCCCGGCTGCAAAAACAAGAACTTGTGCTTTTAACCTCATCACGTGGGAAACACCTCAAAGCATTTCACGTAACATTCATGACTGCAAAGTGCAGCTGCTGTCGGTACACTCAGTGGCCATTCTACATGCTGTAAGATCCCGTAAAATCCAGCAATGAAGTGTTTGTTGTTTGAGGGGGAAACGTCGGCTGGAGGAAAGTCTGTGAACTTCTTCAGACAGCAGGTTGGACTCATTGATGTTCGTTTAAACCAGCAGGACGCCACCGCACTGATTTAACGTCCAATCATAGGACAGTGCAGCACTCCCTCAGCACTGCACTGTCGACTGAGTTTAGGTGACCAGTTTCTGAAGATAAAACCTTCTGAAGGAGAGACAAACGTGCTGTAGTGTAGACCAAGCTAATCCAAAGAAGGAGAGGGGCTGGTGCATGGGGGAAGGGGGAAAGAGAGAGCGGGGGGGGGGGGAGGTGGTGGGGATGGGAGAGGGCCAAGAGAGAGAATGTGGGGACGAGAGAGGGGTGAAAGGGGGAGCGAGAGAAGGGGTGTGAATAGCGGTGCGGGGGGGGGGGTTGATGGGAGGGCGGGGTGGGGCGTGAGGGAAGGCAGGAGGGGGGCGTGAGATGGGGGGCAAGGGGTGTCGGTAAAGAGAATGAGAGGACGAGGGGTACAGCCTTTCACAGCCTGAGGGCATGAAACTTGAAGTATACATTGACTGTTCTCCATTCTCTCTGCTACTGAAGTTTATTTGCAATTCACAGTAGCAGGTCAATCATGGAATATGACCTGCAAACTGGGTGGGTCAGGTAAGAACAGTTGCCTCTCCCCCACATTCCTCTTGTACCCTTGAATATTCTGCTGAATGATCAGACTATCAGCTTACTGGTGGAGTTAGATCAAACTGCCAAGGTCAGGGGGAAGCTTGGAACCAGATTTACGACATCCTGTACTTATAGAGGGTGTTTAATGTAGTAAAATATCCCGAAGCATGTCACAGGACAAAATGTGACACCAAGTCACCTAAGGGGATATTAGTGTTGTGGGATTGCCTTAAAGAGTGATGTCCCTTTAAGATCTTAGTATGCTAATGAGCTGAGTACCAAGATGTAGTCATGTGACAACAAGCCAGAGTCACTATATAACTGTAACACCAAGAGGCAACTCCTGTAAGTAGTTCGCTCTGCACTGTATATACTTGATAGCTGTCAATAAATCTGTTTGAGATCTTCAATCAACCGAACTCCATGCATCTCATTTATATTGCATCAGACAACATAAAAAAGCTCCTCATTACAATTAGGACAGGTGACCAAAAGCTGAGTTGAGGAGATAGATTTTAAAGTGCTTCTTACAGGGGGAGACAGAGAGGCAGAGAGGTTTAGGGAGGGAACTGCAGAGCTTAGGGCCTAGGCAGCTGAAGGGACGGCCGGCAACGGTGGAGAGATTAAAATCGGGGATGCACAAGAGGCCAGAATTGGTGGATTTCAGAGATCACGGAGGGTTGTGGGGGCTGGAGGAGATTACAGAGATAGGGAGGGGGCGAGGCCATGGAGGGATTTGAAAACACGGGTGAGAATTTTAAAAATTGATGAGTTGCCGAACCAGAAGCCATTGTAGATCAGTGAGCACAGAGATGTTGAGGGAAGAGGACTTGGTGCGAGTTAGGACATGGGCAGCCAATTTTTGGATGAGCTCAAGTTTACCAAAGGTGGAAGACTGGAAGCCGATTAGGGGAGCATTGGAATAATAATTGAAATATAATATATCTCTTCGCGGGATTGGAAATCAAAGACTGTGACATTATTGGTCCATTATATTTAAGAGTGATCTATCAAAATAGGTTAGAGTTCTAAGCCAAAGTGAGGAGTCTCACTCCAAATGAGTGACACTTGATGTCTGCCATTTATTCCCTTCAAACTGCAAATCAAAGTGGAGTTTGCATTGGAGGGGCTGGGCTTTATACAGACAGATACAGACGCAGAGGCAGCACAACAGAACTGCAGACCGACCTCATTCCCTCTTAACTTCTTTTGAACTACCAAATTAACAAAAGGGACTAGATATCCCTAATGAAGGGGCACTAGTGCCATACGGTAACAAAAAAAACAAACTATAAAGGAAACTTAACTAAATCAAACTAAAATATCATTCCCGGTAGTGATGATACACTCCAGTCTCTCTGGTGCCCACTGGTCGCGGAACAGTCACGTCACTGCCTGATTTACCTCTACCCCTTTCAGTCATGTAGCATTCTTGGCAAAAAACTGAACTTCCTCATTAAGCTGAGCATCATTTAGAAGGGTTTTCAGTGTCAGTGTGAGCTCTTCTGAGACGAAGTCTGAGTACTATTTCAGATGAGTTGCATGAAACTGTACTGCCCGAAACCAAGAATTAAAATGTGTAATTACTGGCTCTGGAGGAAAGACAATGTTTTGTTCCCTAATTCCAGCCATTTCGGCTGCATTTGCAATGTATTGCCTTTATCGAAGCTTGTGGCTAGGGCAGTGCTTGAAGATCTTTTTAATGTAGCCGACCTATTTGTCAACTTTACCAAACTCGCTTTTCCACAGCTCACTGACAAGAGACATTATATGTGCATTACATGTAATATGGACAGTGTCATGCAGGCCCCCACCTGTCAAGAATGAGGCACATTAATTTCACCACATGGACATTAAATTTCAATCGTTGCTAGGAAGAAGAGAAGGCCTGTTACAAGGAATTGCCAGGCCCCTGGCTGGAAAGACATTTTTGCATATTAGCAGACAGTGTTGGAACAAAGGACCATTCCCTGACCCACCCAAACACAAAGCCAGAAGTGCTTATATCAGTCACATGACTAACCCCCTGCTGGCCAACTTGGGGAGTTTTAAATTGTAGAGACAGTGTTTGAACTGTTGGCTCCCAGATTTGAAAAGAGCTTCTCCTATCTGCTCCCATCTCTTTCTCACAGAACTCCAAGATCCATTGAAGACACATGAACCCCAAGAGAGAAAAGTCTCCTACAGTGAACAAGGTTCAAGAAGAATACTGGGCCCCAACGAAAAGCAAGACCATACCTTCAATCAAGGACTCTACAACGAGCTTGAAGCACAGTAACAAAAAACCCTCCTCAGAGATTGCTTCAAACATTTGCACTTTATTTTTTTCTTCTGCTCTTTTCTGTCCCTATCTGCATGCGTGTATCACATATGGTCCATTGTGTGTTAAATTGGAGCAGGGAATAGCCCCTTTGTCCCTCCAAGCACTGTCTGTTAGTATGCAAATGTTTTTATCCAGCCAAGGCTGATCTGTTTAACAAGTCATTTCCTCGCTCCAGCAAGAGTTTAAAATCAATGTTCACATGACAAAATTAATATGCCTCATTCTTGGCAGGTGTGGAGTCTAGCATTACACATTTATATAGTGCCTGTAACCTAGTAAGACATCCCAAGGCACTTCATGAGTGTTACCAGACACAATCAGACACTAAGCCACAGAAGGAGATATTGGAACAGGTGACCAAAATCTTGGCCAAAAAAAGGCAGGTTTTAAGTCATGACTTGACGAGAAAGAGCGATAGAGAGGTGGAATGGTTTAGGAAGGGAATTCCAAAGCTTAGGCAACTGGAGGCTCAGCCGTCAATGGTGGAGTGATGAAAATTTGGGGTGCGCAAGAGGCCAGAATTGGAGGAGTGCAGATATCTCAGAGGGTTGTAGGGCTGGAGGAGGTTGCAGAGATAGGGACGGAGGGATTAAAAATTATGGCATTGCCAGTCTGGAAGTCAATGCCAGTCAGCGAGCACAGTTGGGGATGGATGAACGGGGCTTGCTGCAAGGCTGCAGAATTTTGGATGAGCTCAAAGTTACGAAGGCTGGACGGTGGGAGGCTGGCCTGGAGAACGTTGGAATAGTCCAGTCTGAAGGCAACAATGGTGGGGACGAGAGCTTCAGCTGAGGTGAGGCAGGGGCGAAGGTGGTTAAAGAACACAAACTAGATCTCAGGATAACCAGAGGGTTAGAACACAAGCCTCAGGGGGGAAATAGTAAACTCGCATGCTAGCTGTTTGGTGAATGGAGGGGCGTTGTTTTGTGCTTGAGACTAACCCGACTAGATTGCAATGGTGTCTTCAGGCCCTTCCCATTCATAGGCCTCTCTCTGCCAATCTATCCCTTGGTCAGTCCAATAAAGGCACCCCCCCCCCCCCACCCCTCCAAGTCCCATCTACACCATTAACTTCTCGTGTTCTGGTGTTAGCAGGGTTGTTGTGTTTGATGTGTCGGTTTCCATGGTTAGTTACCAAACAGTTTCTTTCACTGACCTTAGCTTTCCCTTCTTACTTTTATCCAACTCTTCAAATCGATCGTACAGGCGGCCAATGTGAGCCTTGGAAACTAAAAGAAAGGGATGTTATCAGGAGGCGGTTTGCAATCATCTGTCTGACCTTGTCACCGCTAACATAAAAGCACTTCTCCCTGGAATCTTTCAAAGAAGCCGAGTGGCGCTTTAGATCCCAGTTATGTTGCAGTATTCCAATGGACCAAGATAGTCCCATTCTACTGAACCCCATGGGCCAAACTACTTCCCAATGTATCATTGCACCAAAGCCCATCTCTTTCTACAGAGCCCTAGTGGATCTCCCAGACCACTGGACCGACTCCCTACCCATTCTATAAAGTCCCAATGTACTAGCCCTCCTCCCATTGACTCCGACTGAACAAATATCCAGTCGGGGGGTGGGGAGGGGAGGAGGGGCAACCAGCTCCCACTCTGATGGATCTATTTATCCCTCTAAAAGAAAGAACTTGCACTTATATAGCGCCTTCCATCACCTCAGGGCATCCAAAAGCTTTACAGCCAATGAATAACTTTTTGAAGTGTAGTCACTGCTGTATGTAGGAAATGGGGCACCTAATTTGCGCACAGTAAGCTCCCACAAACAGCAAGCTGACAATGACCAGATAATCTGATTTTTGGTGATGTTGACTCGGAGATGAGGGAATAAGTCCCCTTCGACCTTGTGCATGTAGGGATTAACATCTCATCCGAAAGATAGCACCTCCGACAGTGCAGCACTCCACTGATGTATCAGCCTAGATTATGTCAAGTGTCTGGACTGGGACTTAACCCACAACCTTCTGACTCTGAGGTCAGATTGTTACTCACTGAGCCACAGCTGACACAAAACATAGAATTTATTAGATGGTCTTCCAGAAAGTGAAAGAGCTCAGCTGTCCAACAGAAACAACCATGCCGACAGGCGTAAAACCACAGTTGGCCGATATTTTCAGGCCACAAGCTGCCAGCCTATACACACAGGCCCGAGAGGCAGTTTGCTGGCCTCCACGAACCTTTCACCCCAACTCCAGTGATTGTGAAGCTTTATGGTGAGTGAGCAACTAGAGAGACACAAAGTATGTGAACGATTGTTTCAGTATTGTACCGGAGCTTTGAATTCCTTGCACAACATAAACAAGCAGTATTAGTGCCAAGAATATAAACTGGAATATCAGCAACTGGAAAGAGAAAATACAAATTAACAAAAGTTAACTAACTGCTCTAAATAGATTTAACTAGTCATTCATCTCAATTAATGCAGGGGGGATCTTGCCATTCATGAAACAGCTACTGCATTTACCTACACTGTTACTGCACATCAAAGTATGTGCAAAATTGTGGTACTTGATCATTTCCACTCTTTTCCCCCTTCGCCGAATCCCAAATTTCAGGATATCCTCATACCCACACACGCACGCAACCTTTTATACTCGGCTGCGTCTCTGGTGTAAACCCGTCACGTCCTGGAGCAAGAAGGTTGTGGGTTCCAGTCCGGCTCCAGCGACTTCAGCACTAAATTCAGGCTGACGCTCCCAGTGCGGTACTGAGGGAGTGCCGCACTGTCAGAGGTGTCGTCTTTCAGATGCGACATTAAACTGAAGCCCCATCCGCCCTCTCTGGAGGGCGTAAGAGATTCCCTGGCACGGCTTGGAGAAAAGCAGGAGACTTTTCCCTGGTGTCCTGGCCAATATTGATCCCTCAACCAACATCACGTAAGCTAATTGGGATCTTGCTGCGCACAAATTGATGCCACGGTTCCTACAGTACAACAGTGACTACATTTCAAAAAGTACTGCACTGTCTGCAAACCACTGAAAGGTGCTATATAAATGCAAGGCTTTCTTTCACCACAACTCTCAATCCTTCTGCCTAGTCACTGCCTAAAGTTTAAACCTTCCTTTCTGCCTAGTCAGTAACTTGCAGCTTTCACACATCGTATTCTTAAACTCCAGACACATAGCACACTCTGTTTTGCTGAATTACGTGCTTCAAATTTTCAAGAAACACCCTCAATGGATACCCCTCCCAAGCGCAAGGGTTGAAAGACAGAAAGACAATTCGCTTAGAATGATCATAAGCAAGAAAAAGAAACACTTAAGGGGAAATGCAGATACTGAATGTGTAAATGCAACCTCTTTAAACTCATTTATGATTTGGCCACATGCATAACACGGGAGGAAATCTCTTGGAAGAATTGCAGCTGAACAGACAAAATTAATCCCCCAACCGTTCTCAGTTTACTCACAGCCTGTCTCCTGTATAATTTCTTGTAGATCCTCAATCTTGGCTAGATGTGATGAATAAGAACCCATTTTGCAGCCTGCGCTCCCACTCACTCCCTCCCTCCTTCAACACTATAATCACACTGCAGTTTGGACACAACTTTGCAGCACATGACCCCCTCCTACAGCCTGATTGACACCTCACTCACCAATGGAAGGGCTCCTCAGCTGCTAATTCAAGCACCACCTGGGAGATGTTTGGTGGGGGAGGGAGAGGCTTCTTCAGGTTAATTTAGAGAACCGCCGCGGTTAATTGGGTCGCTGACGTGCCTTGGGCTACTGCTCCTTTGACCCTGCAGAAACTTCAACACATCTTCAAACAATAACTGCATTCAGAGCTCTCTGCTGGCAATGGGCCTTTTCACTGGTGTCCCTAATCGGCGACGTTGGAGACTGGCAGTCACACTGATACCAGCTGTGAAATCTAAAGCAGCTGCCGTAGTTCAGGAGCTGCGTGAAGAGAAAGCAAAGCATCAGATTTCCTTTATTAACTGTTATCCTTTCAGCCTCAGGGTCAGCCTTGACTCAGTGTGTAAACCCTTTTACCTTTGAACCAGAAAGTTGTTTCAGAGACCTGAACACAAACTCTGGGCTGGCACTTCAGGGCAGTACTGAGGAAGTGCCGTAAAAGATCCCATGACACTATTTTTGAACAGCAGAGGGGGTTCTCCCTGCTGTATTGGCAGCTCACCATCACCTTCTGAAGGGCAATTAGGGATGGGGGGAAAATATGCTGGTCTTGTCAGCGATGCCCACATCCCAAAAATGAATTAAAAAAAAAAATCCTTCAACCAAGAGCGCAAAAACAGATTACCTCTAATCATCACATTGCTGTCCGCGGGAGCTTGCTGT
Organism: Heterodontus francisci; assembly: GCF_036365525.1. Classification (NCBI taxonomy): domain Eukaryota; kingdom Metazoa; phylum Chordata; class Chondrichthyes; order Heterodontiformes; family Heterodontidae; genus Heterodontus; species Heterodontus francisci. The sequence goes on along the minus strand of NC_090410.1, from coordinate 19,621,196 downwards.
GCACAAATTGGCTGCTGTGTTTCCTATATTACAAAAGTGACTACACTTCAAAAGTATTTTGTTGGCTGCAAGTCAATTGGGTTGCCCTTTGTTCGCGAACGGAGCTATATTAATGCACGGGGGAGTGGGGGCAGCACCACCAGGAGCCCTCCAGCACCCCCCAACAAAGACCTGTGTGCAAGTCCAGCCGGCGAATAGCGTCTAGCTATTCGACTGCACACGGCATCACAGACAAGCAAGATTCCTACATCCCTGCACAAGCACACTCAATTTTTGGGGAGATCACTGCAGGGTGATGAGGGGCAGGAACCCTGGCAGCTTTTTTGTTTTAATTCTCCCTCAAAACCCAGAGGTGCCAGGCTAACTGGAGCTCCCCAGTCGCTGCTCCAGTTCGGATCAGGCAGCTCCACACGGTTCAACGGAATTCGCTGATCTGTACGGCTCCGCACTGCACAAAGTTGCGCAGTTGCACAAAGGAAAATGTTCCAGAGCCGATAACAGCAACTCGTAATATATACGGAGACTGCAACAAGAAGTAAAATGATCCAAGGCAATTAATAGATGAAATTTGACTCTGTGCCACATTAGGGAAAATTAGGGCAGTTGGTCAAAAGCTTCGACAAACAGCTAGGTTTTAAGGAGCAACTTAAAGAAGGAGATGGAGGCAGAGAGGTTTAGCGAGGGTATCTGGAGCTCAGGCCCTAGTCTTGACTGGAAGCCTGGAAGAACAGTGTCAAGCATTAGAAACAGTTGGGACCCTCATATCTCTTTGTAATCTCATGCAGGGAGTTACCGCACCCTGGCAACCGACCTTATTGATAAGGACACAGTGTTGCTCAAGAGAGAAGGAACAATAAACAAGTTCCACTGAATTTACAAACAAAATCCACAAGGGGAATCCACAAGGGCAGCCAGTGTCAACCAACGCATTATGCACAGCAAGATCCCCAAAACAGCAAGGCCATGAATGTAGTTGAACTGGGCGGCACAGTGGCGCAGTGGTTAGCACTGCAGCCTCACAGCTCCAGGGAGCCGGGTTCAATTCTGGGTACTGCCTGTGTGGAGTTTGCAAGTTCTCCCTGTGTCTGCATGGGTTTTCGCCGGGTGCTCCGGTTTCCTCCCACAGCCAAAAGACTTGCAGGTGATAGGCAAATTGACCATTATAAATTGCCCCTAGTGTAGGTCGGGAATATGGGATTATTGTAGGGTTAGTATAAATGGGTGGTTGTTGGTCAGCACAGACTCGGTGGGCCGAAGGGCCTGTTTCAGTGACGTATCTCTAAAAAAAAGTAGAGTTGCAGGAGCTTTATAATTGGATCAATGCGTCACCAAAAGTCCGGCATCTAGGACAGTGCTGCACTGGTGCCGGCCGAGATTATGCCCAGAAGCCTGGGAGTGGGCCATGAACCCACAACATCTAATTCAACTACCACTGCTCCCAACTGACACTCAAAGTTAGTTCTGCCCTGAAAACACTTCTATTCTTTGTCGCTCATGCTGCTTCTTTGGGTCTTGATCAATGGTCTCAATGGACTGAATTTTAACGACCCCTGGGTGGCAGGAACAGAGGGTGTGGGGGCGGGCAATAAAATAGCGGAGAGTTGTGTTGGGACAGCTGTCCATTGCTGTCCCATCACTGGGGAAGTTCCCCATCAACAGGTACGGGGCCGGCCTGGGATGTGATTGACCACCCGCTTCATGGAGGCTGGCAGACGATTTTCACAATTATGGGGCCCTGTCAGGGGCCTTAAAGCGGGGCTGCCTGCATTTTGCCCACGGTGGAGCAGCCCCTCGCCACATGGAGAGGCCACCAACTTCATGGAGGCAGCCTCTCCACGGCCGCCCTGGGAGTGGGCCAGAGGCTCGAGGGCCCACGGGCCAGGAAGGCAGCCCCTGCAGTCCGAACGATTCCCCCCCCCCCGCCCCCCGCAAAGAGCTTTCCCCTCCAACCCTCTGATTTTTTTTGAATGTTTAATTTATTTATCTGTGGGTGCCCCCGAGCTCTCCTGCCTGTCTCAGCAGTGATTACCTCACCCAGTACCGCTGCTGAGGCTTCAAAGCTCCTAGCCCTCTGATTGGGTGAGCAGCATCAGGAGCCCGCCCACCATCCTTAATTGGGCAGCGGCCAAATAGGAGGCCAGCTCCGATAAAACCATTAAGCTGGTCCCGCTGCTGTCAAGTGCGGGCTCGCGACCCCCGTTTGGTCCCAATGTCGGGGTCCTAAAACCCATGGTAAAATCACGTCCATTGGTTCTATGTATTGGATGGTTATGAATGATGAGCAACTGTGGATTGTGTTGTATGATTGCCTTTAAGAGTGGTGTCCCTTTAAGATCTTAGTATGCTAATGAGCTAAGCACCAGGACGCAGTCGTGTGATTGCGAGCCTGAGTCACTCTGCAACTGTAACATAGGAACATGTGAAACATAGAAAATAGGAGCAGGAGTAGGCCATTCGGTCCTTCGAGCCTGCTCTGCCATTCATTATGATCATGGCTGATCATCCAACTCAGTAATCTGTTCCTGTTTTCCCCCCATATCCTTTGATCCCTTTAGACCCAAGAGCTATATCTAACTCCTTCTTGAAAACATACAATGTTTTGGCCTCAACTGCTTTCTGTGGTAGTGAGTTCCACAGGCTCACCACTCTCTGGGTGAAGAAATTTCTCCTCATCTCAGTCCTGAAAGGTTTACCCCGTATCCTTAGACTGTGACCCCTGGTTCTAGACTCCCCCACCATCGGGAACATCCTTCCTGCATCTACCCTGTCAAGTCCTGTTAGAATTTTATATATTTCTATGAGATCCCCCCTCACTCTTCTGAACTCCAGCGAATATAATCCTAACCAACTCAATCCCTCCTCATACGTCAGTCCTGCCATCCCAGGATTCAGTCTGGTAAACCTTTGCTGCACTCCCTCTATAGCAAGAACATCCTTCCTCAGATAAGGAGACCAAAACTGCACACAATATTCCAGGTGTGGCCTCACCAAGGCCTTGTATAATTGCAGCAAGACATCCCTGCTCCTGTACTCGAATCCTCTCGCTACGAAGGCCAACATACCATTTACCTTTTTTACCGCCTGTTGCACCTGCAAGCTTACCTTCAGTGACTGGTGTACGAGAACACCCAGGTCTTGCTGCATATTCCCCTCTCTCAGTTTATAGCCATTCAGATAATAATCTGCCTTCCTGTTTTTGCTACCAAAGTGGATAGCCTCACATTTATCCACATTATACTGCATCTGCCATGCATTAGCCCACTCATTCAACTTGTCCAAATCACCCTGAACCCTCTCTGCATCCTCCTCACAACTCACCCTCCCACCCAGTTTTGTGTCATCTGCAAATTTGGAGATATTACATTTAGTTCCCTCATCGAAATCATTAATGTATATTGTGAATAGCTGGGGTCCTAGCACCGATCCCTGCGGTACCCCACTAGTCACTGGCTGCCATTTGGAAAAAGATCCATTTATCTCTACTCTTTGTTTCCTGTCTGCCAACCAATTTTCTATCCATCGCAATACACTACCCCCAATCCCATGCACTTTAATTTTACATGCTATTCTCTTATGTGGGACTTTGTCGAAAGCCTTCTGAAAGTCCAAATAAACCACATCCACTGGCTCCCCCTCATCAACTCTACTAGTTACATCCTCTAAGAATTCTAGTAGATTTGTCAAGCATGATTTCCCATTTGTAAATCCATGCTGACTCTGTCCGATTCTACCACTGTTCTCTAAGTGCTCTGCTATAAAGTCTTTGATAATGGACTCTAGAATTTTCCCCACTACCGATGTCAGGCTGACTGGTCTATAATTCCCTGCTTTTTCTCTACCTCCCTTTTTAAATAGTGGGGTTACATTAGCTACCCTCCAATCTGTAGGAACTGTTCCAGAGTCTATTGAATCTTGGAAGATGATCACCAATGCATCCACTATTTCTAGGGCCACTTCCTTAAGTACTCTGGGATGCATACCATCAGGCCCTGGGGATTTATCGGCCTTCAATCCCATCAATTTCCCCAACACCATTTCTCTACTAATACTGATTTCTTTCAGTTTCTTCCCTCACCAAGCCCTGTGTTGCCCAACATTTCTGGTATGATATTTGTGTCCTCCTTTGTGAAGACAGAACCAAAGTATGCATTTAGTTGGTCTGCCATTTCTTTGTTCCCCATAATAAATTCCCCGTTTCTGACTTTAAGGAGCCTACATTTGTCTTCACTAATCTTTTTCTCTTCACATACCTATAGAAACTTTTACAATCAGTTTTTATGTTTCCTGCAAGCTTGCTCTCGTACTCTATTTTCCCCTTCTTCATCAATTCCTTAGTCCTCCTTTGCTGAATTCTAAACTGCTCCCAATCCTCAGGTCTGTTGTTTTTTCTGGCAAATTTATATGCCTCTTCCTTGGATCTAATGCTATCTGCTATCTCTAATTTCCCTTGTAAGCCATGGTTTGGCTACGTTTCCCATTTTACTTTTGCGCCAGACAGGGATAAACAATTGTTGCAGTTCATCCATGCACTCTTTAAATGTTTGCCATTGCCTATCCACCGTCATCCCTTTAAGTAACGTTTGCCGATCCGTCATGGCCAACTCACGCCTCATACCTTCGTAGTTTCCTTTACTAAGATTCAGGACCCTAGTCTCAGAATCAACTACATCACTCTCCATCTTGATGAAGAATTCTATCATATTATGGTCACTCATCCCCAAGGGATCCCGCACCACTGGATTGTCAATTATTCCTCTCTCATTACACAATACCCAGTCTAGGATGGCCTGTTGTCTAGTTGGTTCCTCAACGTATTGGTCCAGAAAATTATCCCGTATACTCTCCAAGAATTCCTCCTCTACGGTTTTGTGACTAATTTGATTTGCCCAATCTATATGCAGATTAAAGTCACCCATAATTACAGATGTTCCTTTATTCCATGCGTCTCTAATTTCCTGTTTAATGCCATTACCAACATCACCACTAAAGGTTGGGGGTCTATATACAACCCCCACTAATGTTTTTTGCCCCTTAGTGTTTCTCAGCTCTACCCATACACATTCCACATCATCAGAGCGAATATCTTTCCTCACTATTGCGTTAATTTCCTCTTTAACCAGCAACGCAACTCCACTGCCTTTTACTTTTTCTGTGCTTCCTAAATACTGAATACCCCTGGATGTTCATTTCCCATACCTGGTCACCCTGCAGCCATGTCTCCGTAATCCCGACTATATCATACCTGTTTACATCTATTTGCGCAATTAATTCATCCACTTTATTGCGAATGCTCCGCGTGTTGAGGCACAAAGCCCTAAGGCTTGTCTTTTTAACATTACTTGTCCCCTTCCCACTATTTTTCATTGTGGCCCTGTTTGATTCTGGCCCTTGATTTCTCGGCCTATCACTTTTCTTATTCCCCTTACTGTCTTTTGTTCTTGTCTTTGATTCCCCCCTCCTCTGACTCCTTGCAAAGGTTCCCATCCCCCTGCCATCTTAGTTTAAACCCTCCCCAACCACTCTAGCAAATAATCCCCCTAGGACATCAGTCCCGGTCCTGCCCAGGTGTAACCCGTCCAGTTTGTACTGGTCCCACCTCCCCCAGAACCGGTCCCAATGCCCCAGGAATCTAAAACCCTCCCCCTCACATCATCTCTTCAGCCACGTATTCATCCGATATATCCTGCTATTTCTCCTCTGACTAGTACGTGGCACTGGTAGTAATCCTGAGATCACTACCTTTGAGGTCCTACTTTTCAACTTACTTCCAAACTTCCTATATTCTGCTTTCAGGACCTCATCCTTTTTTTTACCTATGTTGTTTGTACCAATGTGTACCACGACCACTGGCTGTTCACCCTCCCCCTTCAGAATGTCCTGTAAGAGCTCTGAGACATCCTTGACCCTAGCACCAGGGAGGGAACACACCATCCTGGAGTCTCTTTTGTGGCCACAGAAACGCCTATCTATTCCCCATACAATTGAATCCCCTATAACTATTACATTCCCACACTTTTTACTCCTCCCCTGTGCAGCAGAGCCAATCGTGGTGCAACGAATTGGGCTGTTGCTGCTTTCCCTGAGAGGCCATTCCCCACAACAGTATCCAAAGCAGTATATCTGTTTTGCAGGGGAATAGCCACAGGAGATTCCTGAACTGCCTGCCTAATCCACTTGCTCTACCTGGTGGTCACCCATTCCCCTCCTGCCTGTGGAGTCTGAGCCTGTGGTGTGACCACCTAGAGGAAGGTTCTTTAAATAGTTCTCTCTGTACTGTATTATACTTGTTAGCTGTTAATAAACCTGTCAGAGATCTTCAATCAACTGGACTCCACACATCCCATTTATGTTGCATCAGACAACATAAAGAATTTATTACAGATTGTACCTGTATTATCCCAGCGAATCACAGCTCTATTCTGGTACTGACTGCAGCAACAGCCAATGATCCATTATAACATTGGGAATTCCAATCTGCTCCAAAACCAGCCCCTCCCAGACTATTGATGACAAATTGGAAATGCTCAACTTGTAAAGAATGCATTTGTATAGCACCTTTTACAACCCGTGGACTGGCCCAAGTGTTTTTTACAGCCAATGAAGCGCTTTTGAAGTGTAGTCATTGTTGTAATGTAGGGGAACACGGCACAGCAAGCTCCCACAGAAATGAGACAATAAAGTGTTGGAACCACCACTCTGACTGAGACCAAATACTGAGCAAAGGCTGAAGATGGAGCCTGGGAGGCTCTGGGTCTGTCTGGTTATAGTCTTGCACCATATACTGTCTCTGTCAGCTGTGGAGCAGTGGATAGTGTTCTCACCTGTGAGTTAGAAAATTATCAGTTCACATCCCACTCAAGAGCCTTGAGCACACAAGCCCTGTTAACATTTCTGTGCAGTACTGAGGGAATGCTGCACAGTTGGAGGCACTGTTTTTCTGATGGGTTGGTAACCTGAGGCCCTGTCTGCTATCTCAGGTGGACATAAAAGATCCCGTGGTACTCCTTTGAAGAAGAGCAGAGGAGTTTTCCTTGGTGTCCTGGACAATATTTATCCCTCAACCAACATCATGAAATACAGATTATCTATTGTTATCACATTGTGTTTGTGGGAGCTTGCTGTGTGCAAATTGGTTGCTGTGTTTCCTTTATTACAACAGTGACTACACTTCAAAAATACTTAATTGGTTGTAAAGTGCTTTGGGATGCCCCTGAGTGGTGAAAGGCGCTATAGAAATGCAAGCCTTTCTTTCTTTTGTACGCAGTGTGTCTGGGGGATGAACTAAATTACTTTGTTTTAATTTAGTGACTGCCCTTTAATGTAGGGACTGTCCCTTTAAATGAGGCATTCTCCCAGCTTGACTGGGCCTTTGGTGCCAGGTGGGTGATGGGTTATAGCAGATGTGTTACTGAGATAGAGACCATCCCTGTTTCAAACCTGAGAGCACAAGGATGTGGGAAATATGCATCTTTGTGATGGAGACTATTTTGTATATAATGCAGTGCCTTCCCCCAAACCCTCCCTCCCGCCATGAAACACAGACCGGAAAATAGGGAGTGAATTAACTGTCAGGAATGAACGGGATATTCAACTGGGAGGTGCATTACAATTCTGTCTCACCTCACATTTGCTCATGACCACATGACAAATGTGACTACACTTCAACGGTACAACGTTGGATTTAACGAGCTTTGGGATGGCCTGAGGGCGTGAAAGGTGCTATATAAATGTATATAGAAAGGTTACAAGCACGAACTTTCATGAACTGTGGGCAGTTGGTGCCCTCTGCTGGATACTCGAGACCCTGCACCATTTCATGTTTCAATGCACAATTGGCACATGACAGTAGAACTGTTTCTGTACCGAACTACAATACTAGGAAAAGCTGAGCAACTGCCTCAAAAACAATCCGACAACTCCAGAACTGCCCTGTATATAAGCCTATGATGTGTGAGGAAAGTGATCCTATGCAAAGTTAATGGTCTAAGGGAGACTAGGTGCAGGAAACCTAACTGGGTTGCGAGCTTTGAAGCTACATTCTAGGTCATGAAGCATCCAGCCTATAAGATTTTCTTATGCACTTTATGTGGATAAGTCAGTGAATTGTTCTAATATCGAGATTTATGACAGAGGAATGGGTGTCCCATCAGTTCTCAGTCTCTAATTGAAGTCAGCTGGAATGAGTGTGTGCACGAGTTGTCCTATCTAGAATAAAATGCATTTTCCCCATCCGCATTAGGAAAAGGAAAAGGCCATTCAACATCCAATGAGATCATGGCTGATATGTATCTTAACTCGAGCTACCTGCCTTGGTTCCATATCCCTTAATACCCTTAACTAACAAAAATCTATCAATCAGAGTTTGGAACTTTTCTATTGACAACCCTCCCCCCCACCACCACCAGAGGGAGCAGTTTCCCTCTATTTGCCCGAGCAACACCTTTGATCACCTGTTAATTTTCTCTACTCAAGGGAATATCAACCTAGTCCACGTAGCCTGTCCTCATCATTTAACCCTTTCAGCCCGGGTATCTTTCTGGTTGATTTTATTTTCTTGTCCTCTCCCGTTAGTTGCTTCCTCTTCGAAGAAGGTGCTGACTCTTGCTGAGATACGGTTTCACACACACTCAATGCACTCTGTTGTCTGATCCTAACTGGGGATTGTTCCACAGCCATGGAAGAAGTCAACAACTTCACCACCACCGGGTTCATTTTAACCCAATGTGCCCGGTGGGAAATTGGACTACCCACCTTCCCCGCCTGACTTAACGCTCCCTCTCACTTTCCTGCTGGGATGGTTCGGTTACAATTACCCCACTCCCCTCCATATACTGCATGTGAGGTGGTACTGAGGACCTGCTATTCTGGGGTCCTGGACAATGTTCCTTCCTCCAGCGACACAGCAGGACAAATATTTCACTTACTGTTTGTGGGACCTTGCTGTGTGCAAATTGGCTTCTGCTTTTACCTGCATAGCAACAGCTAATCGTTGTAACCCATTGGTTAAAACACACTTTGGAATGTCTTGACGGGCACTATATCAGTGGCAGTTCCTCCTCTTCTTTCTTTTAGAAGAGAAGGGGAGAAGCTGTTGCTGATTACCGAAAGGGCAGGAAAGAGCTCACTGAGTCAGAGTTGACTTCGGTTGCCACTGTGTCCCCTGATTAAACAGGTAATAAATCAGTGGCCGTAAAGCTGAACTAGGCCAAAGATAAGGATTGCTGTCTTTCTCCTTTGCCAGGATTCAGCTCCCGATTAAGCCCAATGTGAAACCGAATGTCTGCACTATGGGGAAAAACACACTAAATTCCAAGAAACGTTTGATTGCGTTCCTGCTTTTTGATGCCAACGTTCCTTATAGGAACAGCAGGAGGCCATTCAGCCCTTTGAGCCTGTTCTGCCCTTCAGTTAGATCATGGCTGACCTGTATCTCAATTCCATATTCCTGAATCTCCTCACCCAACTAAAATCTATCGGTCTTAGTTTTGACATTTTCAATTGACTCACAGCCCCAACAGCGTTTTTTGGGAGAGAATTCCAGATTTTCCCTTTGTGTGAAGAAGTGCTTCCTGACATCACCCCTGAATGGCCTGGGCTCTAACTTTAAGTTATGTCCCCTTGTTCTGGACTCTTCCCCAACAGAGGAGAGTTAACAGTGAGGTGGAGTGTCTTGGGTTACAGGAAGATATAGACGGGATGGTCAAATGGGCAGAAAAGTGGCAGATGGAATTTAACCCTGAAAAGTGTGAGGTGATACACTTTGGAAGGAGTAATGTGACATGGAAGTATTCAATGAATGGCCTGACACCGGGAAGTTCCGAGGAACAAAGGGACCTTGGCGTGTTTGTCCATAGATCCCTGAAGGCAGAAGGGCAGGATAATAGGGGGGTGAAAAAGACATATGGGACACTTGCCTTTATCAATCGAGGCATAGATTACAAAAGCAAGGAGGTCATGTTGGAGTTGTACAGAACTTTGGTAAGGCCACAGTTGGAATACTGTGTGCAATTCTGGTCGCCACATTATAGGAAGGACGTGATTGCACTGGAGGGGGTGCAGAGGCGATTCACCAGGATGTTGCCTGGGATGGAACGTTTAAGCTATGAAGAGAGGTTGGATAGGCTTGGGTTGTTTTCGCTGGAGCAGAGAAGACTGAGGGGTGACCTGATCGAGGTGTACAAGATTATGAGGGGCATGGACAGAGTGGATAGGGAGCAGCTGTCCCCCTTAGTTGAAGGGTCAGTTACGAGGGGTCACAAGTGTAAGGTGAAGGGCGGGAGGTTTAAGGGGGATTTGAGGAAAAACGTTTTTACCCAGAGGGTGGTGACGGTCTGGAATGCCCTGCCTGCGGGGGTGGGGGGGGGGGGGGTGATAGAGGCAGGTTGCCTCACATCCTTTAAAAAGTACCTGGATGAGCACTTGGCACATCATAACATTCAAGGCTATGGGCCAAGTGCTGGCAAATGAGATTAGGTAGACAGGTCAGGTGTCTTTAATGCATCGGTGCAGACTCGATGGGCCGAAGGGCCTCTTCTGCACTGTATTATTCTGTGATTCTGTGAGAGGAAATAGTTTCTCTCTATCTGCCCGATCAACTCCTTTGTGTAAAACACCTCAATAAGATCGCCTGTTAATTGCCTCCACTTGTCTGCTGAAGATCCTGAAACTTGCCAGCACTGGGATTCATGGATATCAGGTGCTCCCATGACATGTGTCCAATCTCCATGTGCAAGCCTAAACAGTTAGGCCCAACAGGCTACCTGAACCCAGGGCGAGCATCCCAATCAAGACTGACCCCATCCTCACCCGACCTCCGAAGATCAGGTCCCTTCGTTCCTTCCAAAACTATTTAAAGAAACCAGGAGACAGTGGCTGCTTAAAAGGTTTAAAGGGGACACTGCAGGTGCAGTTCCAACATTGTTCAGCATTAAAGGTTGACATAGAAGGAGAGAGGTTGGGACTATGAGGCGAGGGTTCGGAGGGAATAGGAATGCTGTTCTGTGGGACGATCTAGCCTGAAAGTAGCTACGACACTTGCTTTAGACTGGGACCACAGATCTCTGCTAGGCTCGGACTGACTCATGCCTCTTGATTCTAGGTTTTGTGAGTTCTAAGTCCGAAATGCTTGCAGCACCTGGGCTCAGTCTTTAAGGAGTTCTGTATAATCAGAGCAACTATCAGATGTTAAACCCAGAGGTTCTGTCTGTTGTAGATAGCTCTCAATGGGTTGTTCTCCTTGGAGCAAAGGAGATTGAGGGGAGATTTGATAGAGGTGTACGAGATTATGATAGGTTTAGATGAGGTAGACGAAGAAACGTTGTTCCCGTTAGCTGATGGTCCAAGGACTAAGGGACACCGATTTTAAGTTTTGGACAAGAGATGCAGGGGGGAATGTGAGGAAAAACATTTTGACGCAGTGAGTGTAAATGACCTGTCTAAGAGGGTGGTGGAAGCAGAGACGATTAATGATTTCAAAAGGAAATTGGATGGGCACTTGAGTGAAATAAACTTGCAGGGTCACGGGGATAGAGCGGGGGAATGGGACTGACTGGATTGCTCTTGAGAGAAAGCATGGACTTGATAGGCCGAATGGCCTCCTTCTGTGCCAAAGGAACTCCATGACTCTAAGACTCAGCGATGTGATCATAACCAGATAATGTGTTTTGATGATGTTGGTTGAGGGATAAATATTGGCCAGGACACTGGGAAAAACTTCCAAATAGTGCAACGGGATCTTTTATTTCCACTTGAGAGGGCAGACAGAGCCTCGTTTTCATATCTCATCCAAAAGACGGCACCTCTGACAGTGCAGCTCTCCGTCAGCACTGCACTGAGAATGTCAGCCTAGATTTTGTGCTCAAGTCTCTGCAGTGGGACTTGAACCTGCACCCTTCTACTCATAGTGCTACCCACTGACCCATGGCTGACCCCTGACATCAGCCACCCATTGCTGTATTGCTGTTTGTGGGATCTTGCTGTGTGTAAAATGGCTGCTGCACTCACCTACATGGCAACAGTGACTTCACTTCAAAGTGCAGTAATTTATTGTATAGGTTGAGTGATGTGATAAGGTTGTGTATAAATTGCAAGTTCTGTTTTTCTTCTTAATATCTGCATTGGATGTAAATCAAACACATTCCAGTCTGCCCAACAAGGAGCTTTGCCCCTATTTAACAGCGTGACGTGTTTTTATTTCCCACCACTATCTGGACATCTCTGGGAATGAGATTTCCAGTTAGTGATAATTCCGCCTCCTCGGGCTGTGAGTCCCAGATTGCAACTGCCCAAACTCATTTGGTTTCCCCCCAGCGCACTTCCTCCGTCCTGGATTCGGAAGCTGTGGACGGCATCTCTGCTTTTCATCTGCAAAACAGGTTCACTTTTGTAGATCTCCCCTTCATAATTTGGAACTCGTGAAACAACTTCAAAGTTCTTCAAACTCCAGACCGACATTCCCAGGGAATGCTGCATGGTCAGAGGCGCTGTCTTTTGGACGAGATGTTAAACTGAGGCCCCATCTGCACTTGCAGGTGGACGTAAAAGATCCCATGGCACTATTTTGAAGTTACCCCCAATGTTCTGGCCAATATTTATCCCTCAACCAACATCACTAAAAACAAATTATCTGGCCATTATCACATTGCTGTTTGTGGGATCTTGCTGGGCACAAATTGGCGACTGCATTTCCTACATTACAGTAGTGACTACACTTCATTGGTTGCAAAGTGCTTTCCAATGTCCTGAAAGGTTCTATAAGACATGCATGTCTTTTTTTTTAACTGTCATGTGGCTAAATGTGTCTCCCCTGCTCTTCTTTGAATATTGTCATGGGATCTTCTATGTCGATGTTGTTGAATCCTTCCTGGCCTTGCTTTTTTTTTTATTCACTCATGGGATGTGGGCGTTGCTGGCCAGGCCAGCATTTATTGCCCATCCCTAATTGCCCTTGAGCAGGCGGTGGTGAGCTGCCTTCTCGAACTGCTGCAGTCCATGTGGGGTAGGTACACCCACAGTGCTGTTAGGAAGGGAGTTCCAGGATTTTGACCCAGCGACAGTGAAGGAACGGCGATATAGTTCCAAGTCAGGATGGTGTGTGACTTGGAGGGGAACTTGCAGGTGGTGGTGTTCCCATGCGTTTGCTGCCCTTGTCCTTCGAGGTGGTAGAGGTCGTGGATTTTGAAGGTGCTGTCTAAGGAGCCTTGCTGCTTCCTATCTCTGTAGCCTTCACCCTCCGAGACCTCCGCGCTCCTCCAAGTCTGGCTTCCTGTGTATCCTCCATTTCCTTTGCTCCACCATTGGCGGCCGTGCCTTCAGTTTTGCCTGGGATTTAAGCTCTGGAATTTCCTTCCTGAGCCTCTCTACCTCTCACTCCTCCTTTAAGATGTTCCTGAAATCGTCTTTGATCAAGACATTTATCACCCATCCTAAAATCTATGTGGCTCGGTGTCAAATTTTGATAACACTCTGATGATACGCCTTGGGACATTTGAACACATTAAAAGCCCTATATAAATACAAGTTGTTTTTGTTGTGGTGGAGGTATCGGTTAAGTGAGAGATGTTGTCAAGTACACTGGGGGAGTGACTTCCCCCTCCTCTTTAAGTAATGAAATGGGATCCATAACATTCTGAAGTAGGTCTTGGTTTTATTGTCTCATATGAAGGAATTCAAGTCGGCCACACAACACTATCTCAGTACTTCCTGACGTGTCGTAGGAGCATTAGAGAGAGGAGGTGGCCATTCAGCCCCTCAGGCCTCCTCTCCCTTGCAGTTAGGCCATGGCTGAGTGTCAGCCAAGAGCACATTTGCTCAAGTGTCCGAGCAGGGTTTGGAGCCACCATCATCTGAGAAGTGAGAGTGCCGCCAACTAAGCCAAGCAGATGCTCGACAGTCATTTACCTGAGGGTTTCTGCCGATGTTTTAAATCACGAGGGCAAAAGGGTCGGTTTCTGAACCTTGAGGTGAATCTACAGCCTTGCAATGGCTCTCAGGCTTTCAACGAGTGTAGCTTCGCACGATGTCACTGAATAGCGGACAGAAGTTGGGACCTGGGTGATGTGTGCCCCTCCCCATGCACAAGAGGACTGAGGCGAACATTATAGCTGGCACAGCGTAGTTAAGCTAAGTGAACAGTCAGGCTGGGACCTTTCAAGCTTGGCAGGCTCAGTAACCCCCTGCAGTTACCAACTGAGCCACCGGGGGAGCACATCACATTGCTGCTCGTCACTGCCATCAGGTTTTTCAATAAGAGTCTGGATAGAATCTGGAGTCAACAGAGGACGCTATGGTCCAGAAATCAGCCTGAAATCAGCTTCCTGTTTGGATTAAATGAGAGGGAATTTCCAGTGCCTTCACATTACGTAATCACAAATAATTTGACAATCTTTTATTTGAAGTGGGGGGTGGGCGGGAAGGGGGAGGGAAGAGGAAGAAGGAGGAAAACTGCAGAGAATTAAATATGAATGGGATCGGAGCCAGAAACAGAATGTGGGAGGAAACGAGAAACCGATCGTTTAAAATTCCTTTGCTCGCTCTAGAATTGGGTAATGTCATAGCACCGCAAAGGGCAAAGATCAAGTCTACTGCAGTAAACACAGCCAGTAATTGTGGAAATCAAATTGGAGAGGGGTTTTTCTTCATCTTAATCTGTTTAGATATCTTTACTTCCCAAAAAAAATTCTTCCTCTTCTCAATAAAATGTAAAATATATTGACCACGGTTTCCTGATTTTCGCAAGCAAATAACAGAGGAGAAAATCTATTGGGCCATCAATCGTCATTCGCCTAGAATAACTCGTCAACATCTAATTGGTTCTCAACTAATTCTGTTTCTTTTGCCTTCACTGGTCTCTAAGTCTATTCCAAGTCTTGATCATGGTCAGCAAAAAAAAAGGCCCGAAATGCCCTAAAATGACCATCTATCCATTTGTGCCTTTGGCTCCTTGTCCTCTTCCCTGCAATTTAATTTACAGTCAAGGGCCAGATCCTGCTGGAAGCCTCTGGCTTTACCCAGAATTCCATCCCATGCTTTGTGAAAAAAAAGAATTCCCGATATTAATCCTAAATTTGCTTTCCCCCACTTGAAATCTGTGTTCCCCCTCAATCTTCTCTCACTGTTTGATTTTCAACTCTCTCACATTCCTTGGCAGAGTACAAAGAGAAGGCTTGTCACTGAATAGGCAATCCTTTCTGAGCTCTCTGTAGTCAAACATTGATTTTTCTCTCTGATTTATCAACTATTATGTTTGATGGTCTGAGCTTCCCTCTTTCACTCCCTCTAAACTCTGAATACACCACTCCACATGTGCCACCTCTGTCTAACACTATTTTTACACTGGGACCAGCCAGAAGGACCACATAGTCATTTCCATGATCTCCAAACTGTGGGTCTCCTTAACCTCCCTCAGAGCTTCCTTGTTGCTTCAGGCTTTCAAACGCCACAGCATCATCTGTAACTACATTTCTATAGTGCCTTTAGCAGCGCAAAAACATCCCAAGGTGCTTCACAAGAGCCTAATCAAACAAAAATGTACATTTTTACGAAAATATAATTTATTTTATTTATTCATTCCCAGGGATGTGGACATTGCTGGCACCCTGACATTTATTGTGTATCCCTAGTGGCCATTGAGAAGGTGGTGGTAAGTCGCCTTCTCGAACTGTCGCAGTCCTTCTGGTGTAGGTGCACCCACAGTGCTGATACGGAGGGAGCTCCAGGATTTTAACCCAGCGACAGTGCAGGAACGGCAATATAGTTCTAAATCAGGATGGTCTGTAACTTAGAGGGGAACTTGGAGATGGTGATGTTCCCATGTGCCTGCTGTCCTTGTCCTTCTAGATGGTACATATCACAGGTTTGGAAGGCGCTGGCGAAGGAGCTTTGGTGAGTTGCTGCAGTGCATCTTGTAGATGGTACACACTGCTGCCACTGTGTGTTGGTGGTGGAGGGAGTGAATGTTTGTGGATGGTGTCGAGCTTCTTGAGTGTCTTTGGAGCTGCACCCATCCAGGCAAGTGGAGAGTATTCCATCACATTCCTGTCTTGTGCCTTGTGATGGTGGACAGGCTTTGGGGAGTCAGGAGGTGAGGTACTTGCCACAAAATACCCGACCTCTGACCTGCTGTTGTAGCCACAGCATTTATGTGGCTGGTCCAGTTAGGTTTGTAGTCAATAGTGACCCCCCAGGGCGTTGTTGGTGGGGGATTCAGCGAAGGTAATTCCATTGAATGTCAAGGGGAGGTGGTTTGACCCTCTCTTGTTGGAGATGGTCATTGCCTGGTACTTGTGTGATTTGAATGTCACTTGCCAATCATCAGCCCGGGCCTGGATATTGTCCAGGTCTTGCCGCATGCAGGCATGGACTGTTTCATTACCTGAGGAACTGAACACCCGCACTTCTGGCCTTACGATGGAGGAAATATCTTTGATGAAGCAGCTGAAGATGGTGGGCCTAGGACACTGTCCTGTGGAACTTCTGCAGTGATGTCCTCGGACTGAGATGATTGGCCTCCAAAAACATCTTCCTTTGTGCTAGATATGACTCCAACCAGTGGAGTGTTTTCTCCCCGATTCCCATTGACTCCAGTTTTGCTAAGGCTCCTTGATGCCATACTCGGTCAAATGCTGCTTTGATGTCAAGGGCAGTCACTGTCATCTCACCTCTGGAGTCCAGCTCTTTTGTCCATGTTTGGACCAAGGCTGTAATGAGGTCAGGAGCTGAGTGGTCCTGCTGAAACCAAAACTGAGCATCGGTGAGCAGGTTATTGCTGAGTAAGTGCCGTTTGATAGCAGTGTCGACGACACCTTCCATCACTTTTCTGATGATCAAGAGTAGACTGATAGGGCGGTAATTAGCCGGATTAGATTTGACCTGCTTTTTGCGGACAGGACATACCTGGGCAATTTTCCACATTCTCAGATAGATGCCAGTGTTGCAGTTGTACTGGAACAGCTTGACTAGGGACACGGCTAGTTCTGGAGAACAGATCTTCATTGCTGCAGCCGGGATGTTGTCAGAGCCCATGGCCTTTGCTGTATCCAGTGCGCTCAGCCGTTTAGAGTCATAGAATCATTTACAGCATAGAAGGAGGCCATTCAACCCATCAAGTCCATGCTAGCTCTCCATGGAGTAATCCAGTCAGTCCCACTGCCCCACCCTATCCCTGTAGCCTGAAAGTTTATTTCCTTCAAATGCCGATCCGGTTTCCTTTTGAAATCATTGATTGTCTCTGTTTCCACCACCCTCGTGGGTAGTAAGTTCTAGGTCATTACCACTCGCTGTGTAAAAAAGTTCTTCCTCGTATTCCCCCTGCATCTCTTGCCCAAAACCTTCAATCTGTGTCCCTTAGTCCTTGGACCATCAGTTAATGGGAACAGTGTTTCCTTGTCTAACTTATCTAAGTCTGTCATAATCGTGTACACCTCTATTAAATCTCCCCTCAATCTCTTTTGCTCCAGGGAGAACAACCCCAGCTTCTCCAACCTAACCTTGTAGCTAAATTCCCTCATCCCTGGAACTATTCTGGCAAATCTCCTCTGCACCCACTCAAGGACCCTCACATCCTTCCTAAAGTATGGTGACCAGAATTGGATGCAATACTCTAGTTAGGGTGTAAAAAGAGCTTGATAAAGGTTTCTTGATTTTTTTTTCATTCATTCATGGGATGTGGGCATCGCCAGGCCAGCATTTATTGCCCATCCCTAATTGCCCTTGAGAAGGTGGGGGTGAGCTGCCTTCTTGAACCGCTGTAGTCCATGTGGGGCAGGTACACCCACAGTGCTGTTAGGAAGGGAGTTCCAGGATTTTGACCCAGTGATAGTGAAGGAATGGTGATATAGTTCCAAGTCAGGATGGTGTGTGACTTGGAGGGGAACTTGCAGGTGATGGTGTTCCCATGCATCTGCTGCCCTTGTCCTTCTAGTTGATAGAGGTCGCGGGTTTGGAAGCTGCTGTCTAAGGAGCCTTGGTGCGTTGCTGCAGTGCATCTTGTAGATGGTACACACTGCTGCCACTGTGCGTCGGTGGTGGAGGGAGTGAATCAAATTGGCTGAAGATTGGCATCTGTGATGCTGGGGACCTCAGGAGGAGGCTGAGATGGGTCATCCACTCAGCACTTCTGGCTGAAGATGTTTGCTAATGCTTCAGCCTTGACATTTGAACTCACGTGCTGAGTCTGGCTTTTGTGAGGATGGGGATATTCTTGGAGATCCTCCTCCCGTTTGTCATTTAATTGTCCATCACCATTCATGACTGGATATGGCAGGACCTTGGTTTGATTTATTTGCTGTGGGACGGCTTAGCTCTGAATCCAAATAGCCTCTTTCTGTGCAGTAAGTTTCTACAATTCTATGATTCTCTCTGTCTATAACACGCTGCTTCTGCTCTTTGGCATGGATGTTGTAGCTTCACCAGGTTGGCACCTCATTTTCAGCTACACCTGGTGCTGCTCCTGGCATGCTCTTCTACACTCCTGCCTTGATTGTAATACTGGAGTGAGGGATGTGCCAGGCTGTGAGTTTAGAGTAAAAAAAACAAAAGGTGCTGGAAAATACTCAGCAGGTCTGGCAGAATCTGTGGAGAGAGAAGCCTAGTTAACATTTCAGGAGCTTGCGTTGATGTTCACTGGAACACTGTGGGTGGGGGGGGGGGGTGGTGTTAAAGTGGCAAGTGACAGGAAGCTTAGGGTCATGTTTTCGGTCAGAGTGGAGGTGTTCTGCAAAGCGGTCACTCAATCTACGTTTGGTCTCCCCAATGCAGAGTAGACCGCCGAGTGAGCAGCGACCGCGACAGGGTTCCCCTTGTCCTCACTTTCCACCCGACCAACCTCCACATCCAAAGGATCATCCTCTGCCATTTCCGTCACCTCCAGCGTGATGCCACTACCAAACGCATCTTCCCCTCCCCTCCCCTGTCAGCATTCCGAAGGGATCATTCACTCCGTGCCACCCTTGTCCACTCCTCCATTACCCCCACCACCTCGTCCCCTTCCCACGGCACCTTCCCGTGCAATCGCAGGAGGTGTAATATCTGCCCATTTATCTCCTCTCCCCTCACTATCCAAGGCCCCAAAGACTCCTTTCAGGTGAAGCAGCGATTTACTTGTACTTCTTTCAATTTAGTATACTGTACTCGCTGCTCACAATGTGGTCTCCTCTACATTGGGGAGATCAAACGCATATTGGGTGACCGCTTTGTGGAATACCTCCGCTCGGTCCGAAAACATGACCCCGAGCTTCCTGTCACTTTCCATTTCAACACACCCCCCCCGCTCCCATGCTCACATTTCTATCCTGGGATTGCTGCAGTGTTCCAACGAACATCAACACAAGCTCGAGGAACAGCATCTCATTTTCCGATTAGGCACACTACAGCCTGCCGGACTGAGCATTGAGTTCAATCATTTCAGAGCATGACGGGCCCTTTTTTATTTTTATTTTTTATTTTATTTTATTTTAGTTTGTTTCATCATTCATTTTTTTTTTATCATGTGCCTGCCCAGTGTATTTTTCATGTTTGTGCTTTTGGCTAGGGCTGTTCATTATTCTGTCATTTAACACCCTCTCTACACTAATGCTTTGTCTTTCACCACACCATTAACACAATCTTTGCCTTTGCCCCATGACCTCCTTGTCAGTTATTCTCTGTGACCCTCTGTCCTATCAACACCTTCCCATTTGTTCTCTTTTGCCCCACCCCCACTTTATTTGCTTAAAACCCATTACATTTCTAACTTTTGCCAGTTCTGATGAAGGGTCACTGACCTGAAAGGTTAACTCGGCTTCTCTCTCCACAGATGCTGCCAGACCTGCTGAGTATTCCCAGCACGTTTTGCTTTTATTTCAGATTTCCAGCATCTGCAGTATTTTGCTTTTACATCCATAAGTTTAGAGATTGTGGTGGAACACAATACTGAGCCAAAGAAGGAGATATGAGGAGAGGTGACTAAAAGCTTGGTCAAAGAGATAGGTTTAAAGGCATGTCTGAAAGGAGATGAGAGAATTCCAGTGTAGCCTACGATCATTGCATTCTTGTCCTATTAATCAATGCACACACACTCCATTACCGGTCAGCTAGGGCCTAGTAATTTTTTTTATTCGTTCATGGGATATGGGGCTCACTGACAGGACAGCATTTGTTGCCCATCCCTAATTGCCCTTGAACTGAGTGGTTTACTAGGCCATTTCAGGGAGCAGTTAAGAGTTAACCACATTGCTGTGGGTCTGGAGTCACATGTAGGCCAGACCAGGTAAGACGGCAGATTTCCTTCCCTAAAGGACATTAGTGAACCAGATGGGTTTTGATGACACTTAATACTGAGACTTGTTTTCAATTCCAGATTTGTATTGATTAATTGAATTCTAATTCCTCCAGCATTGATTTGCACCCATGTCCCCAAGGCATTAACCTGGGCCTCTGGAATATTAGTCCAGTGACATGCTGATCTCACTATGCAACCGTCTTCCCTGCTGATGGTGAGATATATATTTATATATACTTTGAAAATGCACAAGTTCAAAACATTTTCTGCAATTATTGCATGTGATGGTAACTGTTTTTTGTTATAATTTTTGGGCAGCCATTTTTTAAAGCGTGTTGCTCTTTTAAGAGTTTCTTTCTCATATATGTGTTGAAAAGCAGATGCAACGCAGTCAGTGTAAGGTTCCTGTCTCTATGATGCCTGCAGGCAACACCCATCTCAGTTGAACAATTATGTGTGGTTCAGGGGCTTGAGGCTGCAATGTTCAGTAAACGAATACTGTGGAGGAGTGAATGGAGACAGGAAGGGAGGGAGGAAAGAAAGAGAGGACTTGCATTTTTATAGCACCTTTCCAAACATCAGGATGTCCCAAAGCATTTTACAGCCAATGAAGTACTTTTGAAGTCTAGCCCCTGCTGTAATGTAGGAAACGCAGCAGCTAATTTGGGCACAGCAAGCTCCCACAGATAGCAATGTGATCATGACCAAATGTTGATTGGGGAGAAATTGGACGCCGGGGAGAGCTCCCCTGCCCATCTTCGAAATAGTGTCATGGGAACTTTTACGTCCACTTGAGAGAGCAGATGAGGCCAATATACTCCCATGGTGCACTCGGGCCACGAGGGTGGGCCATGAATATTTTATGATGGTGCTCCCTCCCCTGGTTTGAATAGGCTACTGATACAGGACAAACTTGCCCAGAGAGCTTGAAGTAACACACTTGCCTGGGGAGTATAAAATCTAGCAGCAGCGCAGCTCTAAAAGGGCTGCA
Organism: Heterodontus francisci; assembly: GCF_036365525.1. Lineage (NCBI taxonomy): Eukaryota > Metazoa > Chordata > Chondrichthyes > Heterodontiformes > Heterodontidae > Heterodontus > Heterodontus francisci. Next base: position 19,599,948 of record NC_090410.1, on the reverse strand, counting down.
GCTCACCATCAAAACGGAAAATCTCCTGGCGGTAGAAAAGTTGACTAATTGCTCACACTGGTACAGTGAAGACCCGTGGGTAGCTGTGCAACTTGATTTGCTGAAGGGTTATAGGTGCAGCTGCAGGCAGCTTGGTTCAGCTCGTAGCACTCTTGCCTGTGTGATCAGAAGGTTCTGGGTTCAAGTTCCACTCTAGAGACTTAAGCAAGTAACCTAGGCTGACATACCTAGTGCAGTACTGAGGAAGTGCTGCACTGTCAGAGGATGCTGTCTTTCAGATCAGGTATTAAGTCAAGAGCCTGTCTGTCCTCTCAGGTGGCCTTAAAAGATTTCATGGCCACTGTGTGAAAAAGGGGAGATTGTTCTGGTGTCCTGGCCATGATTTATCCCATAAGGAAACATCACTGAAAGACTGATTATCTGGTCATTATCACATTGATGCAGTGCGAGCTTGCTGTGTGGAAATTAGCTGTTGTATTTCCTGCACTAAAACAGTGACTACACATCAAAAATACTTAATTGGCTGTGAAGTGTTTTGGGAAGTCCTGAGGTTATGGAAGTCACTTTTTAAATGCAAGTTCTTCTTTTTCTAACCAAATTCGATTCATTAAGGTCCTTCAGAGATGAGAACGTGCCATTATTACCCAATTTGCTCTACACATGCGTTCAGTCCAACACAATCCGCAGCCTACTAACCACTCAACTCAAAACTACCAGGTCAGGAGACGGTTTTCTGTATTAAGTACTGACCAGGAGATAGTACCATAAGCTCTTTGGGGCCAAGCTGAGCAGGCAGAAAGCGTATTGGCTGAGCAGCTCACTCACAATACAGCATCTTTATCGCTACCACTTTCCCTCAAGGTGCTGGCCAAGAATATACACTCAACACCTGGAGTGGGACTTAAACTTACAACATCCACTCTGAAAGCTAAGGATGCTACTCACTGAGCCAGAATGCAATAGCTCGAAAAAGAGCTTGCACGCACATAGAGAGTCTTATGACATCCACAACTCTTCGGGATCAATAGCTGCCATTATCAAGCGAGAGGTAATGGATTTAATGACAGATTTATTTTAATGGTAGAAAGTCTGTGATGATATAAAGGCGAGGTCAGTCAGACTGTGAAAAAATGCATGAGAAAAAGAACAGATTACAAATGGGGACGTCAGGATGAAAATCAAAGACTCTAAGGTCTGAAGTTTCTGCCACCTGGGAGCAAAAGAGTGCCGATGAGGATGGGCAGTGTTTAAAATGATTAAACAATTCAATAGAGTAGATAGAGAGAAACTATTTCCTCTGGTGGTGGGAGGGAGTCCAGAACAAAGGGGCATAAGCTTAAAATTAGAACTAGGCTGTTCAGGGGTGATGTCAGGAAGCATTTCTTCACAGAAAGGGTAGTGGAAATCTGCAACTCTCCCCCATGCCCCTGTCCCCCCCAAAAATAACGCTGCTGATGCTGTGAGACAATAGAAAATGAGATGGATAGATTTTTGTTAGCCAAGGGTATTAAAGGATATGTAACCAAGGTGGGCAAATGGAGGGAAGATACAGATCCACAACAATCTAATTGAATGGCAGAACAGGCTTGAAGGACTGAATAGCCTCCTCCTATGTTCCTATGGCCCACAGGGAGCCCAATGAGGGAAAATGCAGCAGTATAGCCTCTGACTATCCACTCTTTAAGAGTAGCAGGTGAGAAGAGATGTTCTCCTTGCAAGTCCTACTCCCCACCTGGAGCACTGGGTCATGGAAATGCTTTTAATAATCATAGAGAGAGAGATACAGCGCCAAAACAGGCCCTTCGGCCCAACGAGTCCACACCGACCATCAACCACCCATTTATACTAATTGCACATTAATCACATTTTTCCCTCTCACATCCCCACCTTCCCTCAATTCTCTTACCACCTACCTACACTAGGGGCAATTTTTTTTTTACAATGGCCAATTTACCGACCAACCCACAAGTCTTTGGCATGTGGGAGGAAACCAGAGCACCCGGAGGAAACCTGCACGGTCACAGGGAGAACTTGCAAACACCGCACAGGCAGTACCCAGAACCGAACCTGAGTCATTGGAGCTGTGAGGCTGTGGTGCTAACCACTGCGCCACTGTGTTGAGCTTGGTCAGGAGAGTTTCTAACATCATGGACTGAAAGGCTGGAGGAAATGTGAAAGGGAGAGTTGAAGATCATGATTATGGACACAATGGAGAGGCTCAGTAAATTGGTCGTCCAGTCAGTCCTTAGCCTTCCCGTATAAAAGAGGAGGCACTATGATCAGTAAAGGCCCGGGATAGCAAGATGGGAAGAAGTAAGTGGGCTTTTATATCTGCTGCTGATACATTGCAAATTACCTGAAGAAGATCTGCTGGTAGTGGGACTAATGGAACAGTGACAAGGATGTAAAGGAGGCAATAGTACCTCTGAGAGACAGAAGGTGGAGAAGATGATGCACTAGGTACTGGAAACATGTTGTTGCAATGAGGCTAGTGGGACAGAAGATGAAGGGATGCAGAATCCTGCTGTTGCTGTTAGAAATTCCAGAATATACAAGAAATCATAGCATAGGTTTCTGAACCACAGTTAAGGGGCTACTTAGGGGAAAGGAGAAAGGAGGACATTTGCTGCAGGAAATTCTATCATTAGAGCAGATGCAAAGGACAATGAGGAAAAGGATGGAGTGTGTGTCTGAGGAAGTTTGGGGAAAAGGTAGCCTAAACCAAGTAGAGGTAGGAATTTGTGAGCTTGGAATCGATACCTGAGGAGGGCCGACTACCTGACATGGACAGAGTAAAGACCAGGAAGGGGAGACAGAGATGGGCCATATAAAGGTGTGGAATGGGTAGTCAATAAACCTCTCCATTTTAGAGTGAGAATGCAAAGAAGAACAAATAGAGTCATTGATGTAACAGAGGAAGAAATCAGTAAATGGAACAGAGTAGAATTTGAACAAGCAGTTCAATTTGAACAAGCACTTACGACCAGTGGAAAGGCAGGTACAGCCGGGAGCCATGGCAATTTCCACAGCGACACCTTTCATCTGGGAAATATATAGATCAAAGGATAAGATATTGAGGATTCGGAATGAGTAGAGGAGGGCAGTGGTTGATAAATCTGATGGAAGATGAAGAACTTGTTGAAGAAATGAAGGTTCAGTAGCTAACATTACATTGCTGAGCAGTCCGAATACCAGAGACTCCTAAATCTTTTTGATGCTAGAGATGTGGGTTTTGCTGGCAAGGCGGGCATTTATTGCCCTTCCCTGTGATGGTGATGGGCTTTCTTCTTGAATTGCTGATGTCCATGTGTTGAAAGTGCTTCTACAGTGCTATTAGGTAGCGAATTCTACAATTCTGACCCAGTGACAGCGAAGCGATGAATGGTGTATGATTTGGTGGGGATCTTAGTGGCGTTAGTGTTTCCATGCACCTACTACCCTTCAGATGGTGGAAGTGGCAAGATTGGGAGATGCAGTCAAAGGAGCCTTGGCAAATTGCACCACTGCATTTTCTATATGGTACCAGCTGCTGCCACTGTGCACTGGTGGTGGAGGGAGTGAATGTTTAAGGTGGTGGATGGGGTGCCGATCAAGCGGGCTGCTTTGTCCTGGGTGGTGTCAAACTTGTTGAGTGTTGTTGGAGCTGCACCCATCCAGGCAAGTAGAGATTATTCCATCACACTCCTGACTTGTGACTTGAGGATGGTGGACAGGCTTTGGGGAGTCAGGAGGTGAGTTACTCACTGCAGAATTCCCAGCCTCTGACCTGTTCTTGTAGCCAGAATATTTGTATGGTTGGTCCAATTAAGTTTCTGGTCAACAGTGACCCCCCAGTATGTTGGTGGTGAGGAGTCAGCAATAATAATGTCGTTGAACATCAAGGGAAGATGGTTGGATTTGCTTTTACTGGCGATGGTCATTGCCTGGCACTCGTGTGGTGCGAATGTTACTTGTCACTTATCAACCCAAGCCTGAATGCTGTCAAAGTCTTGCGGTACACGGGCACGGACTGCTTCAGTATCTGAGGAATTGCGGGTGGAACACTGTGTAATCTATTTGATTTCAAATCCTGTCCCAGTTATAGACTGGCCTGGATGTCTGGAAGGAAGATATCATGATGTGTGCTGCCAATAATGAAGGGGATCTGGAGATTAGAATCTCTCTTTTTCATTTTACTGGTGAGGGTTACACCTGCTATATGTTGGTAAGGGTGCCTCGAAGTTCACTGGCCAATTATCAATGATATGCTTGGAAAAGTATAGTTAATTTCTGCTGGTAACACACTTATCTGGTAAGACAACATCAAGATATTACAGCCCAGTGAAAATGTTAGATTACGTTTCATCAGTTAGGGTAGATTTGGGCAGAAGAGGTGGTGGGTGCTAGTTCACAATTCACAAACTGAGAAGTCTAATTTGGGAATTTCCAGAAAATTACTGTAAATAACCCTCATGGTTTTCATACCTAAGTGAAACAAAAGATTTTTATCAAAGTGGCACAGTTCAGGAACATTAGCATTTACTGACATTCGCGACACTCACTGAAACCCTGGCACGTCGACAAGTCCTCTTGAGTCTCGATCTCCCAATCAATTCCTGAATATTTTTCCACTCCCCTGCAAACTTTCACCTGAATCCCTTTCTCCCAGGGTTGTCAATGTATGAAGTGGTTGAGTTTGCTTTCAATGTTATTCAGAGCTCAAAGTCTGCCAGAGGACCAAGAGCCAGGTGACAGAGATAAATCTCAGCAATGTGATTACCTTACACACATGCGCACACAGAGCACTGTAAACCCCCTCAATGGCTCAGAGAAAAGATGCATCCTTGTGGAGTAACACTGGGGCAGGGAGGCCAGACACGTTCCAGTTTTAAGCCCTGGGCAGTGTTGTATTTGTATCAGGGGCAGCTCTCTTGCCACTAAATCGGAAGGTTGTGCGTTCAAGCCCTGTTCCAGAGGCTTGAGCACAGAATCTAGACGAATGATCCGAGTGCAGTATTGAGAGAGTGTGACACTGTTGGAAGTACTGTCCTTTAGATAGAAGTGTTAAACTAAGGTTTTGTCTACCTCTTGGGTGGACCTGAAAGTAGTAACTTCATTGTCTGAAAACCCCTTTGGGATGTTCTGAAGTTATGAAAGGTGATTATGTGAGGAGAGAATCTGCTCTGGCTGTCATAAAGAAACTCCTGCTGGAAAGGCATGGGCCAGGATGTTATTGGCCTTGATTACAAACAATATGCAAATGACAGGCAGGAAATGTCCAGCTGAATTCATTGCATTGGATGGAATGGACAACACAGAAACAGGCCATTCGGCCCAACAGGTTTATGCTGGCGTTAATGCCCCTCACAAGTCTCCTCCCATCCTACTTCATCTCAACCCTATCAGCTAAACAGTCTATTTCTTTCTCCCTCATGTGTTCATCTAGCTTCCCCTTAAATGCATCTATACCATCTACCTCATTCCACATTCTCGCCACTCTTTGGGTAAAGAGATTTCTCCTGAATTCCCTATTTGATTTATTAGTGACTCTTATATTGAAATCCCCTAGTTCTGTTATCTCCCACAAGTGGAAACATCTTCTCTACGTCTATCCTATCAAACACCCTCATAATTTCAAAGACTTCTATCAGTGTTATGATGATGCTGCTTTAACATCTCACACTGAAGAGTGTCTGCAGAGTCTCATCGACAGGTTTGCGGCTGCCTGCAACGAATTTGGCCTAACCATCAGCCTCAAGAAAATGAACATCATGGGACAGGACGTCAGAAATGCTCCATCCATCAATATTGGCGACCACGCTCTGGAAGTGGTTCAAGAGTTCACCTACCTAGGCTCAACTATCACCTGTCTCTCGATGCAGAAATCAACAAGCGCATGGGAAAGGTTTTCACTGCTATGTCCAGACTGGCCAAGAGAGTGTGGGAAAATGGCGCACTGACACAGAACACAAAAGTCCGAGTGTTTCAAGCCTGTGTCCTCAGTACCTTGCTCTATGGCAGCGAGGCCTGGACAATGTATGTCAGCCAAGAGCGACGTCTCAATTCATTCCATCTTCGCTGCCTCCGTAGAATCCTTGGCATCAGGTGGCAGGACCGTATCTCCAACACAGAAGTCCTCGAGGCGGCCAACATCCCCAGCTTATACACACTACTGAGTCAGCGGCGCTTGAGATGGCTTGGCCATGTGAGCTGCATGGAAGATGGCAGGATCCCCAAAGACACATTGTACAGCGAGCTCGTCACTGGTATCTGACCCACCGGCCGTCCATGCCTCCGCTTTAAAGACGTCTGCAAATGCGACATGAAGTCCTGTGACATTGATCACAAGTCATGGGAGTCAGTTGCCAGCGATCGCTAGAGCTGGCGGGCAGCCATAAAGGCGGGGCTAAAGTGTGGCGAGTCGAAGAGACTTAGCAGTTGGCAGGAAAAAAGACCGGAACGCAAGGAGAGAGCCAACTGTGTAACAGCCCCGACAAACAATTTTTTCTGCAGCACCTGTGGAAGAGTCTGTCACTCTAATATTGGCCTTTATAGCCACTCCAGGCACTGCTCCACGAACCACTGACCACCTCCATGCGCTTACCCATTGTCTCTCGAGACCAAAGAAGAAGAAGAAGTGAGTACAGCAGAGTTGGTTATGCAGGACACTCTGTTTCCCCTTCTACTGAATGCATAGATGGATTGGCTCCAACAGGGTTATCTGCTCCTCCCCGCCTTATTATCATGCACTCATGACACTCAGGCAATCCAATATTTTTATAAATTCCTTCTCAGGATGTGAGCATTGCTGATAAGGCCACATTGGTGTGGGTCAGGACTCACACATAGGCCAGATTGATTAAGAATGACAGGTTTCCTTTTCTAAAGGACGTGAGTGAAGCAGTTGGGTTTTTACAGCCTCATGGTAAATTAACCACCAGAAGAGGTATTGAGCACAAAAGCAGGGAAGTTATGCTGAACATTTATAACGCTCTGGTTAGGCCACAACTAGAGTATTGCATCCAGTTCTGGTCAGCACACGTACGGAAGGATGTAAGGGTCCTTGAGAGGGTGCACAGGAGATTTACCGGAATGGTTCCTGGGATGAGGGATTTTAGCTACGAGGTTAGGTTGGAGAAGCTGGGGCGGTTTTCCTTGGAGCAAAGGAGATTGAGAGTAGATTTGATAGAGCAGTACAAGATTACAACAGGTTTGGATAAGGTTGATAAAGAAAAGCTGTTCCCATCAGCTGATGGTACAAAGACTAAGGGACGCAGATTTAAGGTTTTCAGCAAGAGATATGGGGAGATATGATGAAGAATTTTTTACGCAGTGAATAGTAATGACCTGGAACTCTCTGCCTCCACTTCCACCACCCTCATAGGCTGATTTCAAAAGGAAATTAGATTGCCACTTGAGGGAAATAAACTTGCAGGGCTATGGGTATAGAACAGGAAAATGGGACTGTGGGTTGCTCTACAGAGAACTAGCATGGACTCAATGGGCCAAATGGCCTCCTTCTGTGCCATTAAGACTCCATGACTCTACAGAAACCCTCACTTTTAACAGCCCCAGCATCAAAAGTAATACATAGCCAACTTGCCACTCTCGAGATTTTCTATGTAGCCAAAGTCCTGATGCATCTTCTTGATGTGTGCTGCACTTCACCGGTAAGCTAAAGATGCAACTTTACCCTTTCTGAGCCCAGGGTTCTGCAATGAAGAATTGGCTCTTTTTTTCTGAGCTTTCATGATTGAATTCACCGCATTTCAAGGACTAAACCGTGCCTTCCATTGCCTCTATCTACAGCACCCAATCACATCAACAAAATGTTTTGTTTTATTGTGCATCAGTAAGGACAGTAAAATGTTAGCCAGGGACTGGAGATTCTTGTTTGAATGCCGCAATTATCCATCCCGATTTCCTCACTGTCTGGTTGTATTCAAGCATCTCGCTAACTAGTATAACTAGGATAATAGCGATGCAGGTATTGACCAGGCACAATTACTGTTTGGGATAGAAATGTAATACTGTACCAATGTGCCTCCTGGCTTGTAGTCATGTGACCCCTACCATGATGCACTCTGACTGGAGGCAGCCATTACAGTCAGTTTCTTTAAAGACACAGTACACACCAGACTGGTGTCCTATGAGTTCTTAACAATTACCATGGCAAAACAATCAATAAGAGTGCAAACGGGTGTCATTTTCAAGCTGTTTTGCCCATTTGCCTAAAGGTGAGGATCCCATGCCAGAGTCCGCTGTGCTTGAGGCTATGTCAGAGTGTTAGAAAGACAGGTTGAATCTATGTAAGAGTGAAAATAGACTGGATGTTGGTTGGTTCTTCAGTTCCCTGAGAATAGTGAGTCTCTGGAATGTGTTACCAGCCGGTGGGGTGGTTACTGACTCTCTGCACACATTCAGGAGGGAGCAGGATCAGTTCCTGACTGGCAGAGATTGCCTCATATCGAAGGTAAGTGTCATTATTGACAACATTAGATCTGTGTGACCTGCAGGCTTCATCATCTGAGGGGGTTGGAGAGAGGAATTTTCCAGCCTTTTTTCCCGTATTGGTCCTGGGTTTTACCCTTTATTCCCCCTCCCAGGAGATTACATGGCTGCGGGGCAGGGGGGAGGGGGGAGGTGGGGTGCATGGGAAGAAGTCTTTATCCATAATGACCCTGTTATCATGGTGTGGAGCAAGCTTGATGGACAAGTTGGTCTTTTGTGGCTGGACAATTTTGTAAGTTAGTTTACTCGTAAGGGAGCGTGGAATATGAAAGAGCTATTATTCCTTCTCGGCCTGTTTGTATTGAGTGTGTAACGTGCACTGTCACGTACAATATCCTGAGGCCAACAAGAGAAAGCCAAGGCTGTCAAACTTTTCTTGCAGGCAGAGTTGCAATGATCATAGTCAGTAATATATTTGCCGCACAACTTGGGATTCGTTTGAACAGTAACAAGGGTGCATCACAGTTTTTTTGCATATTATGGAGAAGATAATCTATTGCTTAGGAATCATTTCACCTGGGACTTCTACATCTGGCAAAGACAGGGGACGCATTTCCTCACCATCAGGGCTGCATTTAAATGTTAGGTCAGAGATTGTGCTTAGCCACTGCTTTAGCCATTCCCTGCTATTCAAACATTCTTAATGGCTTACACATCCATGATTGTTTTTTTCCTGTGCACTTACTTCTACAAAGTGAATATGTAAGGCATTTGGGGAGGGGGATGTCCAGTTCTCGTTCCAATCTTTGTACAGGGTGGATTTCCAGCTGTTAGCACCAGAAGTAGTCACAGAAAGGACAGCACTGTGATGTGGTCAACATAAAGGGGCAGAAAAGGAAATTAGGTTCACAAGCCTACCTAACTCAAACAGGGCATAGGAATATAGTTACAGGAGGTGTCCATTCAACCCCTTGAGCCTGTTTTAATCATTTAGATCATGGCTGATCCATTTACCCGCCTTGGTTCCATATCCTTTACAACCCTTGCTTATCAAAAAATCTATCAATCTCAGTTTTGACATTTGCAATTGACCCCCAGCCTCAACTTCTTTGGGTGAGAGTTCCAGATTTCCACCACCCTTTGTGTGAAGAAGTGCTTCCTGACATCACTCCTGAACGGCCTGGCTTGAATTTTAAGGTTATGCCCCCTTGTTCTGGACTCTCTGACCCGAGGAAATAGTTTCTGTCTATTCAGTGCATCAAACACTGGTTAGGCTACACTTAAGAATACTGTGCCCAATTCTGGCCTTCATATTATGAAAAGGATATTAAGGCACCGGTAAAGGTGCAAAACTGATTGCAAGGATGATAGGCATAACCCCTCAGTTCTGCTATCAGGAAAGGATGAACATGCTTGGGCTCTTTTCTCGAGAAAAGAGAAGGCTGAGGGCTGACCAGCAGTCTTCAACATTATCAAAGAGCTTGATAGGGTGGAAGTAGAGATGTTTCGATTGGTGGGGGGGGGGGGGGGGGGGAGTCCAAAACTAGGGATCATAACTATAAATTAGTCTGTAATAAACTCAGTAAGGAATTCAGCAGCAACGTCTTTACCCAGAGAGTGGTGAGACTGCGGAACTTGGTAATATGTGTAGTAGTTGATGTTAGTCTGTAATAAACTCAGTAAGGAATTCAGCAGCAACGTCTTTACCCAGAGAGTGGTGAGACTGCGGAACTTGGTAATATGTGTAGTAGTTGATGAAAGGAAGAGAAGAATATGCTGATCGGGTTAGATGAAGTAGTGTGAGGTATAGGACAGATGGGCCAAATGGCCTGCTTTATGCTCCGTAAATTTCTATGTAATTCAGTGTAAATCCTTGAATCCTCTTAAATACCTCAATTAGGTCATCCTTTAGGCTTCTAAATTCATGAGAATACAAGCCTAATCTATCAACAGCCCTGTAATTTAACCATTCTCGCCCCAGTATCATTCTGATGAATCTGCATTGTACCTCCTCCAAGGTCAATAGATTTCTGTGAGGAGCCATACAACCACCCACACCATACATCCACAATCCCCCTCTCCACCAACCCCAAATAGGGGAAAAACAACTTGGGGCCAATTCAGGAAAAAAAACTCGGAATTGCTTCTCCGAAATCCTAATGCAGTCAAGGGAAGCTCCGAGAGCCTGTATCCTTATAACTGGAAATGTTCCCATCAATCAGAAACTTGTCAAGGCCAGTTGGCAGATTTTTTTTCCAGTTTGTCCTTAGGGCCTTCGAGATGCTGGAAAGGCAACATTTATTATCCATCCTTACTTGTCCTGACAACAACTGAATAGCTTGCTCGGCTACCCCAAAGGGTCTTAAAGTCAACCACATAGTGTGAATCTGGAATCATGTGTGAGCCCAGACAGAACAGGGAATAGGAGCTCACTTCCCTGAAGGACCTTAGTGAGACAGTTACATCTTTCCATATTAGAAAGAAGGAAAAAACAATTTGTGTTTACACAGCATTTTCATAACATCAGGACATGCCAAAGTGTTTCACAACCAATGACAATGTAGTCACTCTTGTGATGTAGGCAACAGTGTCCAATTTGTGCACAGCAAGGTCCCACAAATAGCAATGAGATAAATACCCAGCTAATCTGATTTAGTGAAGTTGAGGGTTAACTGTTGGCGCTAGTACATTATAAAACTCCCTTGGTCTTTGAAGACAACCATGGGATCTTTTATGTCCATGTGAGGGGACAAATGGGACCTCACTCTATTGCATCATCTGAGTGACAGCACTTCTGACAGTGCAGCACTCCTTCAGTACTGCTCTGGAATGTCAGTCTAGCTTATGTGCTTAAGTTTTTGGTGTGGGACTTGAACCCACAACCTTCTTTATAAATTATCCTTAGGTGAGTAAATAACTTGGGTAGAGTCTGTGATGGGATAGGCTGTAATTACTCTGCGAGGAACATTATAAGGAGCTATGTTCTCTTAACACCCCCGGCACTTCAATTAGTTAGAACCTAGAATGACATTGATGGTAATGGGCGGCAAGCTTAAGGGCAGAATTTTCAGGCCCTGCCGAGGATGGGAATGAAGGTGGGCAGGGCCTGAAAATCCTGGCACTGGCTTGCGTGCTGGTTTCCTGACACCAGCCATTTTGGGGGAGGCGGGTTCTAGGCCCCACGAGGGGGGCAGCCAATTAGGTACATGAAGAGTCTTGATACCGGCATGTATTGGAGGCTGACTGGGATTCTCCAGTCGACCTCCAGTTTCACAATATGACAGGGGGATGTTCAACTGCTTGGAGGCGGACACCTAGCGGCAAGTAGTGCCATTGCTCCAGGCAGAGCCTATAGGCTCCCCCCCTGCCTGTCTGGGTGTTGGTGCAATCAAAGGCTGCCCTATAGAGGGATTCACCCCATTTCTACCCCACTGAAAACCAGCACCGGACCCCACTCCCCAACACAGTGGTGGCCTGGCTGCTTTTTGAGTTTTTATTTGATTTTTAAAAAAATGTTGGTGGGAGGGCACCTCCACGTTGAAGCACCTCTCAGTTACTTACCCGTTACTGCAGCTGGCTGCTCCTCTGACGCTGGAAGGCCTCTGATTGGCCCTCCAGCTTTGAGAGCTTGCCTGCTGTCCCTAATTGGACAGGGAATCCGGCTCCATGCCAACTAAGGGGGCTCCCAGGTTAAAATCTGAAAGAGTGACTGTTTGCTCCTGCGGGGACGGATTTGGGACAGTCCTGACTCCTGTTTCCCGCCCCCCAAAGCAAAAATGCGGCCCTAACTCTTAGTGCTGACAGCAATTGCCAATTCTATTCCCATTGCCACTTGCTCACCAAGTGCCAAAGTGCAATAAGAAAGCAGATAGTGAGGGAACAAAGATAGGGTTCAGTGTTACAGGTCCAACAACACCATGCCACAGACTGGTAGAGCATTGTCCATCTCCCACATGAGGATTTTCTGACCTTTGCAGCCAGTAGGGAGGGGGTTCAGCCAGGATGTGAGGCCTGAGGGCATAGTACATCTCTATGTGCTGGAGAAAAATAAGAAGGGAATGATATTGTGAATGCTGCCTGATGGAATCTGTGCACTTGCCTTGCTTTTCAATTTACTAGATGTGAAGACCAACCTGTCCATAACTAGGCTTGCTTTCAAAACTAATAGTTCCCTGGAAGTTCACTGTTATCCTGCTGTAGATTTCCCACTCAATCATCAAGATGAACTTCTGGCATTAGCTATGTTCTTACAATAAACATCTGAGAATTACTAGAACTGTACCAAGGATGAGAGTCACCTTAGAGCTGAGAAAGTTAAGGGGAGACTTGATCGGGGTATTCAAATTTACAAATGATTTTGATGAGAGTAAATAAGGCAAAACTGTTTCCAGAAGGATTGGCAACCAAAGGACATAGATTTAAGATAATTGGAAAAAGAAGCGGAGGGGGGACAGCAAGTTGTTGTGATCTGCAACGCACTGTCTGAAAGGGCGGTGGAAACAGATTCAATAATAACTTTCAATGTGGAATTGGATAAACATTTTAAAAGGAAAAAAATTGCAGGGCTGTGGGAAAAGAGTGGGGGAGTGGGACTAATTGGATAGCCCTTTCAAAGAACCAGCACAGGTATGATGGGCTCAATGGCCTCCTTCTGCACTGTCGTAGCACAATTAGCTTTATATCATGTTGCAATAGACATTTTCAATGGAAGGAAACAGAGGCAGCGACATTTCCTGGAATCCGTAGAATGTACATGGTACATTACTTGGAATGGAAGTCGCTGGTAAATATGACAGCTGTGAATTTCGCATGCTGACCTTGGGAGTCAACTTCTATTGAGTTGAGATTTAAAAAGAAAGGTTGAGGAAATCTGAAGCAGAAAGTACTGTTTCTGATGAAGGAATCGACAGGAAGCATGAATCTATTTGTCTTAAACCTTGACTGAGCTGCTATGCATTTCCTGCATTTTCTGTTTGTTTTTTTCATATTAAATTTTAGATAGCATTAATAGCAGCTGCCACATAACATTATGCCTAGATGCTAAGAGTTGTTCGTTACTGATAAATGGGGGCAGTAATGGTAGGCAAGAATTGCAATACTGGCTTCTATTTACAGAAGGCAAGCTCTGATAGTTTTTAACCACAAAAATGCTTCTTAATTCTAGCATGACTGGGCTTGTGACTTGAAAGAAAGGCTTATATTTACATTGCGCCCTTTCCAAGGTGCCAAGTACTTTTTAAATGTAGACGACCCTTTTGTAATATCGTTGTGGCGCTGTTTCAAAGAAAGGCAGAGGAATTCTCCCCATCTTCAAGCAACTATACTGAAACGCGATTATCTGATCGTTAGCGCATTGCTGATTGTGGGATCTTGCTGTGTGCAAATTGGCAGCCATGTTTCCTATATTACAACACTGACTACACTTCGGAGTGGCTCATTGGCTGTAAAGTGCTTTGGGACATCCTGAGGCTGTGGAAAGCTCTATTTAAATGCAAGCTCGGTCTTCGTTCAAATGGTGTCTCCTTGCCTCAGTGCCAGAGTTAGGAACGTAGCCATAGGAGTGGAAAAACTTGTAGGAAGAGAGCAAAAATGGTCATAGCTCACATAGGAAGCAATAAAACTGGCTAGTTGCAGGAAGTTTGAGGAAATAGATTTGAGATTATGATACAAGACGCTGGTGAGGAGCAGGCTTAATCCCAAGTGCCATATATTGGGCCAGATTGGGGAGAAGCAGATACCACCATTAGGTAGGGGGAGATGGCGATATAGTGATAATGTCACTGAGCTACTAATCGAGAAGTCTTGGCTAATGTCCTGGGGACACGGGTTCAAATCCCACCATGGCGGCTGGTGGAATTTAAACTCCATTAATTAATAACAATCTGCAATTGAAAGCTAGTCTCAGTAATGGTGCCATTAAACTATCATCGATTGTCAAAAAACCCATCTGGTTCACTAATAACCTTTAGGGGAGGAAATCTGCTGTCTTTACTCAGTCTGACCTACAGCAATGTGGTTGACTCTTAACTGCCCTCTGAAATGGCCTAGCAAGCCACTCGGTTGTCATGGGCAATTAGGGATGGGCAACAAATGCCAGCGACGCCCACATCCCCATCAAACACAATTAATTGGCCAACTGAGAGCAATTTTACGGGGAGTTTTGAATTTTGCAAACACGCACGGGTGCCAAGGGGCTCACCCGGTAAAAGGAGACGACAAACAAGCGGGAGCTCAGTGCCAGCTTTCTCCGGTAGCCATTGGGAGGGCCGGCATGGTGTGCCAATTGCCAGAGAGGGTGGAGCAGTGAAGCCGCCGCAAGCAAAGCCAGGAAGAGGCGATAAGGGGCCAGCACTGCGGGGCGAGCCACCAGTATCCCATCGGGGCAGTGGCACTTGAGCTGAAGAAACTGTGGGGGAAAGGAAAGGCTGGGCACTTGCATTATAAAGGCCTTGCACACTGAGAGAGGCCACCTGCCAGGGGACTCATTCACCCAGGCTTCGGGGGGCCCCCCATTGAGGAGGAGGAGCAGCAGAGAGGGTGGGAGTTCCAGCCACAGGCAGCGGGAAATCAGGGGCTGGATTTTCAATCCATGGGTCAGGAACCCGAACCCAGGCCCCAATCCTGCGTCAGGCCCATGTCAGTGATGTGACACGATTTTGAAATGCAATGGGCCTAATTTCCACCCAATTAGCAGTGCTGGGAGAGGCCTGGAGGTGGGACCCAGTAACAGAGGCCCCTTTGAAAAGGCGTACACCAGCCGTGACTGGACGTACTGTTGGGCTGAAGCAGTGGAGCAGCAAGGACCTCAGCGGATCAGTGCTGGCATGGGCAGGTGTCCCCGGGCGGCACCATGTTTTTCAAATGCCTCCACTGGGGCTTTAACAGATGCGGTGTCCGACAGGAGAGATGTTTTGTTCCTGGCATCTGGAAGGAGGAATCCACCGAGAAATGATAAGGGCCTGAATGGAGGTGGCAACAGAGGGCAGCAGCCGGGGAGTCTCCAGAAGGACATGGGTCCAGGGCAGAAAGCGATTCAATGACTTGGTTAGGTCTGGAAAGGGGAGCGGCCAGCGACACCTGGGTGCATGCACCAGCATGCAGACCAGCTTAGTAAACTCAGTGCCCATAGGTCTCCTTAACATTGTCAGATCGAGTGGCCAGTTGGGGGCATCATGGACAACTGCACCATCTCATGTGAATGTCATGCTGGAAGAGGTGAGGGAGGGAAGCTTGGAGGAGAAGAGAGTGCATCATTCGAGGGAAATGTCTCAAGACGGGTGTTGGTGTGCTGCAGCTCCACACTCTGACCCTCCCCTGGAGGAGGGAAGGCTTTCTGGAGCATCAGCGGCAGATGAGTTCCCAAATGTCGGAGATCCTTGAGGCATTGCAGAGTCTTGGGAATACACTGGAGGAGTCCGTACAGCACATGACTCAGGGTTTTGAGTGCAAGAGCTCCTCCATTGAGAGAGTAGGCAAATCCTTGGAGAGCCATATGTATCAGCATTTGGAGTGCACACAGGAGCGGCACGCCGATATGCACGTAAAGAGTGATACTCTCTGTAGCATGGAACGCTCAGTGTTGCTGATGGCACTAATCTCTCTCCAAATGGCTGTCGTCCCTCTCCTTTGGAAGAGGCCATCCATTACCTGCCTGATGGCGTGATGAGCTGCTGACAGCGAGATGCCACCCAGGTCCACAGCGGATCCCTGGATGTACCTGATGCATAAAAATTCAAGGTGATGATGACCTTGACGACTGCAGGTAAGGGACTGTCATGGGGGCTATGAGGCCTCAGGCCATTGTGGACCAAAGCGCAAATGGCCGAGACCATCTGACTGGCTAGGCATAACCTCCTACGGCTACTGGCACGCTGCCATTTGCAGGTAGCTGACTCTTGGGCGGTAAACCCGATGTCTTCGGTAGTGCCTGCTTCCTCTTGCGGCATCCCCCCCCCGTGCTCCTCTGATCTCCTGCTGACCAGGAGGATGCATCTGCTGAAGATCCTCCTCACTATTCTGTCCAATGTCATCTCAACTCCCTCAGCTGCCACTCGCTCATCCACCAGGTCTTCCTCTACCAACCTCTGATGCCCAATTGATGCGAGCAACCTCACGCCCCTCTCATAAGTCCAACCACTCACTGTTGGCAAATGCAAGCCTCCCAGAACCAGCAATGGCAATTGGTTCAGCAGTTGAGTGTAAATCTCCATTTTGTATATTTGTTGACCTGTGCATCCTCTCGGCTCTCTCGGTGTTCATTACAGCTGCACCCTAACGTGTCCCAGACCCTCTGTTTTCCATGTGCCTCCTGATTGAAAAATTCAAAACTGCTGCTCAAAAGCCTGTTAATGAGATCCGCAACAAGCTCAACAAATAGTTCATTGGAGGTGTGTGGGTTTCTGGCTTCCCTCCCCACCAACCCAATGCCGCCCTCCTGTTGAAAATCATATTGTGGTCTGGAGGATTCAGGATCCAGTGACGCCATCCAAGAATGCGATTTTCACTGCGTGCCTGCACCCATACTCACCCTCATAGAAAATCCAGTCCCAGCAACCTCAGGGCAAACAGGAGGGCCTGCCTCGGCATGGGGAGGCAGGAGATGGACGCTGGGGGACCTGCGACCTCCTGAGCACAGAAGAGGGTACCATCCAGGGAGGGTCTACCGTCCGAGGTTCAACTACCTGCAAATTTCCGAGCGGCGGTGTCGGCAAAGACTTCGCCTCTCCAAGGAGGCCGTTGGGTTCGGGGCTATCGCTGGAATCCCCCCGGTGCAGGGGTGTGGTCGACTGCACGCATATGGCCATCAAGGTTCCCACAGACCAGCCAGCAGTCTTCATCAACAGGAAGGGCTTCCACTTGCTCAATGTACAACTGGTCTCTGAGCACCACAGAAGGATCCTTCAGATGTGTCCACGGTTCCCAGGAAGCAGTCATGGCGCTGAGAAACTTTGGCAGTCCCAGGTGCCACTGCTTTTCTGCACCCCCCACCCCCTCTCCCTCCCCCGCATGCCATCAGGGATGGATTCTTGGAGAGAAAGGCTACCCACTGAGGAACCCACACATGGATGTGGACAAGAGGTACAACCCGAGGGACCATCAAGCAGGCCATAGGCCTTTATAAGATGTGATTCAGGTGCCTTGATCAATCTGGTGGAGCCCTTCAGTATGCCCCAGCGAGGCTCTCGCATACTGTAGCGGTCTGCTGTGCACTACATGACCCGGAGCTGTAAAGGGGGGAGGCATTGGGCAATGAGGATCTTGTGGATCGAGAGGCCTCCTCCAATGATGAGGATGTGGAGGAGGCTCCTGACCAGACAATGGAAGATCAGGGACCACAGGCAAGGTACAATGAGATACATGTAAGGGAGGTTCAGGAGGCGCTAATACGCAGCTGTTCCATATGACCCTGACTACTTGTTGGTTCCATCCCAATAAAGCGTGACCTTTCTGCAGCCCTGCTGTCGTCTCCTGCGCCCAGGTGCATATGGCACAGTGGCAAGGGTGATGTGGTGACCGCACGTGGCATGGCTCCTCTCAACCAGCCGTGGGAGGGAGTCAGGGTGTAAGTGAAGTCCCAAAGGGCAGCAAGAACTGGAACGAGATGTAGGACAAAACACATTAATCCTTTATTAATTGGCACAACAGAGGCAAGGCATAACATTTTGACCCTCTCAACACTTGAACTCCAAGTGCAGCTTAAATTTCTTGTGTGTGTGTTCCTTCGTGACGCTCTCCTTGCACTCGCAGCTGAGGTGGAGGCCGACTGCTGGCCTTGCTGCCCTGTGGCTTGGGACATCCCTGATGGTCATCCTCTGGCTGTCTGAGGCCTGGAGGGCCCCGGCATGCTGAAGGGCTCCTGCACAGGTGGATCCAACCTGCCACATTCCCCTGTATCCCAAGGGCTTTCAATTTACTGACCAGTCTGCCATGTGGGACCTTATCAAATGCCTCACTAAAATCCATGTAGACCACATCCACTGCACTACCCTCATCAACCCTCCTTGTTATTTCCTCAAAAAACTCAATTAAGTTAGTATGACATGTCCTTCTCCTAACTAATCCATGCTGACTATCTCTGATTAATCCGTGCCTTTCTAAGTGGCAGTTTATCCTGTCCCTCAGAATTGATTCTAACAATTTACCCACCACCGAGATCAGACTGACCAGCCTATAATTATTTGGCCTATCCCTCGCACCCTTTTCAAACAATGGTACAATGTTCGCAGATCTCCAATCATCAGGTACCTCTCCTGTATCCAGTGAGGATTTGGAGATGATCCTCAGAGCATCCACTATTTCCTCCCTGGATTCCTTTAACAACCTGGGATGCAATCCATCCGGCCCTGGTGATTTATCCACTTTCAAGGATGTCAGACCCTCTAGTACTTCCTCTCTCATTATGCTTATCATATCTAATATTTCACACTCCTCCTCTTTAACTACAATGTCTGCATCATCCCTCTCCTTTGTGAAGACAGAGACAAAAGACTCATTAAGAACCCTGCCCATATCTTCTGCATCCACGCATAAGTTCCCTTGTACAACTCTGATAGGCCCTACCCTTTCCTTAGTTATCCTCTTGCTCTTAATGTTCTGATAAAACATCTTTGGGTTTTCCTTGATTTTACCTGCCAATCATTTTTCATGTCCTCTCTTTGCTTTTCTAATTTCCTTTATTACTTCACCCCTGCACTTTCTATACTCCTCTAGGCTTTCTAAAGTATTAAGATTTTTGTGATCGTCATAAGCTTTCTTTTTCTGACTTAACTTACCCTGTAAGCTTCAAGATAAACAGGGGGCTCTAGATTTGGCAGCACCACCCTTAATTTTTGTGGGGACATGCCTACACTATCTGCAGTATCTTGCTTTTGAAAGCCTCCCACTGGTTTGTTTCTGATTTTCCTTCAAGTAGCTGTATCCAGTCCATTTTCGCCAGATCGCCTCTCAGTTTCGTAAAATTTGCCTTCCCCCAATTTAGAACTTTTACTCCTGTTCTATCTTTGTCCTTTTCCATGGTTATGCTAAAACTAACTGTATTATGGTCACTATTTCCAAAATGATCATCCACTGTTACTTCATCCACTTGCCCAGCTTCATTACCGAAGACTAAATCCAGAATTGCGCCCCCTCTCATTGGGCTTGTTACGTGCTGGCTAAAAAAGTTCTCGTGAATGCAGTACAAGAATTTTGTCCCCTCTGTGCCCTTCACACTGTTTGTATCCCAGTTGATATGGGGTAGTTGAAGTCCCCAACTATTATTGCCCTATAGTTTTTGCACTTAGAAATTTGCCTACATATTTGTTCTTCTATCTCCCTCTCACTATTTGGGGGTCTATAGTACACTCCTAGTAGTGTGCCTGCCCCTTTTTATTTCTGAGCTCCACCCATATGGCCTTATTTGATGTTTCATTTGGCATATCATCCCACCTCAAAGTTGTTATTGATTTCTGAACTAATAATGCTACACCCCCTCCTTTTTTTCTCCCTCTCTCTATCCCGCCTGAAAACTATATCCAGGGATGTTGAACTGCTATTCTTGCCCCTCTTTAAGCCAAATTTCCATTTTCGCAATGATATCGTGTTGCCATGTGTCTATCTGTGCTCTCAGCTCATCGGCTTTATTTACTATATTCCTTGCATTTAAATATATACCCTTTAACACTGTGAAATTCCTGTGCTTTGCACTTTTTAGCCTTTGCTTCTTCTGTCTTTCAGAGTCACTCACTCATTTTCTGCCTCCTGTTCCCTGCCCTGAAATTGTCCTATCTATGTGCACTCAGGTTCCCATGCCCCTGCCAAACTAGTTTAAACCATCCCCAACAGCACTAGCAAACATTCTGGCAAGGATATTTGTCCCAGTCCAGTTCAGGTGTGGACCGTCCGGCCTGTACAGGTTCCATGTGCCCAGTGTGAAACACATGACCCCTTGTGTTCCTGCGCTCAGCAACTCGCTCTCTTGGGTTGGCATCACTGTCTTGCCATCAGCGGCCACCATGCTGCCGAGCCAGTTCGAAGGCCTTCTCTTCTATGGGGATCCGGATAAACAGGTACGCCACTGCTAGTCTTCGCCTGTTCCTTGAGGTTATGGGCTTTCTTCTCCTGCAAGCAGAAAGATGAACATTGTTAGTCTCCCCATGGAGACAAGCACAATGTCTATTCTGGTAGCAGCCCATGAAGGGGACACACAAGTGTATCCTGCAGGCAGGCACTCTCGAGGGACCTTGCTTCGGGCAGTGAACACAGACGGGTGCCTCTCGCTGAGACGCAGCTGTGCCTCTGACAGGATATGCTACTGCCTGACCCCTTTGCCAACGACTGGGTGGTCACTCCCTCTCCACTAAATGCACCCTCTTGTGTTGCCACATGAGAGCCCCAAAGGGAAAATCCTCACCTTGTCAGACCAAATAAGGTAATTGACACACGTGGCACTGGATCCAGATTCTGGGGGATGACCCCACAGCCACTGACCTCCCCTGCAATCTCTATCCAGGCTTGCTTGGTCATTTGGACAAGGCTCCTACTCCCACCCCTGGGCAAGAGGACCTCCCGCCTTGCCCTTGCAGCTTGGAGGAGAGCCTTCAGGGATGTATCGCTGGACCATGGGGCCACCCATGGTCTTCCTTCTGCCGTGCTTGCTGTTAAGGTTTCCTTAAAGTTCTCAGCTTTCCAGGCCGTTCCCATTACATGCAGCGCCAGCACCTGACACAGCCTCACCTGACTCCACCTCCCATCCCCCTCTGCACTCTCATTGGCCGGCCTCCGCGCCTCCCCACTGATCACGTGCGGCCAGCCAATCCCGGCCCAAAGAGAAGGAGGATGTTCGTGGTGCTTCCGTCGATGTTTTCAGAGTTCCATGCTGTAGAACCTGAGGACCAGAAGATAGGAAATGTAATCTTAATATTTAAAAAGGGATCAGTTTGTGAACTAGGCAATTACAGGTCAGTTGCCCAATATCCATGGTGATAAATATGCAAATGGAGATCCTACATGATGTTATGAACAAGCAATTAGGAAGAGGAGGAAGCATTCAGCTCCTGAAGTCTGTTCGAAATCAATGTTTCAATTAGATCATGGTTGACCTATATTTTAACTCCATTTACCCACCTTGGTTTCATATCTCTTAATACCCTTGAATAGAATGAAAGACTTGCATTTGTATAGCGCCTTTCGTGGCCGTTGGATGTCCAAAGTGCAGTTTGTTTGGATTTTCAAAAAGTGTTCAACTAAGCTCGTCACGTGAGACATGTAAGCAAGATTAAGGTTCGTGGGTTAAATGATAAATTGTCTGTGTGGATTGAGAATTGCAGACAGAGAGTGATGAGAAATGGAAGGTGCTCCAAATGGTAAAAGATAAAACCATACTTACAAAGGACACTGGCCCAATCTCATTTGCAAAGAGGGGAGTTTGAAGCTCAGGGATATTGAAAGCAGCGCATTGATTTTTTTTTCACATGGGAGGAGCTTTTCGTGTGATAGTCACTGATTCTATACCTTCAGCAGTGAGAATGTGCACAAACTTCAGAGAATTGGCAACATGGTATTTATGACTGTAGAGTTCCTTAAAGATGGGATTAAGAGATGGCAGTGGAGGAGGCTCATGCGTTCCTAGGACAGCAGCTGTGGGATTTTTTTTTATGGCCACCTGAGATGGGGCCTCAGTTTAACACCTAATCTGAAATGTGGCACCTCTGACAGTTCTCCCTTTCCAAAGCACTGGAGTAGCAGCCTACGGTTTATGCTCAAGTCTCCGGCGTGGGACTTGAACCTACAACTTCCTGCTCGAATGGAGATGGGATTGCTACCCACATAGCAGTGGGTTGGGCTTGATGGGGTCAAATGACTCTCCATTTGGAACTTGTTAAATTCTAAGGAGAAAGCTTTTCTACTGAAAGAATGAAGTATATCCTGAGGCTAATTTTGCAGTGAAAGCCAGGGACTGAAGCAGGTTGGACAGGTTGTGTGATGCACGATGAATGTGAGGCTTCTGGCACCAGGGACATTGATATGAAGCTATTACGTATAACCTCATAGTTGGCTTTGATTCAGATGCTCCAGGAGCCTGAACAGTAAGATAATGAGTAGTAATGAAAAGTAATTGAGAAATAATAAGACGGCACAATAGTCAAAAGCTCACAGTGAGATGTCAAAAAAACCCCTTTGGGTAAGACCGAGAATGTTGTGAAAACTATCACTTCCAGATTAC
Source organism: Heterodontus francisci (assembly GCF_036365525.1). Lineage (NCBI taxonomy): Eukaryota > Metazoa > Chordata > Chondrichthyes > Heterodontiformes > Heterodontidae > Heterodontus > Heterodontus francisci. The sequence goes on along the minus strand of NC_090410.1, from coordinate 19,577,315 downwards.
GCATTATTCTGACTTGGACATACATCATTGTTGCTAGTAATCTTTAACACCCCATATGGAAGTACCAGCACCACTTTGCAGTGGTTCAAGAAGATGAAAAGTGCCACTATTCGTCATGGCTAGCAGGGCTGAGTGCTAAATGGAAATTTGCCAGTGACACCCACATGTTGAGGCAAAAGAGAAAACATAATCGTTCGCAAATAAGGTTCCAATTAACAAACACAAAATGTTTGGGTTCGAGTCACAGGAAGATTTCGGTCAGCAGGTTATTGAGGTGTGGTTAGGAGGAGGGGAAATTGGCTTGAAGTTAAAGCAACCAAAGAATGTATTGTGTTAACAAGCTTTCCGATCAAGTCTTTCCCACTGCCTTTGTCCTGAAATTTGATGCGCATGCAACTTCCCATCAGATTACTGGAAATTAAGCTGCAACAACCACTCATTTGCAGTTTTTCTTTCCTGGTCTTCTCCACACAGAATGAAAGTTACCGCTGCTTATATCTAATCACAAACTGAGCTTCACAAATACTATGCGACAGTGATTGGGGGCTGGTTATTAGATGGCCTGAAACAGGCAGGAAAGTGGAGTTGAGGCCAAGATCAGATGACCCATGATCTTATTGAATGGCAGAGCAGGCTCAAGGGGCCAAATGGCCTATTCCTGCTCCTATTTCTTGTGTACGTTTTGTTATGACCAGGTGAGAAAGGGGTCTAGCGCTCCATCTCAGCCTTCACCTGGTCTTACCGTAACAGGGTTTAATTTTAAACGCACATTTTTTTTTTAGCTCCCCCTTAGTGAATCCTTGTTCACTAACTTTCAATTATAAGGCAAAGAAACTAGCCAAACATGTTTTCTGAAGTTTAAAGAAAAAAGGTTGAACTTTATTAAACTTAAACTCTAATTCGGTTAACGCCTACGGATACGCGATGTGCCCACGCTAGCATGCTTACGCGATACACACATGCAGATAGAGACAGAAAAGAGCCGAAGAAATGAAGTGGAAACGTTTGAGGCAATATCTGAAGATGGTTGTGGTTACTGTTCTTCGAGCTGACTGTAAAGTAGGTAGGTCTTGCTTTTCATTGGGGCCCAGTATTCTTCTTAAATCTTGTTCGATGTAGGAGACTATTCTCTCTTGAAGTTCATGTGGCCTCAGTGGGTCCAGAGGCTTGTGAGAAAGAGATGGGAGCAGACAAGGAGCAAACTGAGTCTCTCTCAGTGCAAAACTCTTTGTACAATTCAGAAAACCCCAGGTTGCCAAGCAGGTTAGTCATGTGCCTAGCTGGTCTGGCCATGTCTGTTTGTGGATTCTCTTGTCTTAGCCGATCCTGGAATATCTCTTCTTACACACCATACCCAGTGCTCAAAGTCCATTGTGGGTTAAATTGGAGCAGGGGATAGCCCCTTTGTCCTTCAAGCACATCTGTTAGTGTGCAAATATTTCTTCCAGCCATGGTTCATCTGTTTAACAAGTCATTTCCTTGCTCCAGCAACAGTTTAAAATCAATGTTCATATGACAAAATTAATATGCCTCATTCTTGGCAGGTAGGGGGTTGCCTGCATGATAGTTTTAACTGTTGATCAATATAGATTAATGGAGCAAAACTATTGACTTGAGCCATTGACATGTGTCAGATGTGCTTCAGTTGGTAGCGGTCTTGCCTCTGTGCTGCAAAGTTCTGGGTTCAAATCCCGTTCCAAGGCTTGAGCACAAAAATCGAGGCTGACACTTCAGTGCAGTACTGAGGCAGTGCTGTACTTTTGCAGGCTGCTGCCCTTTAAATGGTACGTTTAAAAACCAAGGCCCCATCAGCCTGCATGAGTGGATGTAAAAAGATCCCACTGAAATATGTTGAAGAGGAGGAGGGCAGTTATCCCCTAGGTCCTGGCCAATATTTATCCCTTCACAAAACACAGATTATCTGGTCATTATCACATTGTTGTTTGTGGGATCTTGCTTGCGCAAAATGGCTGCCGTGTTTCCTTCATTACAACACTTCAAAAGTACTTCATTGGCTGTGAAGTGCTCTGAGGGTCTGATGGTTGTGAAAAGCACTATATTAATGCAGGGTTAGACTTAATTTATGGAATAACATCTTATGCTTTGCTGGTACAGGGGGAATCAGCAAAAGAATGACATTTGAAAAAAATGTATATCTGGCTTCTTACATAAGATAGAAAAGATAATATTTATTTTTTTACATGCAGGCTTTGCTGGATGGGTCAGGATGCAACGCATAGCTTGCCAGATTCAACATCTGGATCTCTGCATGTTCTGACTGGTATAAACATTTGATTTTAGCTGATGCCACAATTAAATGCTTCAGAAGAAGTAACTTGGTTTTAAATGCATTGTTAAATATACAGTAATGAATTCAGTTTAAGAAGCAAATTTTCGGAGACAGAGCGAACTGGAAATTCTTCAAACATAGTTGTTTTGTTATTAGAATAGGGACTGGAATTTAACCCAGACAGGGAAAATTAACTTGTCTTTCATAACCACAGGATGACTAAATGCAAGAAAGTAAGATCTGCATTTAGATAGCGCCTTTCACAATCTCAGGATGTCTTTGCAGCCAATAAAGTAGTCACTGCTTTACATCCAACTCAGAGGGTGAACAGGACCATTGGTTTAAGCGTGCCATCCAAAAGACAGCACCTCCGACAGTGCAGCACTCCTTCGGGAATACGCAAGAGTATCAGCCTCGGTTTTTGCGTCTAAGTCGCATGGAGTGGGTTTTAAAACCCACAACTTTCTGACTCAGAGGCAAGAGTGCAACCCGCTGAGCCACAATTGAGGAATTACTGTTGAAGTGGAGTCGCTATGGTGATCTAGGCAAATACGGAAGCTAACTGATGAAGAGCAAGATCCCAAAAACAGCCAGCCACAAGAACGTGTATCTATATCCCCTCCAACACCAAAGATGTCCCAAGGCATTTCCCAGAGGTGTAATCAGACAAAAGGTGGATACAAAGTCAAAGATAGAAACAGCAACAGGAGTGACCAAGAGTTTGATTAAAGAGATGGGTTTTAATGAGGGGTTGAGGGGAGGAGAGGAATGTGGAGAAGCAGAGAGATTTAGGGAGAGAATTCCTAAGTGTGGGGCCTAGATGGCTGAAGGTGTGGCCATTAGTGGTGGCGAAAGGGAATAATGTCTCAGGAATTGTGTATTCTGGGGGATGTAGGGCTCAATAGTGGAGAGGAAAGGGCTTGGAAGTTCAACTTGGAGTGGAATATGATACCAAGGTTGAAGCAATTTTGTTCAAACTGAGACAGTGGCCAGGGAGGGGACATAAGAGATTAGTGTGCAAAATTAAAGCACATGGGATTGGGGGTAAAGTGCTGACATTGGTAGAGAACTGATTGTTTCCTGTCTGCCAAAGAGTAGATGGACATGGATTTGGGTGGCATCAACATGCTCAATGACTTTGGGGGTGGGGCAAATAAATGCGGTAGAAATGACAGATCGGATTGGGGGGGTAGTTTGAGTAGATGGTGATGGTCGAGTTTTAAAAGGAAGGGGGACAGGACATGATAAAGGAATCAGTTACTATGTGAACTAGAGAAGGGGAGGGAAATTGGGTGTTCGCCCTTATAGTCGAAATAGGGTCAAAGGAGCAGGTCTCATGGACAAAGTGAAGAGGGTGAGAGGACAGACAGAGGAAAGCTAGAGAAAGGTCACTAATCTTGACAAATACATGAATAGGATGGGAATAGAGGGATACGGTCCCCGGAAGTGCAGAAGGTTTTAGTTTAGGCAGGCATCAAGATCGGCGCAGGCTTGGATGGCCGCATGGCCTGTTTCTGTGCTGTGCTGTTCTTTGTTCTTTGTTTAGGAAAAGGCAGTGGGAGACTGGGGGAGATGTATTGTCAGGAAAGGAGAAGTGGATAAAACAGAGAAGGCAGCTGAATGGATGGTGTCAGTCTTAGTGACACATGTGTGGGGATGGGGTTGGGCTGTATTACAGCTGAACCCAATCTGGTGTTCACTTGATTTTGCACGTACACAGTTATCTGTAGGATCAATGGATCCTTGACTGATCTCCTCCTCTCACTAGCCCTGAGTTACTAAGGTCAACTTTGTCATCCCAACAACTGACCTGGCTGAAATCAACAAAGGCAGGTTATTCTAATGCTCTCCTTGCTGCTCTATCATCTGCAGCATCTGCAAACTTGAGCTCATCCAAAACTCTGTTGCCCGTGTCCTTTCTCTCATCAAGTTTCATTCACCCATTACCCCTCTGCTCGCTGGCCTACATTGGCTCCGAGTCTAGCAATGCCTCGATTTTAAAATTCCTCCATGGCCTCATCCCTCCATATCCCTGTAATCTTCGTAAAACCCAAAACCCTCTGTGTTATCTGTGTTCATCTAATTCGGGTTTCTTGAGCATCCCTGGTTTTAATCACTCCACAATTGACGGCCGTGCCTTCAGCTTGCCTGGGCGCCAAACTCTGGAATTCCCTCCCTAAACCTTTCCGCCTCTCCACCTCTCTCTCCTCCTTTAAGATGATCCGTAAAACCAACCACTTTGACCAAGGTTTTGGCCACCTGCCCTGATATCTCCTTTTGTGTCTCAGTGTGACATTTTGTCTGTTGAAGCTTTTGTGAAGCGCTTTAGGGTATTTTACTACATTAAAAGTGTTATATACAAGAACACAAGAAATAGGAGCAGGGGTAGACCATCTGGCCCATCGAGCCTGCTCCGCCATTCAAAACGATTATGGCTGATCTCAGGATTCGGCTGCACTTTCCCGCCTGCTCACCATATCCCTTGATTCCCCGAGACACCAAAAATCTGTCTATCCCAGCCTTAAATGCATTCAACAATGGAGTATGCACAACCCTCTGGGGGTAGAGAATTCTAAAGATTCACAACTCTTTGAGTCAAGTAATTTCTCTTCATCTCAGTCCTAAATGATCAGCCCCTTATCCTGAAACTGTGCCCCCGTGTTTTAGATTCCCTGACCAGCGGAAATAATCTCTCAGTGTCTACCCTATCCAGCCCCTTCAGAATCTTATATATCTCAATGAGATCACTTCTCATTCTTTGAGACTCCAGAGAATATAGGCCCAATTTACTCAGCCTCTCATCATAGGAGAACCCCCTCATCCCAGGGACCAATTGAATAAATCTTCGCTGCACTGCCTTCAGTGCAAGTATATCTTTTCTTACACGTGGAGACCAAAACAGCACACAATACTCCAGATGTGGTCTCACCAAAGCCCTGTACAATTGGAGTATGACTTCTTTATTCCTGTACTCCAATCCCCTTGAATTAAGGCCAATTTGCCATTTGCCTTCCTAATTGCTTGCTGTACCTGCATGTTAACTTTCTGCGTTCCTTGTACAAGCACACCCAAGTCTCTTTGAACATTGACACTTACAAGTTCCACACCTTTTGAAAAATATTCTGCTTTTCTATTCTTACGATCAAACTTCACACTTCCCTACATTATACTCCATTTGTCATCTTGTTGCCCACTCACTTAACCTGTCTATATCTCTTTGCAGCCTCTCTCTCTGTCCTCCCACAGCTTACCTTTCCACTGAGCTTTGCATCATCAGCAAGCCCGGCTTCTTCCTGCCCTATTTAACGTACAATTCGTCTGGGGGACCCCCAGTCCCTTTGCTCCCATTATTCTACAGCAGGCACCTTGTCTTCAGTTCCCTCAGAGCTCCTGAACCTGGCTCTTTGCCAGAAACAGCCCTTTATCTTGATCACTTCTTGATTACTTCTTCGTGTGCCAAATTGTAAATGTTGACAGTGCCTGGAATTTTCCCCGCATTATCTAAAAGCATTTAAATAATAATTACACAATTATTTTCCAGTATTTTGCAGTCTGACATCCAATAACTCATGGGCGAGGAGGAATGACGGATGGAATTTTGGCGGCTGACTCCAAGTTGTGGAATCAAAGATTCATAACAACACAAGAACATAAGAAATAGGAGGAGGAGGACTAGATTAGATTAGATTAGATTAGAGATACAGCACTGAAACAGGCCCTTCGGCCCACCGAGTCTGTGCCGACCATCAACCACCCATTTATACTAATCCTACACTAATCCCATATTCCTACCAAACATCCCCACCTGTCCCTATATTTCCCTACCACCTACCTATACTAGTGACAATTTATAATGGCCAATTTACCTACCAACCTGCAAGTCTTTTGGCTTGTGGGAGGAAACCGGAGCACCCGGAGGAAACCCATGCAGACACAGGGAGAACTTGCAAACTCCACACAGGCAGTATCCAGAATCGAACCCGGGTCCCTGGAGCTGTGAGGCTGCAGTGCTAACCACTGCGCCACTGTGCCGCCATTCGGCCCCTCGATCTTGCTCCACCATTCAATAAGATCATGACTAATCTTCTACCTCGTCTTCACTTGCCCACCCGATCCCCATATCCTTTGATTCCCTTCGAATCCAGAAATCTATCAGTCTCAGCCTTGAATATACAGAACGACTGAGCCTCCACAGATCTCTGGGGTAGACAATTCCAAACATTCACAACCCTCTTAGTGAAGAAATTTCTCCTTATCCCTGAGGCTATGACCCCTCGTTCTAAATTCTCCAACCAAGGGAAACAGCCTCTCAGCATCTACCCTGTCAAGGTAAGAATTTTATATATTTCATTGCCAACACTTTTCATTTTTGGAAGTTCAAAGGATATCGAGCCATTCTATTCACTCTATCCTCACAGGACAGTCCACTCATTGCAGGAATCAATCTTACAGCCCAGCTTAGCGAGAGATCCAATTTTAGAATAACCCCAAAATTAGTTTGTTTTTCAAAATAATGTTGAGTGGATTTCTTGCTCATTTTGTCATGTGGAATGACCACTGCAAGGGCTGGATTTTGTGTAGGAGGGAACCCCGCCTCTGCCTTATCTTGCCCCTCCCCAGAACGATCCTCCGGTCCTTTTCTATCAACGTTTCACGAGCCGGGATTTCCCGACCCTTTAACGGTGCGGATCCTGCCTCCATGAGCTGCTGGCTAATCAGAGGGACGTCAGCTCAGCGGTATCAGCAGCGCTACCAGGAACGGTACTGTCGGTACTGCAGAGGCCTCGGACCCAGGCCCAGCGCTGAAACCCTGGACCAGAGGTCAGTGAGGCGGGATTGCCAGGGCCAGTCAGGGAATTGGGAGGCTGGGGGATGAAATGGTTTCCATCAGGGGTCCTCCGTGGCCCACAGATTGCCCACGGGAGAGGGACCACCCTACCCTAAGCCCAGAGGGAAGTCTCCTCATGTTACAAGATGACCTCCCCGTGTGGCGGAGGACCCCCCTCGGCTGCTGGGATCCCAGCGGCAGTGGGAAGAGGCCCTTAATTGTCTATTGATAGGTCACTTAAAGGCCCCAATCGGCCACTGGGTGGGAAGGCCATCATCGGCCTATTCCTTCTCTGGGCAGATCACTTGACAACAGGCCCTCGACCCCCTCACGACCTGTCACGATATTCTGTGACCGCACCCCCCTCCCCCCCAACCACCACCCGCCTCCGGCTCTGCCTCAGCGGGGACCCATAAAATTCAGCCCCAAGAGCTGGTGTAGATTCAAGCAAAGCCCTCCTTGTTATGGCTCTCTGTGGAAATGGCTGCGCTTCTACCTCCTTAATGTTTGGACCAATTCTTAAAAAACTGGGGCGCAGGATAACAGAGCAGAAGTGGTACGTGAAATAATCGTGCGGCTGGGTACGTGCGCAGCGTACGGTGTCTACTCATGGAGCTAATGCGACTATCGTTCGTCTGGTAAGGCTCAGTGCTGAGTAGAAGGGGAACCAGTAAGAATTACGAAATGGCTGCTGTGGGAATCGTCAGCTGGTCTGGTCATCTTCTAAAAAGAATAATTTCCCTTTGGTTTTATTCAAGCCCAGCTCCAAGTAAGCATCCATTGTGATGAGGATAGTAATGGAATCAGAGCAAGTTGAAGAGCAATCGTTCAGGTGAGCAATTACTGCAATCATGGGTTTTCAGATAAGCTTTGCGCCCAGTGTAATGCACAGAAAGATTCCATTCACCCTAACGGCCAATGTCACTGTTTATGTGTCACACTGTAGTGTTTTTTTACTTTACACAAACACACCAACCACACGCAGAGGATTGGGAACTCAGTTAGATGGGTACTTTTATTTAACAAGATGAAGATATGTACAACAATAACTGGGACGTAAATTAACCATCTGGTCTCCAGGGCTGCTCCTATCTTCTGCCTGATGATTCCGTGAGTGTATACATCACATCCTGTCTGATGATGGGCAGCAGTGTTAGATACCGCCACCCCCCCCCCCCACTTAAAGATATACCACAACACACACAAGCCTCCTCCCACCCCTCTTCATCTCGCCATCTCAATTCATCCTTTTCTTTATTCCCTCACGTCTTTATCTCAGTTCCCCTGAAATACATCTATGCTATTCACCTCATTCACTTCAGCAAGCTCCATATTCTCACCACTTTCTGCGTAAAGACGTTTCTTCCTGAATTCTTTTATTCTTTCATGGGATGTTGCTGGCCAGGCCAGCATTTATTGCCCATCCCTAATTGCCCTTGAGAAGGTGGTGGGGAGCTGCCTTCTTGAACCGCTGCAGTCCTTGTGGAGTACGTAGAGCCATCAGAGTAGATCCCACAAGATAGTCGGATAGACCCAGAAATTTTAAATTTTATGCAAGCAACTCAATCAGAAGTGGAAAAAAAATCCCCATGTTAATCAACAAACAAAATCTCACCAGAAGAGAAAGGCAGGCAATCATGGAATTAAAAACTAATCTAGACATTACTGAGCCAATAAGGGCGGCAGTACCTGTTTGAAGCACACAGACAATTAAATAATGCAGACCACAGCATTAATTTAACAATAGTTTGGGAAAAAGGCATTGAAGTGGATGATCAGCCATGATCCTATTGAATGGCGGAGCAGGCTCGATGGGCTGAATGGCCTACTCCTGCTCCTATGTTCCTAAAACCCATCTATTACGAAACACAAAAAGAGACTGAGGGTATCTTAAATCAACTTGAGGAGCCTAAACACATTAATCAGAAACAGGTTGAATACCTGAGAGGGGAACAACCACAGCCCAGGAAATTCTACATACTCCCCAAAATACATAAGAATCCAGATACATGGATAATACCAGGGGAAATACCACCAGGAAGACCCTACAGAGTAGCAGAATATATTGATTCAGGTAGTTACTGTCCTTTTTACTGCACTTAGACAGAGAGAGTACACAAAAAGATTGCTCAGACATATCAAGTCTACATTTTTAAAGGAAACGGACAACCCACAGCCACAAAATAGGACAACAGAAAGGCTACCATTAATTACAACATACTGCGCAATGAACCAACAGATAAATAATGTACTTAAAAACCATTTCAAAAAGTTAAAAGGGGATGTAAATTCACTGAGTCAGTATAGTATAACATCAGCACATACACAGTGCTGTTAGGAATGGGGGTTCCAGGATTTTGACCCAGCGACACTGAAGGAACGGCGATATAGTTCCAAGTCAGGATGGTGTGTGGCTTGGAGGGGAAGTTGCAGGTGGTAGTGTTCTCATGCAACTGCTGCCCTTGTCCTTCTAGGTGGTGCAGGTCGTGGGTTTTGAAGGTGCTGTCTGAGGAGCCTTGGTGAGTTGCGGCAGCGCATCTTGTAGGTGGTACACACTGCTGCCACTGTGCGTCAGTGGTGAAGGGAGTGATTGTTGAAGGTGGTGGATGGGGTACCAGTCCAGCAGGCTGCTTTGTCCTGGATGGTGTCGAGCTCCTTGAGTGTTGTTGGAGCTGCACCCATCCAGGCAAGTGGAGAGTATTCCATCACACTCCTGACTTGTGCCTTGTAGATGGTGGACAGGCTTTGGGGAGTCAGGAGGTTGCTTTCTTGCCACAGAATTCCCAGCCTCTGACCTGTTCCTGTCGCCACAGCATTTATATGGCTACTCCAGTTCAATTTCTTGTCAATGGGAGCCCCTAGGATGTTGATAGTGGGGCATTCAGCGATGGTAATGCCATTGAATGTTATTGCCTGGCACATGTGTGGTGCAAATGCTACTTGCCACTTAACAGCCCAAGCCTGAATGTTCTCCAGGTCTTGCTGCATTTCTACATGGACTGCTTCAGTATCTGAGGAGTCATGAATGGTGCTGAACATTGTGCAATTATCAATGAACATCCCCACTTCTGACCTTATGATGGAGGGAAGGTCATTGATGAAGCAGCTGAAGATAGTTTGGCTTAGGATACTACCCTGAGGAACTCCTGCAGTGATGTCCTGGGACTGAGATACTGAGATGATTAACTTCCAACAACCACAACCATCTTCCTTTGTAATAGGTATGACTCTAACCAGCGGAGAGTTTCCCCCCGATTCCCATTGACTTCGGTTTTGCTAGGGCTCCTTGATGGCACACTCGATCAAATGCTGCCTTGATGTCAAGCGCAGTCACACTCACCTAACCTCTGAGTTCAGCTCTTTGTCCAGGTTTGAACCAAAGCTGTAATGAGGACAGGAGCTGAGTGGCCTGGCGGAACCCAAACTGACTGTCACTGAGCAGGTTGTTGCTGTTTAAATGGTGCTTGATAGCACTGTCGACAACATTTTCCATCACTTTGCTGATGATCAAGCGCAGACTGATAGGGCAGTAATTGGCCGGCATGGATTTGTCCTGCTTTTTTTTGTGCACTGGACATATTTGCACAATTTTCCACATTGTCGGGTAGATGCCAGTGTTGTAGCTGTACTGGAATAGCATGGCTAGGGGCGTGGCCAATTCTGGAGCGTAAGTCTTCAGTACTATTGCTGGAATATTGTCAGGGCCCATAGACTTTGCAGCATCCAGTGCCTTCAGTCATTTCTTGATATCGTGTGGTGTGAATCGGATTAGTTAGAGACTGTCATCTGTGATGCTGGGGACCTCAGGAGGAGGTCAAGATGGATCATCCACTCAGCACTTCTGGCTGAGGTTGGTTGCAAATGCTTCAGCCTTGTCTTTTGCACTGATGTGCTGGGCTCCCCCATCATTGAGGATGGGAATATTTGCAGAGCCTCCTCCTCCTGTCAGTTGTTTAATTGTCCATCACCATTCACGACTGGATGTGGCAGGACTGCAGAGCTTAGGTCTGATCCGTTGGTTGTGGATCAATTAGCTCTGTCTATCGCATGCTGCTTCCACTGTTTGGCATGCAAGTAGTCCTGTGTTGTAGCTTCACCAGGCTGACACCTCATTTTGAGGTATGCCTGGTGCTGCTCCTGGCATGCCCTCCTGCACTCTTCATTGAACCAGGGCTGATCCCCAGCTTGATGATAATGGTAGAGTGGGGGATATGCCAGACCATGAGGTTACAGATTGTGATTGAATACAATTCTGCTGCTGCTGATGGCCCACAGTGCCTCATGGATGCCCAGTTGTGAGCTGCTAGATCTGTTCAACATCTATTTCATTTAGTACAGTGGTAGTGTCACACAACACGATGGAGGGTATCCTCACTGTGAAGACGGGATTTTATCTCCATAAGGACTGTGCAGTGGTCAGTCCTACCAATACTGTCATGAACAGATGCATCGCGGCAGGTCGGTTGGTGAGGACAAGGTCAAGTGGTTTTTCCCTCTTGTTGGTTCCTTCACCACCTGCCGCAGACCCAGTCTAGCAGATACGTCCTTTAGGACTCAGTCAGTAGTGGAATTACCGAGCCATTCTTGTTTATGGATGTTGAAGTGCCCCACTCTGTGCCCTTGCCACCCTCAGTGCTTTTTTCAAGTGGTGTTCAACATGGAGGAGTACTGATTCATCAGCTGAAGTGGGGGGGGCAGTAATCAGCAGGAGGTTTCCTTGCCCATGTTTGAACTGATGCCATGAGACTTCATGTGGTCCAGAGTCAATGTTGAGGACATCCAGGGCAAATCTGTCCTGACTGTATACCACCGTTGGGTCTGTCCTGCCGGTGATGGTGGAGTCTGGGACATTATATGTAAGGTATAATTCCGTGAGTATGACTATGTCAGGCTGTTGCTTGACTAGTCTGTGGGACAGCTCTCCCAACTTTGGCACAAGCCCCCAGATGTTAGTAAGGAGGACGTAGTAGGGTCGACAGCGCGTCTCGTTGTCGTTTCTGGTGCCTAGGTCAATGCCGGTTGGTCTGTCCGGTTTCATTCCTTTTAGACTTTTCTCTAGCGCTTTGGTACAACTGAGTGGCTTGCTGGGCCATTTCAGAGGGCATGTAAGAGTCAACCACATTGCTCTGGAGTCACATGTAGGCCAGACCAGGTAAGGACAGCAGATTTCCTTCCCTAAAGGACATTAGTGAACCAGATGAGTTTTTACAAAAATCGACAATGGTTTTATGGTCATCATTATTGAGACTAGCTTCTCAATTCCGGATTTATTAATTGAATTTAAATTCCACCAGCTGCCATGAACCCATGTCCCCAGAGCATTAGCCTGGGCCTCTGGATTACTCGTCCAGTGACAATACCACTACGCCACCGCCTTCTCTTCACTTTCTATTTCAAGCTCCTAGTTCTGGTTTCTCCCTCGAGCGGAAACATATTCTCTCTTTCTGCAATCAAACTCCTTCATGATTTTAAAGACCTCTATCAGTTCACCCCACAGCCTTCACTTCAGCGCCGCTCATTTTGAGTGGGCACCTAAATAAAACTAATCACCGAATTGTAGAATCATACAGCGCAGAATGAGGCCATTCAGCCCATTGTGCCTTTGCCAGCTCTTTGAAAGAACTATCCCACTAGTTCCACTCCCCCACTCTTTCCCCATCGCCCTGCAAATTTTTCCATTTCAAGTCTTTATCCAATTCACTTTTGAAGGTGACTTTTGAATTTGCTCCCGCCATCCTTTCAGGCAGTGCATTCCAGCTTCCAACAACTCGCTGTGTACAAAGATTTCTCCTCATGTTCCCTGGATTTCTTTCCAGTTACCTTAAATCTGTGTCCTTTGGTTACCGACCCTTCTGCCAGGGGAGACAGTTCCTCCCTATCTACTCCACTAAAACCCTTCATAAATGTGAACGCCTCTATGAAATCTCCCCTTAACCTTCTCTACTCTAAAGAGAACAACTTCAGCTTCTCCAGTCTCTCCATGTAACTGAAGACCCTCAGTCCCTTGTTTTTCGATTGCTTGGTCACCTACACCAGCACTTTTAATGGATAGCAAACAGGAACTCGGCAGGTTTTTATTCACCCTTGGAATATGTGAGTCACTGGCAAGGCTAACATTTATTGCCCATCACTTGTTACCCTGAGAGGTTGGGGGTGAGGTTTCCTTGAACAGACGGGGCCTCGGTTTAATGTCTTATCGGAAAGACGGCACCTTCGACAGTGCAGCAGTCCTTCAGTCCTGCATTGGAGTCTATATTTTGTGCTCTGAGATAGGGAGGGGCGAGGTCATGGAGGGATTTGAACATGAGGATGGGAATTTTAAAATCAAGGTGTTGTTGGACCGGGCGCTAATGCAAGTCAAGGGGCTCAGGGGTGATGGGTGAACATGACTTGGGGCGAGCTATGATAGGGGGAGCAGAGTTCTCGATGAGCTCAAGTCTATTGAGGATGGAATATGGGAGTCCACCCAGGAGAGCATTGGAATAGTCTAGTATGGAGTTAAAGAAGGCATGGCTGAGGGTTTCAGCAGCAGATGAGCTGAGACAGGGACAGAGATGCTACTGACGAAGAAGTAGGCAGTCTTGGTGGTGGAGAGGTTATGGGGTTGGTAACTCAGCTGAGGGTCAAATAGGATGGTGGTCCAGTCGGAGACAGGGAGTGATTCCATGGAAAAGAAATAATTGTTCGTCCTGTGGTACTCTATATCCCACTCATGCCACATTATCCCATTCACATCCCACTTCTTTTCACATCTTACATAAGGCTTTCAGTTTTGATTCATCTTTTTTACTTTTTTGTTGAGAACATGTCGAAAGTGTTGGAAGAAAACCCATACTATAACAGCACATAAAATTGATGGCAAGCTTTCATATCTTGGTCATCGCATGCAGATGCACAGTGAGTGAAATTTCTGCTCAGCTCACTCAAGTTACTGGATTTTTATAATATTTGGTATGAAGCCAACAATGGAAGGGAAATGCATCATTGACCCATCAAAGCTCATTGCTCCAGTTTTTCTAATCCTTGCTTGTGCTCAAGTTTCTGAAATGGGACTTGAACCCACAGCCTTCTGGACACAGATGCAAGAAAGTAATCCACTCAGTCCCAGCCAACCCTTAGGCCCCGCTACCATAACCAGTTATCTGCTCGTTATCACAGTGCAAATTGGTTGACGTGTTTCCTACATGACAACAGTGACTACCATCAAAAGTATTCCTTTGGCTTTTTTGGATGTGAAAGATGCTCTATCTTTCACTACAAGGCCAGCCTCATTTAGTAAAGAATTTTAAGGCCTGAAAGTAGTGCACACTCAAAGTCTTGTCCGGGTATTACCCAGAGTCTGAGGTGAAGGGACGAATCAGGGCAGGAACACACTGAAACAGTCCAGGACTGAATCAGAAGCTAAACTGACAGGAACAAGGGCACTGATATTTGCAGTGAGGTGGGGAGGGGACGGAGGAGACTGAGAGTGGCCAGAAAACCCGGAAATACCAGGAAAGGTGGAGATCCGGCCAGATTGAGAGGCCGGATGCCATGCAGCAAAGCCTGATGTTCGAGACCACAGCCAGCCACTGAAGAGGAGGGAGGGAGGAGATAGCAGGGGAAGGAGATCTGGAGGTCTGGAGGTTGTGGAGAGAGGGTCTGGAGATTGCGGGAGGGGGTCCTGAGAGGTCAGAGATGGGGTATGCACATCATGGGAGGGGGCTGGAAATCACAGAGAGGGGGTTTGGAGATCCTGGGAGGGGACTGGATATCGCAGAGAGGGAGTCTGGAGATTGCAGTAAGGGGGCCGGAGATTGCAGGGAGGGGGCTGAATATCACGGAGAGGGGGTCTGGAAAAACACAAGGAAGGGTTTGGGAGATTTTGGGAGGGGATATCTGGATATCGTGTGAAGGGGGTCAGGAGATTGCGGGAGAGGTTCTGGAGACCATGGGGAGGGGATCTGGGGATCGGGGACAGGGGACAATGGGAAGCACTTCTGCCCCTCCTGGTCCAGCAGTGCTAGAAAGGCACTTACCTGCTGGATCTGTCTCCCTCCAGCTGCTGGTTTTCCTGAGCCCTGGAAAATCTGGCCTCCAGCTGTTAATTCCACTTGGCTCCTCGAATGTGAGGAATGCAGCCTCATTAAGTAATGGTGGACAGTCATTTTTCGGACTGGAGGAAAGTGGGTTTTCCCAAGGGTCGATGTTGGGACCCCTGCTTTTCTTGATATACATTAATGACCTAGACTTGGGTGTATAGGGCACAATTTCAAAATTTGTCGATAACACAAAACTTGGAAGTATTGTGAACGGTGAGGAGGCTAGAGATAAACCTCAAGAGGACATAGGGCTGGTAGAATGGGCAGACAAGTGGCAGATGAAATTTAAAGCAGAGAAGTGTGAAGTGATTCATTTCAGTCGGAAGAACCGAGGAGAGGCAATATAAATTAAAGGGTACAATTCTAAAAGGAGTTCAGGAACAGAGGGACCTGGAGGTAGATGTGCACAAACCATTGAAAGTCATAGGGCAGGTTTGGAAAGCTGTTAATAAAGTATATGGGATCCTCGGCTTTATAAATACAGGCATAGAGTACAAAAACAAGGAAGTTATGAAACACTGGCTCAGCCTCAGTTGGAGTATTGTGTCCAGTCCTGGACACCACACTTTTGGAAGGATGTTAAGACATTAGAAAGGGTGCAGAAAAGATTAACGAGAATGGTTCCAGGGATGAGGAACTTCAGTTACGTGGATAGGTTGGAGAAGTTGGGACTGTTCTCCTTGGAGAAGCGAAGGTTGAGAGGAGATTTGATAGAGGGGTTCAAAATCATGAGGGGTCTGGACAGAGTAGATCGGGAGAAACTGTTCCCATTGGCTGAAAGATCCAGAACCAGAGGACACTGATTTAAGTTGATTGGAAAAAGAAGCAATGGCAACATGAGGAAAATCTTATTTACACAGTGAGTGGTTAGGATGTGGAATGCACTGCCTGAGAGCATGATGGAGGCAGTTTCAGTCAAGGCCGTCAAAAGAGAATTGGAGGAGACGAAATCTGCAGGGCTATGGGGAAATGGCAGGAGAGCGGGACCAGATGAGTTGCTCTTGTAGAGAGATAGCATGGACACGACAGGCCGAATGGCCTCCTATCCTGTAACTGGTCCACAGCCTCACAGCTCCAGGGACCCGGGTTCGATTCTGGGTACTGCCTGTGTGGAGTTTGCAAGTTCTTCCTGTGTCTGCGTGGGTTTTCTCCAGGTGCTCCGGTTTCCTCCCACAAGCCAAAAGACTTGCAGGTTGATAGGTAAATTGGCCATTATAAATTGTCACTAGTATAGGTAAGTGGTAGGGAAATATAGGGACAGGTGGGGATGTTTGGTAGGAATATGGGATTAGTGTAGGATTAGTATAAATGGGTGGTTGATGGTCGGCACAGACTTGGTGGGCCGAAGGGCCTGTTTCAGTGCTGTATCTCTAATCTAAAAAAAACCTTATGTATGCTTCCTTTTTCCTCTTCACTAGTCTCACAATTTCACCTGTCATCCATGGTTCCCTAATCTTGCCATTTCTATCCCTCATTTTCACATGAACATGTCTCTCCTGCACGCTAATCAACCTCTCTTTAAAAGTCTCCCACATATCAAATGTGGATTTGCCTTCAAACAGCTGCTCCCAATCTACATTCCCCAGCTCCTGCCGAATTTTGGTATAGTTGGCCTTCCCCCAATTTAGCACTCTTCCTTTAGGACCACTCTCGTCTTTGTCCATGAGTATTCTAAAACTTATGGAATTGTGATCACTATTCCCAAAGTAGTCCCCTACTGAAACTTCAACCACCTGGCCGGGCTCATTCCCCAACACCAGGTCCAGTATGGCCCCTTCCCGAGTTGTATATTTACATACTGCTCTAGAAAACCCTCCTGCATGCTCCTTACAAATTCTGGTCCATCTAGACCTCTAACACTAAGTGAATCCCAGTCAATGTTGGGAAAATTAAAATCTCCTATCACCACCACCCTGTTGCTCCTACATCTTTCCATAATCTGTTTCCATATTTGTACCTCTATCTCACGCTCGCTGTTGGGAGGCCTGTAGTACAGCCCCAACATTGTTACCGCACCCTTCCTATTTCTGAGTTCTGCCCATATTGCCTCACAGCTCGAGTCCTCCATAGTGCCTTCCTTCAGCACAGCTGTGATATCCTCTTTGACCAGTAATGCAACTCCTCCACCCCTTTTACCTCCCTCTCTATCCCGCCTGAAGCATCGGTATCCTGGGATATTTAGTTGCCAATCATGCCCTTCCCTTAACCAAGTCTCAGTAATAGCAATAACATCATACTCCCAGGTACTAATCCAAGCCCTAAGTTCATCTGCCTTACCTACTACACTTCTTGCATTAAAACAAATGCACCTCAGACCACCAGTCCCTTTGCTTTCATCATCTGCTCCCTGCCTACTCTTTCCCTTAGTCACGCTGACTTCATTATCTAGTTCCTTACTGGCTTTAGTTACTACATCCTTACTCTCCACTGACCTCATTTGGTTCCCATCCCCCTGCCACATTAGTTTAAACCCTCCTCAACAGCGTTGGCAAAAGCACCCCTAAGGACATTGGTTCCAGTCCGGCCAGGTGTAGACCGTCCAATTTGTAATAGTCCCACCTCCCCCAGAACCGGTCCCAATGTCCCAAAAATCTGACCCCTCCCTCCTGCACCATCTCTCAAGCCACGCATTCATCCTGACTATTCTTTCATTTCTACTCTGACTATCACGTATCCCATGGTTTAAAAACTAGACTCATCCCGATCCTCTCTCACCCACCCTGTGGGATTAAAACTCCCCTCAGGTTGCGTGCCTCAAAATGGCGTGTTGGTTGTACGATGCATATGGAAGCCTAATGGTTAAGGCGCTGGAGCCCATTAAGAGACCACGTCGGATTATCATACCATAAAGAAAGGCCTGCATTTCTATAGAAACTTTCACAACCTCAGGACATCCCAAAGTGCTTTACAGCCATCAAACTACTTTCTGAACTGTAGTCATTGTTGTAATGTAGGCACTGCACAACCAATTTGCACACAGAAAGCTCCCACGTATAGCCATGTGGTAATGGCCAGAGAATTTGCTTTTAGTGATGTTGGTTGAGGAATATATTGGCCAGGAAAATGGGGAGGATGGTCAACCCTTCTCTTTGTAAATGTGCCATAGGATCTTGAACATCCAACTTAAAGGGAAGGTCATGACTCAGTTTAATGTCCCCTCTAAAGGACAGCACTATGATATCAGTCTAGAGCAAGACTTGATCTCACCACTTTCTGAGTCAGACATGAAAATGCTCCCCACTGAGTCACAGCTGGCACATAATCACTTCATCCATCCGCAGCTTAGCAACTGACTCACCAAGAACAATGTTCTTCCCTCGCGCCTCATAGCTACTGGAGCTATGCTGTCATTATTCAATGTTATTGATGCAATATATATTGTGGCTAGCTGTTTCTAACACCACATAGCTAATTTCCATATCTAACTGTTTATTCCCCAGAAAGCTCTGTAATTCTGTGGTAAACTGTTGTTACGACCAAGTGAGAAACGGGTCAAGGGTTCCCTTTCAGCCTTCACCTGGTCTTACTGTAACAGGGTTTAATTTTAAACTCACAGTGTTTTCAGCTCTCCCTTGGTGAATCCTTTTTCACCGCTTTCCAATTATAAGGCAAAGAAACCAGCACAACAGGTTTTCTCAAGTTTAAAGAAGAAAAGTGAAATTTTATTAAACTTAAGCTTAAACTCTAATTCGGATAATGCCTACGGATACACGGCGTGCCTTCACAAGCATGCACATGTGAGACACACAGGCAAATAGAAACAGAAAGAGAACAGAGGAAATAAAGTGTAAAAATTTGAGGCAATATCTGAGGAGCTTTTTTGTGTTACGGTTCTTCGAGCTCACTGTAGTGTCCTGGATTGTAGGTAGATCTTGCTTTTCGTTGGGGCCCAGTATTTTTCTTAAACCTTGTTCGCTGTAGGAGACTTTTCTCTCTTGGGGTTCATGTGTCTTCAGTGGATTTGGAGTTTCGTGAGAAAGAGATGGGAGCAGGCAGACAGGAGAGGCTGTGGCGAGCCAGCCAGGAGAGATCTTCTCAGTCCAGGAGCAATCTGCTTTCTGCCCAAATTGTTTGCACAAATTCAAAAACCTCAGGTTCCCCAGCAGGTTAGTCATGTGACTAGCTGGCTTGACCATGCCCGTTTGTGTATTCAGCCATTTTAGCAGTCAACCTGGAATGCGAGCTCCCCCACCTTCAATGTCTGGTGATCAAAAGTCCATTGTGGGTTGAATGTGTCAGGGAATGGCTGCTTTGTCCTTCCACACACTGTCTGTTAATATGCAAATGTCTTTCCAGCCAAGATCTGGCAATTTTTCTTTTAAAGCAAGTCCTTTCTTTACTTCAACAACAGTTTGAAATTTAATGTACATGTGGCGAAATTAATATGCCATGGGGGCCTGCATGACACTGTTCAGACCAAGAAGGGTACAAGCTCAAACCCTGCTCTGGGCTTAAATGTCAACCTTGGGCAGTGGTTGCAGTCTTGCCTCTGAAGACATGGGTTCAGGAAGTGAGACGTTAAACCGAAGCCGGGTCTGGCCCTCTCAGGTGGATGTAAAAGATTCCATGGCCACTATTCAGAAGAAGAGCAGGGAAGTTCGCCCTGGTGTCCTGGCCCAAATTCATCACTCAACCAACATTGCTAAAAATCAGACTATTTGGTCATTGACGCCTTTGCTGCTTGTGGGAGCTTGCTGTGCAACAAGTTGGCTACTGTGTTTCCTACATTACAACAATTACTGCACTTGAGAATTACCTGACAGGATAGACGTACAGAAGATATGTACTGGAGAAGACTTGTGGGAGAGTGTATTAAGGGGCATAAATAATAGATAACCTCTAATAAATTTAGCAAGAAATTTGGGAGAAACCTCTTTACCCAGCGAGTGGTGAGAATAAGGAACTCGCTACCACAGAGAGTAGTTGAGGTGAATCGCATTGATACATTTAAGTGGAAGCTAGATAAACACATGAGGGAGAAAGGAATAAAAGGGTATGGTGATAGGTTAGATGAAGTAGGATGAGAAGAGGCCCATGTGGAGCATTAACACCAGTATAGACCAGTTGGGCCGAATGGCCTGCTTCTGTGCTGCAAACTCTGTAATTCCCTGAAGGATATTAGTGAACTGGTCGCCAGGAAAAGTGCTACATCCAACAGTCAAGTTAAAATGAAAACAGAAAATGGTGGAAATACTCAGCAGGTCAGCCAGCATCTGTGGAGAGAGAAACAGAGTTAATACTCCACGTCAATGACCTTTCTCAGAACTGGAAAAAGTTAGAGGTGAAACAGGTTTAAAGTAAGTACAGAGGCAGGGAAAGGGGGAATGGGGGGGAAATAACAAAAGGGAAGGTGATGGGACGGAAGATAGGAAAAATTAAATGATAAAGGGGGTGATGGCGCAAGGCAAAAGGGGATGGTAATGGGGGGCAAGTAAAGAAACAAAAGATGAATCTAAAGGAAGCGTAAATCGGAAATAGCAGAATCATTACCAACAGCTGTCGCCCAAAAAAAATGGGGGCAGAGATTAAGATCTGAAATCGTTGAACTCAATGTCAAGTCTGGGAGGTTGTAAAGTGCCTAATCAAAAGATGAGGTTCTGTTCCGTGAGCTTATGTTGAACTTCATTGGAACACTGTAGGAGGCCGAGAACAGAGAGGTCAGAGTGGTAGTGGGGCGGAGAATCAAAATGACAAGCAACCAGAAGCTCGGGGTTGCGTTTGTGAACTGAATGGCGATGTTCTGCAAAGCGGTCTCCCGTTCTGCGTTTGGCCTCCTCAGTGTAGATGAGCAGCAACTACAGTATACTATGTTGAAAGAAGTACAGGTAAATCGCTTGTTCCCCTGGAAGGAGTGTTTGGGGCTCTCAACAGTGAGAAGGGAGGAGGTCAAAGAGCAGGTGTTACATCTCCTGTGTTTGCATAGGAAAGTGTGTGGGAAAGGCAGAGGGTGATTAGGGTGACTAAAGAATGGACCAGGGTGTCACAGAGGGAACAGTCCCTTCGGTATACTGAAAGGGGAGAGGAGAGGAAGACGTGTTTTATGGTGGCAACACTCTGGAGGTGGTGGAAATGACAGAGGATGACCATTGAATGTGGAGTCTGGTGGGGTGGAAGGTGAGGACAAGGGAAATCCGTCTTTTGTTCCTTTACTTGTCCCATTACCATTCCCCCCTTGCCTTGCTCCATCATCCCTTTTGTCATTTAATCTCTCCTGCCTTCTACCCTATTACAGACCTTTCTCTTTTGTTCATTGCATCACGACCACTGCCCCCCAACACTCCCATTCCCTGCCTCTGTATTGTCTTCAAACCTGTTACATCTCTAAATTCCTCCTGTTGTGCTGAAAGGTCATTGACCTGAAACACTGGGCTGGATTTTACAGCATCTCCTCCACCCAACGTTGGGATCGTGGGGGTGGCGGGGGCTGGAAAATTCCTCTGGGAGAGGCCTGCCATGGGCCTCGACGCCAGGAAGGCCCGGCCAGATATTTGCCGGTGGCAGTGAGGCCTCATGGCGGCCCCTCCGCCGTTCGGCAATGAGAGCAAAATTTAAATATTTCAATGTATTTAAATAAATGAATGAATTAATTACCCGCTCCCGCCGCCCATTCCGGAGTGATTTTCCTGCCAGTGGCCGGCACTCCCCTGCCTTCGAATACCCGTCCGGGGATTCGAGGTGTGACACTGGTGGGGAGGAGGGAGCAGGTAAGTATTTCAGTGCGGGGGGTGGGTGAGGAATCGGGTCAAACTCATCCGATTGGTGTAGGGGACGGTGGGAAGGGATAAAGTGCATAGTTTATGCACTTTATGGGGGCAGAGGTCAGGTGCACAAGGTATGTATTTCGAAGGGGTGGGGTGAGAGGGAAAGGAATGAATTATTTGGTTATTGAGAGATGGGAGAGGGGCTAGAAACATTTATTTAATTTTTTCAAATCTATTTCAAATCACTATTCCTTTAAATGTGTAAATTGAGATGTCGGGCTCGGAGCCCTTTAAAAATGGCATTGGCGCCTGTTCAGTGGCGCCTGACGCCATTGCTGGGGATGGACAGCCTGCCCCCCTCCACATTGTCGGGGTGGGCACTCCACCTCGGCCATTTAAATGAGCCGCCGTGCTGAATAGATCAGCGACAAGCTTATAAAATCCAACTCTTTAACTCTGTTTCTCTCTCCACAGTTGCTGCCAGAGCTGCTGATTATTTCCAGCACTTTCTGTTTTTATTTCAGATTTCCAGCATGTGCAGTATTTCACTTTTGTAACAGACGCCTAT
This sequence comes from Heterodontus francisci, assembly GCF_036365525.1. Lineage (NCBI taxonomy): Eukaryota > Metazoa > Chordata > Chondrichthyes > Heterodontiformes > Heterodontidae > Heterodontus > Heterodontus francisci. Next base: position 19,554,847 of record NC_090410.1, on the reverse strand, counting down.
TCTATGTAAACAGCATGCAAAACAAAACGGGGGAGTTGGAGGCAATAATCCATGGCTAGGAACCAGCTGTAGGAGGAATAACCGAAATATGACTGCATAAAAAGCAGGAATGGCAACTAAATATTACAGATTATAACATAATCAGAAAGGATAGGAAAGGAAGAAGTGGGGTGTTGATTGGTTGGTTGTACTAATTAGAACTAACCTAATGCTGTAGAGAAAAGTGACATAACTAGCAGGAGGTTAGAAACAGAACCTATAAATAGAGATAAAAGATAAGAAGTGATTGATCACTCTTATAGTGGTATACTACAGACCATCTAATAGTGGAAAGGAGGTGGGGGAAGAACAGTGTAAACAAATATGTGAAATGAGTAAAGGTCAGAGAATAATAGTCATGAAAGATTTTAACTAACTCCAAATAAACTGGCAAAGTGAAAGGGGTAGAGTTTTGGAGTTTTACAACATGTGCGGGATTCCTTTCTTACCCTGTATCTAAAAATTCCAAGAAAAGAAGGAGCACTGCTGGATCTAATAATGGGAAATGAACCAGAACAGGTAAGAGAAGCAAGTGTAAGGGAACACCTGGGCAATAGCGATCACCGCATAATAAGGTTTAAGATAAAGATTGAGAAGGCCACAAGTAAGATAAAGACCAGAGTAATAAATTGGAATAATGCTGATTTTAAGGGGGTAAGAATGGAACTAGGGAAAATAAACCGGAAAAAAATTCTGCCAAACATAGAAATAGAAGGTTGGTGGGAATCATTTAACATCACTGGAATCCAGGAGAAATATAACTCACTAAAAAGCAAGAAGAAACTAGCCAGTAATGGAATACCATGGATCAATAAAGAAGTAAGGGCAACATTGAAGCAAAAGAAAAAGGCATACACTAAAACACAGACAACAAAGGAGAGGATCATGAAAGGGAATGTTTAAGGTGGTGGATGGGGTACCGATCAAGCGGGCTGCTTTGTCCTGGATGGTGTTGAGCTTCTTGAGTGTTCTTGGAGCTGCACTCATCCAGGCAAGTGGAGAGTATTCCATCACACTCCTGACTTGTGCCTTGTAGATGGCGGACAGGCTTTGGGGAGAGAGGAGGTGGGTTACTCGCCTCAGGAGTTCCCAGCCTCTGATCTGCTCTTGCAGCCATAGTACTTATGTGGCTGGTCCTGTATAGGTCCTGGTCAATGGTGACCCCCAGGATGTTGATGGTTGGGAATTCAGTGATTGTAATGCCATTGAACGTCAATAGGAGATGTTTAGATTCTCTCTTGTTGGAGATGACACTTGTGTGGCACAAATGTTATTTGCTCCTTCTCAGCCCAAACCTGAAAGTTGTCCAGATTTGCTGCATATGGCCTCAGACTGCTTCAGTATCTTAGGAGTCCACAAATGGTACCGAACACTGTCCTCTCATCAGTGAACATTCTCATTTCTGACCTTATGATGGAGGGAAGGTCATTGATGAAACGGCTTAAAATGGTTGGGCCGAGGACACTACCCTGAGGAACTCCTGCAGAAATGTCCTGGGGATGAAATGATTGGTTTCCAACAACTACAACTATCTTCTTTTGTAATAGGTATGACTCTAACCAGTGGAGTGTTTTCCCCCTGATTCCATTGACTCCAGTTTTAGATTTAGATTTAGAGATACAGCACTGAAACAGGCCCTTCGGCCCATCGAGTCTGTGCCGACCATGAACCACCAATTTATACTAATCCTACACTAATCCCATATTCCTACCACATCCTCACCTGTCCCTATATTCCCCTACCACCTACCTATACTAGGGGCAATTTATAATGGCCAATTTACTAGGGCCAATTTGCTAGGGCTCCTTGATGCCAGACTCGGTCAAATGCTGCCTTGATGTCAAGGGCAATCACTCTCACCTCACCTCTGGAATTCAGCTCTTTTGTCCAAGTTTGGACCAAGGCTGTAATGAGGTTAGGAGCTGAGTAGCCCCAGAGGAACCAAACTGCACATCGGTGGGTGGGTTATTGCTGAGTAAGTGTTACTTGATAGCACTGATAATGACACTTTCCATCACTTTGCTGATGATCGAGATTAGACTGATGAGGAGGATATTGGTCGGCTTGGATTTGTCCTGCCTTTTGTGTTCAGGATATATCTGGGCAATTTGCACATTGTCGGGTAGAGACCAGTGATGTAGCTGTACTGGAACAGCGTGACTAGGGTTGTGGCTTGTTCTGGAGCACAAGTCTTCAGTATTACAACCAGGATGTTGTCAGGACCCATAGCCTTTGCAGTATTCAGTGTATTCAGCCATTTCTTGATATCATGTGGAGTGAATCAAACTGGCTGAAGACTGGCATCTATGACGCTGGGGCCTTCAGGAGGCGGCCAAGATGGATCATCCACTCAGTACTTCTGGCTGAACATGGCGACAAATGCTTCAGTCTTGTCTTTTGCACTGACGTGTTAAGCTCCACCATTGTTGAGGATGGGGTTGTTTGTGGAGCCTCCTCCTCCTGTTAGTTGTTTAATTGTCCACCACCATTCATAACTGGATGTGGCAGGACTGCAGAGCTTAGATCTGATCCGGCAGTTGTGGGATCGCTTAGCTCTGTCTATCACATACTGATTCTGCTGTTTAGCTTGCATGTAGTCCTGTGTTGTAGCTTCACCATGTTGGCATCTCATTTTTAGGTATGCTGGTGCTGCTCCTGGCATGCTATTCTACAACTGTCATTGAACCTGCAGAACGGCCATGTAATTGGCAGATTAACTTCAATTTAGATAAGTGCAAAGTGGTAGATTTTGGTGGGAAGAATAAGGAGGTCCTATACAGCTTAGAAAATGAGTGTCTAAATGGGGTGGAGGACGAGAGGTATCCGGGTGTACAGGTACAATGATTACTTAAAGTAACAACACAGGTTAATAAAACCATAAAAGGAAGCAAACAAAGAACTGGGGTTCATTTCTAGAGGGGTAGAATTGAAAAGCAGACAAGTCATGTTGAACTCGTGCAGAACCTTGCTTAGACGCCACTTGGATTACTGTGAAAAGTTCTGGTCTCTGTGAAATAACAAGGATTTAGAGGCACTGGTGAAGGTGCAAACTAAAATTGTTAGAATGATACCAGATCAGAAAAGCATGGACTTCTCTAGAAAAGAGGGGTGACCTGATCAAGGCATTCAAGATAATGATAGGGTTTGAAAGGGTAAATGTAGAGAAGGTTTTTCCACTTGTTGGGTGAGACCAGAACTAGGGGCCATGAAAATAAGACAATGGCTAATAAATCAAATAGGGAATTCAAGAGAAACTTCCCCATCCAGTGGTTAGAATGTGGAAGTTGCTACCATAAGGAATAGTTTGAGACGAATAGCATGGATATATTTAAGGGGAGAAATGAATGGAATGTTGATGGGGTGAGATGTAGAGGGATGGAGGAGGTTCATGGGGAGCAGAAATATCAGCATGAGCCAGTTATAGAGTCATAGAATCATTAACGGTACAGAAGGAGCCCATTCGGCCCATTGAGTCCATGGCAGCTCTCCACAGAGCTTTCAAGTCAGTCCCACACCCCCACTCAATCCGTAGCCCTGCAAGTTTATTTCCTGCAAGTGCCCATTCAGTTTCCTTTTGAAATCATTGATTGTCTCCCCTTCCACCACCTTCGTGGGCAGTTAGTTCCAGGTCATTACCACCTTCTGTGTAAAAAATTGCTTCTTCATACTCCCCCTGCATCTCTTGCCCACACCCTTATATCTATGTCCCCTAGTTCTTGTACCATTTGTTAATGGGAACAGCTTTTCCTTGCCTAACTTATCTAAGCCTGTCATAATCTTGAACACTTCTATTAAGTCTCTCCTCAATCTCCTTTGTTCTAAGGAGAACAAACCCAACTTTTCTAACCTAACCTCATAACTAAACTCCCCCATCCCTGGAACCATTCTGGTAAACCCCTCTGCATCATCTCAAATGCTTCTTGAAGTTGGGCTGAATGGCCTGTTTCTGTGCTTTAAATATCTTGTAACTTTGTATACAAATGCACATTACTTCCTCTTTTGTGGTGAGACTGAGAGTTACTATCAACTTCAGTGTCTCCAGGCTAGGGAGTTGACAATTAGCCGTGGATCCTGCTCTTAATTGCTACTCATTGATTCGTACTGGAAAGTGTATCTGTGGAGATATTGAGCAAGAAAAACATGCTATCCACAGTCAAACAGCCTGTCGACACTTAATGTCAGGGTTGAACAAAATCCCCAGAAGACGCCAGTCACTTATAGTACTTGCCCCGGCCTGATCTACTCCTTCAAAATGGAGCCTTGAAAATTAGAGGCCAAGTCAACCCTTTTGGCATCTATTTGATGATCGGTGTGTTTTATAATAGTCTGTTCTTCCTTCTGATCTGTGAGGCAAACAAGCATTGCACAGAATGTGCTGAATTAGAGAGCTGAACACCATAAATAAATATTGAAATGTATAGACACAAAAATATACACAAATATGTGCAAAATGAAGGGGATAAAATTTGTGTGCCTATCTTTGTGCATGTTTGCGTTTAAGTGCACGTCAGTGTATGTTTGTATGTGCGTCAGTGAGCGCGTGCATGTGAGGGTGTATGTATGTGTGTATGTGAATGTGTGTGTGAGTGAGCGAGTGTGTGGCTGTGTGTGTGTACCGTGTATGAGTGTGAGTGTATGTTTGTGTGTGTGAATATGTGTTTAAGTGTATATATGGGTGAGTGAGTGTGTGTGTGAGTGCATATGAGTGTGTAAGTGTGTGTTTGTGTGTGCATGTGTGCGTGTGGTGTGTGTGTACATGTGAGTGTGTGAATGTGTGTTTGTGTTTGAACATATGTGTGTGTGTATGTGTGTACATGAGTGTGTGCCTGTGCATGTGAGTGTATGTTTATATGTGTGCATGTCAATGTGTGTGTGAATGCGTATATGTGTGTGAGTATGTGAATGCGTGTTTCTGTGTGAGTGTGAATGTGAGAGTGTGTGCGTGTGTGTGTGCTATTTGTGTACGAGTGTGTGTGTTTATGTGTGTGTGTGCTTGACTCTGGGTGAATTTGTGTGTGTGTCAGAGCATGTGTTTGAGTGTGTATCTGAAAATGTATTTCTGTGTGTGTTGGTGCGTGTGTGAATATGCCTGTGTGAGTGTGAATGTGTGTGTGTGTGTATATGAGGATGTGTGTGCATGTGAGTGTGAGTATATGTATGTGAGTGTGAATGGCTGCGTGTGAGTGTGAATGTGTGCATGTGAGTGTGAGAGAGTGAGTGTGAATGTCTGCGTGTGAGTGTGAATGTGTGTGTGAGTGTGTGTGTGTGTGAATGTGAGTGTGAGAGTGAGTGTGAATGTGTGTGTGTGAGTGTGAGAGAAAGTGTGTGTGAATGTGTGTGTGTGTATGTGTCTATGTGAGCATGCGTGTGCATGTGAGTGTGAGTGTATGTATGTGAGTGTGAATGTCTGTGTGTGAGTGTGAATGTATGTGTGAGTGTGAGAGAGTGTGTGTATGTGAGCATGCGTGTGCATGTGAGTGTGAGTGTATGTATGTGAGTGTGAATGTCTGCGTGTGAGTGTGAATGTGTGTGTGTGTGTGTGTGTGTGTGAATGTGTGTGTGAGTGTGAGAGAGTGTGAGTGTGAATGTGTGCGTGTGAGAGAGTGTGTGTGTGTGGGAATGTGTGAGAGAGTGTGTGTGTGTGAATGTGTGTGTGAGAGAATGTGTGTGTGCTTGTGAGTGTGTGTGAGAGAGTGTGTGTGTGCGTGTGAGTGTGCGTGAGAGAGTGTGTGTATGTATGTGGGTGTGAATGTCTGCCTGTGAGTGTGAATGTGTGAGTGTGTGTGTGTGTGTGAATGTGTGTGAGTGTGAGAGAGTGTGAGTGTGAATGTGTGTGTGAGTGTGAGAGAGTGTGTGTGTGTGAGTGTGAATGTGTGTGTGAGAGAATGTGTGTGTGCTTGTGAGTGTGTGTGAGAGAGTGTGTGTGTGCGTGTGAGTGTGCGTGAGAGAGCGTGTGTATGTATGTGGGTGTGAATGTCTGCGTGTGAGTGTGAGTGTGAGTGTGTGTGTGTGTGTGTGAATGTGTGTGTGAGTGTGAGAGAGTGTGAGTGTGAATGTGTGCGTGTGAGAGAGTGTGTGTGAGTGTGTGTGTGTGGGAATGTGTGTGTGAGTGTGAGAGAGTGTGTGTGTGCGTGTGAGTGTGTGTGTGCGTGTGTGTGTGCGTGTGAGTGTGCGTGTGAGTGTGCGTGTGAGTGTGTGTGTGCGTTTGAGTGTGTGTGTGCTTGTGAGAGTGCGTGTGAGTGTGTGTATGTGTGGTTTTGTGAATGTTCCTCCCCTTTCTGTTCCTTTGCTGGAGTTGAGCTTCCACAGGCGAGAGCCCCACGTGTAACCACCTGAATAGCCATTGCTGGTGAGTCTGCAGAGGTTATTTGACCTCAGAGTCAGGGGCGGCAGCATTGCTGCCCAGTCTAATCCAGGCCACACTCAACCTGCTAGTGATCAGGAGCAGGAGCCCTAATCCGGCAAGGCTGGGTCCACATTGAGCCTTGGCTGGGATCAGTTACCTCAGTGCAGTCTGGGGATGAAAGTTTCCAGATTTGTATGGCTCACTCTCAAATGCGGAGTCTGGACTGTACAATGGTTTCGAGCTTTGCGTCAATTGGGGCCCCCAAGCGGATCCAGTGACAGGGCGCCTAAAGAAGGAAAGATTTGCATTTCTATAGCAGCTTTCACAACCTCAGGATGTCCCAAGGTGCTACAGAGCGAATGAAGTGTAGTCACAGGTGTACTGTAAATGTGACAGCCAATTTGGGCACAGCAAGATCCAACAAACAGCAACATAATGAGGACCAGATAAATTGAGTTAGTCACATTGGTTGAGGGATAAATATTGGTCAGAGCACTGGGAAAAGCTCTTCTTCAGAATAGTGCCTTTATGGAATCCTTTATGTCCACCTGAGAGGGGCCTCGGTTTAACATCTCTTCCAAAACACAGCACCTCTGACAGTGCAGCACTCCCTCAGTACTGCACTGAAATGTTGTATAATCCAAGTTTATTGACAATACTTAGGTGGCGCAGTAATGTAGATGGGAGCAGAAAGTTGCAAAGGGACATGGATTGATTAAGTGCTGGGGAAAACTGTGAGACCTAAGAAAGATAGTTCAGAGTATTTTCTAAATGGTGGGAAGCTATGAACAGGGGAGGAGCAAAGAGATTTAGGGATCCATGTACTGAAATCACTAAAAGTTAATGGATAGATACAAAAAAAGTTCAAAAGGTCTAATGGAATGTTGGCATTTATCTCAGGAGAGCTGGAATACAATGGGGTTTATGTTATAATTATATAAAACGCTGGTTAGACTCCATTTGCATACTGCACCTCAGGACACATTTACTGGCCTTGAAGGAGATACTGCACTGATTCACCAGAACGATACCAGGACTGAAAGGGTTATAATATGAGGACCGGTAGCATAGACTATGCTTAACGGGATAGACGGGGTCGATGCAGGTAAGATGTTTCCCCTGATTGGGGAGTCTAGAACCAGGGGACACAATTTCAGAATAAGAGGGAAGCCACTTGGGACAGAGATGAGGAGAAATTTCTTTACTCAGAGGGTTGGAATTCTCTACCCCAAAGGGCTGTGGAAGCTCAGTCATTGAATATGTTTAAAGCAGAGATTGACAGATTTCTAAATACCAATGACATAAAGGGATATGGGGATAGTGTGGGGAAAAAGGCATTGAAGTGGATGATCAGCCATGATCATATTGAATGTCAGAGCAGACACGATGGACTGAATGCCCTACTCCTGCTCCTATGTATTCCCGTGAGTATAGAAGATTAACAGGTGATCTGAACAGAAGACTTGCATTTGTATAGCACCTTTCACAACCTCTGGAGATCCTGAAGGACTTACAGCCAAGGAAGTATTTTGTTAAGAAGCAGTCACTGTAGTTCTAATGTAAAACTAACTGAGGTGTTTGAGATTGTTAAAGGTTTTAATAGGATAAATAGAGAGAAAGTATTTCCTCTGGTGGGGTGAGTCCAGAACAAGGGGGCATAACCTTAAGATTAGAGCCAGGCCGTTCAGGGTGATGTCAGGAAGCACTTCTTCACACAAAGGGTAGTGGAAATCGGGAATACTCACCCACCCCCCACCCCCCGCACCCCTCCCCCACTCCCCAGCACCCCAAAAAATGCTGGGAGCATTCAAAACTAAGATTGATAGATTTCAGTTAGTTAAAGGGTATTAAGGGATGTGGGACCAAAGTGGGTATATAGATTAGCCATGATTTTATACACAGCCAGTGGTAAGGATCTGGAATGCACTGCCCGAGAGTGTGGTGGAGGCAGATTCATTGGTGGCTTTGATAAGGGAATTGGATAAGCACCTTGAAAAGAAAAAAAATTGCAGGGCTACCAGGAAAGGGTAGGGAGTGGGACTAGTTGAGTTGCTCGTTTGCAGCAAGCCGGCAAGGACGTGATGGGCCGAATGGCCTCCTTCTGTGCTGGAACCCCCATTCTATGATCGCACGGTCGAATTGAATGGCGGAGCAGGCTCAAGGAGGCTGAATGTGCTCATCCTTGTCCTATGTCCTTCCACTAAGAGCAGAAGCTGGTGACCTGCCTGGAAGGTTCACCTGTGTTATGCAGTGAGTGATTGTGTAACTGCAGTTTCCAGGAAAGATTTCCTCACCTGCAATCTGGAATGAATGCTGCAATTGCCAAGCAAACCCTTCAGCAACTACTTCTGTGACGGATTCCATTACATCATGGGCACAGCCGGGACAGGTGGAAATTTGTACCTTGCAGAACACAGGATAGTGTAAATTACAAATTGCCCCAAGTGAACCTATCAAAGGGTTGACAAACTGAAGGAAGAAATGCTGATCAATCATTTCCCAGTCACAGCCAGGAGATGGTGCAATAGACATTCCATAGCAATAAAGGTTGTTCCTGATTCCTACTTAGAGCAACATTCCCAGTAATGTCTGGCAATCTTCATAAAAAGACGATGGGTCAAGTGGCCTCTTTCTGTGCCGTAAACTTTCTATGATTCTGTGACACAAGTCTATCATTCACAAGGATCTCCAATTTTCTTGATTTTCTCTTCATCCCTCATATGTCTCTCACATTCCTTGTTTCCATTCATTCTTTTCACAGGCCGTGACTCGGTGGGCAGAGTCTCGTACCGGAGTCAGATGGTTGTGGTCAAACTTTACTCTGGAGACTTGAGCACGAAAATCGACGTGGCCACTTCTGCAGAGTACTGAAGGAGTGCTACACTGTCAGTGCCTTCTTTCTGGTGAGAGATTAAACCGAGGATCCATCTGCCCTCTCAGGTAAGCAGTATTTTGAAGAAGAGCAGGGTAGTTCTCCGGGTGTCCCGGTCAATATTTATCCCTCAATCAATATCACGGACAAGTAGATGATTTGGTCATTATCACATTGCTATTTGTGGGAGCTTGCTGTGCGCAAATTGGCTGCCATGTTTCCGACATTACAACAGTGCCTGCACTTCAAAAAGTACTTCATTAGGTTATAATGTGCTTTGGGATGTCCTGGGTTGTGAGAACGACTTTTTTCATTCATTCTTGAGATATGAGCATTGGCCATCATTTATTGCCCGTCCCTAATTGCCCTTCAGAAGTCTCCGGAGTAAAGTTTGATCCACGACCATCTGATTCCGATGCAAGACTCTGCCTTCTTGAACCGCTGCAGTCCATGTGGGGTAGGTACCCTCACAGTGCTGTTAGGAAGGGAGTTCCAGGATTTTGACCCAGCGACAGTGAAGGAACGGCGATATAGTTCCAAGTCGGGATGGTGTGCGGCTTGGAGGGGAACCTGCAGGTGGTGACGTTCCCATGTATTTGCTGCCCTTGTCCTTCTAGTTGGTAGAGGTCACGGGTTTGGAAGGTGCTGTCGAAGGAGCCTTGGTGCATTGCTGCAGTGCATCTTGTAGATGGTGCACACTGCTGCCACTGTGCGTCGGTGGTGGAGAGAATGAATGTTCATGAATGGGGTGCCAATCAAGCGGACTGCTTTGTCTTGGATGGTGTCGAGCTTTCTGTGTGTTGTTGGAGCTGCACCCATTCAGGCAAGTGGAGAGTATTCCATCACACTCCTGACTTGTGTCTTGTAGATGCGAGTCTTTCCTTGACTGTGTGGCAAGCTTGTGGACTCCACATACCTCTCACTGCAACTACTGGTTAGCTAGTGCACTTATGCAACTAGATCTGCCTCTCTTACTCTAGCAGCAGAATCATTGATTCAAAACATGTAAAGATGAAACACTGGCCATTGCAGTGCTATATGCTGCCAGGCCAAGAAATGCCCACAGAAAGAGAGGAATTTAATTTTTACTCAAGGTTGATGTTTCAATTTTTCTTTTCAGAAACTTCCTCTCCCCTCTACTTCCCAGAATATGTCAAACCATAAAACTTCTAACTTCCAGACTGTCTTAATCAAACTGACAAAGATCGACAGCCCATCCACCACTCCCTCCACTGCTGGCACACAGTGGCCACACTGCTCGGAACATCAAATCATGACAGTATTTCAATTTTCAATGCAGCTGATACTGATGAATTCAAAGAAACAGAAAGTACAAAGCCGATCTCAGTGAGGGTAAATTTCAAAATAATAGCTTGAAAAAACTCACAATGAAACACCAGGAAAATGACTTAGCTTCCTGCCGCGCCTAAAGTGTTGGGTGAAACCTTACTCCCATTTTGAACTGGCGTAATTGCAGGAAATTTGCGTGCAGGAGTAGCCTAGGAGGACAGCCATCATATTGAGTCCGGACGTGTTTAAGGGGTGAGGATAAAAGTTGGAGGAAGCTCATGCGTGGGGTAATTAATGCCTGGTGTCTATCTTGTCTCCCCATTATGTGTGTCACTAGGTGCAAATATGCAGGAAATTTCACCCCTGAAGGCACTACACGCTGAAATTGATATGTTGTGGACATCAAGGGAATATTTGCCTCACTATCATTTTGTTGGGAAGGTGAGCAGGAAGTATAGAATTTTATAGCACGGAGGGAGGCCATTCCGCCCATTCAGTCTGTGCTGGCTTTCGGAAAGCACTCTCCACTGTATCCCATTTCCATGAGCCCTTTGATATACTTCTTTTTCCACTCTTTATCTACTTCCCTTTTGAAAGCCATTACAGACTCTGCTTCTCTCGCTGTCTCTGGCGCTGTTGAACTTGAATTTGGCAAAAGAGAATCTTGCATTTATATGGCGCCTTTCACAACCCCAAGATGTCCCAAAGTGCTTTACAGCCAAAGAAGTACTTTTGAAATGTAGTTACTGTTGTAATGTAGGAAACACGGCAGCCAATTTGTGCACAGCAAGCTCCCACAAACAGCAATGGGATAATGACCAGATAATATGTTTTTAGTGACGTTGGATGATGGACAAATATTGGCCAGGACACCAGGGAGAACTCCCCTGCTCTTCTCTGAAATAGTACCACAGGATCCTTTGAATGCACCTGAGAGTGCAGGTGGTGCATCATTTTGACATCTCAACTGAAAGACAGTGCCTGCGGCAGTGCAGCACTCCTTCAGTACTGCTCTTGGCGTGTCAGCTTGGATATAGTGCTCAAGTCTTTGGAGTTGGGTTTGGACCCCTCACCTCCTGGTTCAGCACCCAGAGAGCTACCACGTTACCAGACTCACCATAGTCGATGAGGGTCACACAAACCTCATGGCCGGCAGTGATTTGACAGTAATTCAACCCTTACAAAACATGTTCAAAAAGAATTTCTGGCAGACTTTTGTGCATCATTGTCACGATTGCAAACAGACCAGATTATTAGCCCTTGCATGCTGGATATTTCCTGATGATCTCCACCTTTTGAGACAGTCAACATTGGATGAGCAGGACTCTGCTTTTCAGGAAGCCCTTGTTGTTTCCCAGCTGAGAGGAAGAGGAATGACTTGGTTGTGCAAACTGGATTTTTTTTCTCCCTTTACGTCGTTGCAAAATCCAGCCTGTTATGGGGGTTTTTTGCAAAGCGGATGCAAAATAAATTCCTCTTGGAGAGTGACAGCAGGGATTGAAGGAAGGAAGATGCTACTTCCTACAACTCGATCCCAAATCAGCCCGGCTCTTTTTATAGGTTTTTCCACAAACTCTCGGCAGGAAGGCAATCATTGGATATTGTTTTTCTCCCTAAGATGTGGAAGTAAGCAGCCTGGGTACTCCTGAGAACTAAAAGTGTAAAGTTGTTCAGCTCTGTTGTAAACACTCTGTGTTTACCCAGATATCCTGAACCCTTCTGAGTCAGGATTTCCGCTATGACTTTACAGTTTTTACTGCCTGGGTCCGAGGGGGGTCGGAGAAATGTAGTCCCATTCCCACTCGTAGTATTCCCTTGGTTTGATTATGTGGAGAACAGAACATGGTGATTGCTCTTCAGGAACTGTCTGTTTCGTCAATGGACATATTCGCAATGGTTTTAATGGACTACAAGACACAAGGCAGTTAAGAACAGAAGAAGGTAGGAAATAAGTGCAGGAATCGGCCATTTGGCCCATCGAGCCCCTTCCAACATTCAATAAGATGATGGCAGATCTTCTACATCAGCTCCCACCTTCCCACACTATCTCCATATCACTAAATTCCCTTCGTATCCAATTATATATTGATCTCAGCCTTGAATATACTCCATGACTGAGTAACCACAGCTCTCTAGGTTAAGAGAATTCCATAGATTCACAACCCTTTTAGTAAAGAAAGTCCCCCTCATCTCAGTCCAAAATAGCAGACTCCCTTGTCCTGAGATTGTGCCTCCTCGCTCTAGACTCTCCAGCCAGGGGAAAACAGCCTCTCAGTATCTAATCTGTCAGGCCCTCCATCAATGTTATATGCTCTAATTCTAGCACTGGTTGAGTTTCAGAATACAACAATAGGAGCAGACCATTTAGCTCCTTGAGTCTGTTCCACCAATCAATGAGATCGTGGGCTAAAAATTTGTTGCTTCCTGTTTTCGGATGTAAGGTGGCAATTCGCGATCTGCCCTGCGCCCAGTCCCAGTTGAGACAGGCAGCGCACACATTTTATGCTGCCTCCTCATTTGCCTGATTGCAGTGTTCAGCCAAGCATATGCCGTGCTGTTGGCTGGCTGAACACTCAGCAGGGGACCCAGCAGCGTGCAGGGCAAGCACGTGTTCCAGCTAGCCTCCAGTTCTTAAAGGCAGCCTGCAGCTCTTAAAGCAGAGCTCCACTCAGAAGAAGGAAGCTGCCAGTACTATCATTGGCTACAGGGAGAAGCTGAATAAATGGAACAGCGGGGAAGAGAGAGGGCTCTGAGGTTCACAGTTGTGGCGCTGGAGGCCTTATTGATGGAGGTCATATTTGCATGGGGTCCAGGAGGCCCTCAAGGACAGCCTCCAAAGGGAATGGGAGCAGATGGCCAGGGAGGTCAATTCACAAGGACTTGGCAGCAGTCTGGCAAAAAGTTCAATGGCCTTACGTGGGTGGTCAAGGTCAGTGAATACATCTTCAAAGGACCTCATACCCATCACACAACCAACCTCTCATGCTGCTCAATGCACCACCGCCCCCCACCCCCTCCTCCCCATCAATTACCCATCTCTTGCACTCAGGACTCGGGCCTGACATTCAGAGGTCCCACCTTGCCCTCATACACTTTCCACTGACTCACACCCACCAATCACAGACTCCGCATGCTTCCAGCTAATGAGCTATGGCAGGCACGTCACCCAAACAGAGTGCAATATATTCACTGACATCCTTCCGTCTCTCTTGCAGGACAAGGTCGCACACAATCACAGGGAGCAGAACAGCACTAGTGGAGTAACAGGTACGTCTACACCTCCTAAGCCCTATGGAGGAGACAGTGCTCTGCAGCAGGAGGCCAGCTGTGACAGAGCCCCTGGTATCTGGCATTGCCGAGAACATTGCAGATAACAGTGCATTTCTACCTTTTCTTTCTCAACTCCTATCCCACCTTCATCCTGCTATCTGGCAGGAAGTGAAGGCTGCAGATGGTGTGACCATGGACCGCTTGCTTTCCACCCCACCGCCCTTCTCTCGCACCCACACCCACCCCACCGCCCCCACCCCCAACTGATTTTCAGTTTTCAGATACACATTTGCCCAGCTAAGGCAGCCTCAGGAGGAGGAGAGAAAGCAACACCACCGCACGGAGGAAGAAGCACCATTACTTGATTGGACACACCAAGCTCAGATACTGGCACTACATGAACTTTACGAGGCTAGTATAGAGTCAGGATCAGCACATGGTGAGGTCCCTGGGTATGAGTGGGCTGCAGCCAGGCCAGTAGAAAGGGATAGTTCATGTGCCAGCTCCCCGGAGTTCTAGTGCAGGGGAAATCGGGTGAGGACAGTGATGGAGCGGCCACGGGAGAACACTGAAGAGCATCCACACCGAGATGTTTGGTGCATTGGCAGGCCTGCCAGGCAACCTCCTGTCACTATCAACAAGCATGGAGGAGTCCGCCTCCAATGTGGCAGAGGGCATCGCGCAGAGCTTGGTGCCAATCCTTTCCAATGTGGGACTGGTGACCATCCTCATGGCAGCTCTTGCGGACCCAGTTGTGATGCAGTGCCTGGTAGCTGCTGTCTCAGCTTCCACTGCAGCACAGGAAGAAGCCACCCGACGTCTCAGTGCTGCAGTGGAAGCTCAGATGGACATCATGAGATACGTGTTTGCTGCCACGCAGGCTCAGACTGCTGCCACCATGGCTGTGGATTTCAGCGCTCAAAGGGGCATGCCGGCTCTCAGGGCGGTTCAACAATCTGTGCTCCAATATAGTACTAGGATTGCTGAGGCACCAGCCTGAGGGAGTGACAGTGGCTCCATGGCGCACAAACTTGATGTCCTCTCTCAGGAAGACAGCATTCATCCTCCCATCCCTGCCACTCCACCAGTGCCCTTGCCCTTGCCTGTCAGGCAGCCAGCCCAGACTGCTGCCATGGTGTAGTCTGAAGCCGGAGCCTCAAGGCCCAGAGCTGCTTGAAGTCAGCCTCCACCAACCGTGCTGGGGTAGTACTGCGTAGCAGCAAAGGTACACGGGACAAAGGCACTAAAGGAATGGATATGGATGAATAGTTCATTTTTGTTTGTATAATTGGATATGTTGTTGGATGAAGATCCTATAGCAAGTTTTTGTGATAGAAGGATGAAAAGGTGGAGAATTGAGGAGATGCGATTATGTTGGGATGAGATTTTAGGGGAACTGGCTCACAGGTAGCACTCCGGAGGGAAGGGGTGCAGTTGCCTCCTCCCGTCCTTCTCTTTCTCTTCCTCCACCTCCTCTCCCTCCTCTTGAGGTACCTTTCTGGCTGAGATGGAGTTAAGGAAATCCTCCCTGAAAACCCTGGGTGCATTCCAGATCACAGCAACTCTCTATATATAAACATTCTCCTCAGCTCCCTTCTGGTTATTTTGCCAATTACCATAAATCTGTGTCATTTGGTTCCCCATCTTCCTGCCAGTGGAAACAGCTTCTTATTTACCCTATTAAAACCCCTCATAATTTTGAACACATCTATTAGCTCTTCCCTTAACCTTCTCTGCCCTGAGGAGAACAATCCCTGCTGCTCCAGTGTCTCCAAATAACTGAAGTCTCATCCCTGGCACCATTCCAATAAATCTTCTCTGCAACGTCTCCAAGACCTTGACATCCTTCTTAAACACAATACTCCAGTTGTGTTCTAACCAATGTTATATAAAGGTTTAGCAGAATGTCCTTGTTTTGTTCTCTATGCTCCAATTTATAAAACCGTGGATCCCGTATGCTTTTCTAACCTTCTCAACTTGTCCTGCCACCTTCAAAGATTTATGCACATACACCCCCAGGTCTCTCTATTGCTGCACCGGAAGGTTTCGGGATGGTTTGATCAATATTTTCGAGATATTAAGAGGATCAGATAGATCTTCTTCTTCTTTTGGGCCTCCTTATCTCGAGAGACAATGGATACGCGCCTGGAGGTGGTCAGTGGTTTGTGAAGCAGCGCCTGGAGTGGCTATAAAGGCCAATTCTGGAGTAACAGGCTCTTCCACAGGTGCTGCAGAGAATAGATAGATAGATAGATACAGATAAACTATTTCTGCTGGTTGGAGGTCAGGACAGCGAGCATTGTCTAAAACTTAGAGTCAGATCTTTCAGGAGTGAAATTAGGAAACATTCCTGCACACAAAGGGTGATAGAAGTTTGGAACTTACTTCTGCAAATGGCAAC
The DNA here is from genome assembly GCF_036365525.1 of Heterodontus francisci. Taxonomy (NCBI): domain Eukaryota; kingdom Metazoa; phylum Chordata; class Chondrichthyes; order Heterodontiformes; family Heterodontidae; genus Heterodontus; species Heterodontus francisci. The sequence continues at coordinate 19,538,629 of NC_090410.1, read as the reverse complement.
TGATGTTAGGTCAATCATGCGTCCTCATGAGAGCCAGGACAAAGCAGACCACCACAAATTTGGAGAGGTGCTCCTGTGAGGACTGGAGGTCTCCCCTAGTTACCGAATAGTCCAGGCAACAGAACCATTGTTTCAGGACATTAAAGGTTTGCTCCACGATATTTCTGGTGACAGAATAGCTCTCATAGTAGGCGCGTCGTCACGTGTGGTCAGTTGGCGGAGGGGAGTCATGAGCCAGGTGTGGAGCGGGTAACCCGCCTCACCAAGCAGCCAGGCTTCGTTCTTCACTGTGGGCCAAAGATGGCGGGGCTGCCGACTGGCGCAGGATGAAGGCATCGCTGTTGCTGCTAGGATAGCGGGCATTTTCCGACAGGATGTTCTTGTGGATACCGCCCTCGTAGGCATCGAGTTTCAGGTCATTACCACTCGCTGCATATAAAAGTTCCTCCTCACATTCCCTATGTGTCTCTTGCCCAAAACCTTAAATCTATGTCCCCTAGCCCTTGAACCAGCAGCAATTTTTTAATCATTTGTTTCTTAGGATGTGGGCATTGTTAGCAAGACCAGCATTTATTTCCCATCCCTAATTGCCCTTGAGAAAGTGGTGGTGAACTGTTGGGAACAGATTTTCTTTGTCTACCTTATCTAAACCTGTCATAACCTTATACAGCTCGATCAAATCACCCCTCAATCTCCCTTGCTCCAAGAAGCTTTTCCATCCTAACCTTGTAGCTAAACTCCCCCACCCCTGGAACTATTCTGGTAAATCTCCTCTGCATCCTCTCAAGGACCCTCACATCCTTCCTAAAGTGTGGTGACCAATACTCCTGTTGGGGCCAAACCAAAGCTTTATAAAGGTTAGTCATAACATCCCTGCTTTTGTACCCAATAGCTCTCTTTATGAAGCCCAAGATTCCATATACTTTGTTAACTATTTTCTAAATATGTCCTGCCACCTTCAAAGATCTATGTGCATGAACCCCCAGGTCCCTCTGTCCCTGCATCTCTTTAGAACTGTGCCATTAAGTATACACTGCCGCTCCCTATCTCTTCTGCCAAAATGTCTCTATTAAATTCCATCTGCCATGTGTCTGCCAATTCTGCTAGCCTATCAATGTCCTCTTTCAGTTGATGGGTATCATCTTCACTATCTGACACACCTCCAAGTTTGGTATCAATCCAGAGAAGTGTGCGATAATGCATTTGGGAAGGGCAAACACAGCAAGGGACTACACAATAAACGGGAGGATATTGAGAGGGGTAGAGGAAATGAGAGACCTTGGAGTGCATGTCGACATCCACATAAAGGTGGCAGGACAGGTAGATAGAGTGGTGAAGAAGACGTTTGGAATGCTTTCCTTTATTGGCCAAGGTATAGAATACAAAAGCAGGGATGTAATGCTGGAACTGTATAAAACGCTGGTTAGGCCACAGCTGAAGTATTGCGTACAGTTCTGGTCACCACATTACAGGAAGGACATAATTGCTCTGAAGAGAGTGCAGAGGAGATTTACAAGAATGTTGCCAGGGCTTGAAAATTGCAGCTATGATGAAGGATTGGAGAGGCTAGGGTTGTTTTCCTTAGAAGCGTGGAGGCCAAAGGGGGACTTAATTGAGGTGTACAAAATTATGAAGGGCATAGATAGAGTAGACAGGAAGGACCTGTTTTCCTTAGTAGAGAGGTCAATTACCAGGAGGCACAGATTTAAGGTGATTGGTAGAAGGATTAGAAGGGACATGAGGAAAACCTTTTTCACCCAGAGGGTGGTGGGTGTCTGGAATTCACTGCCTGGATCGTTGGTGGAGGCAGAAACCCCCAACTCATTTAAAAGGTACCTGGACATGCACCTGAAGTGCTGTAACCTGCAAGGTTATGGACCAGGTGCTAGAAGGTGGGATTAGAATGAGCAGCTAGTTTTTTCAGCTGGCGCAGGCACGATGGACTGAATGGCCTCTTTCTGTGTTGTAACATTTCTATGGTTCTATGGTATCATTGGCAAATTTTGAAATTTTACTCTGTATTCTAAAATCCTTGTCATTTATATACATCAAAAAAGCAGTGATCTGAGCACTGACCCTTGGGGGACAACACTGTCTACTATCCACCAGTCTGAAAAACAACCAGTTACCACAACTCACTATTTTCTGTCCTTAAGCCAATTTTCTATCCAAGCTGACACTGACCCTCCTATTCCATGAGCCTCAATTTTGTTAACCAGCCTTTTATGTGGTACTTTGTCAAACACTTTTTAAAAATCCATATAGACAACATCCACTGCATTCCCTTCATTAACCTTCTCTATTACCTCATCAAAAATTCAACTAAATTAGTCAAGCACAATCTGCCTTTCACAAATCCATGCTGGCTATACTTAGATAGCACTAACTCTCCAAATGCCTGTCGATTTTTTTCTCTAATTATTGTTCCTAAAACCTTACCCATCACTAACTAGTTACTAGGAATGTTCTTACACCCTTTCTTGAACAGGATGTCACATTTACTACTTTCCAATCCTCTGGCACCTCCCCCGTATCTAGGGAAGATTGGAAGATTATGGCAAGACCTTCTGCTATTTCCACCCCCACGTCCCTTACTTAGAAACCTGGGATGGAAGCCATCCGGACCAGGTGACTTCTCCACTCTAAGCATAGCCAGCCTTCCCAGCAAGTCCTGACAATCAATTTTCACCATCAATGATCCCTACCACCTCCACTTTTACGGAAAGCATCCTTTTCCTTAGTGAACACTGATATTCATTAAGTATTCTAGCCTTGCCCTGCGTCTCCAAGCATGTATCACTCTCTGTGTCCCTGATAGACCCCCACCCGCCTCTTACTACCGGCTTACCATTTACATGCCGGTAGAAGATTTTTGGGTTCCCTTTTATGTTCACTGCCATTCTATTCTCATACTCTCTCTTTGTCAGACTTATTTTGCTCTTCACTTCCCCTCTCAACTTATTGTATTTGGCTTGGTTCTTGCTTGAAGAATTCGCCTGATATGCATCACACACCATCTTTTTTTGTTTCCTCATATTCTTTATTTCCCTTTTCATCCAAGGAGCCCTGGCTTGCTTCCCCTGCCTTTCCCTCTTGTTGGAATGTACCTAGCCTATACCTGAACCATTTCTTCCTTAAAAATCACCCATTGTTCCATTACAGTTTTTTCTGCCAGTCTTTGATTCCATTTTGCCTCTGGCTAGATCCTCTCTCATCCCACTGAGGTTAGCCTTCTTCCAACTTAGAAATTCTACTTTAGATTGTTCCTTACTCTTTTCCGTTACTAATTTGATACGATGATCACTCTTACCCAAGTGCTCCCCCACAGACACTTGGTCCACCTCATTTCCCCAGCACCAGATCCAGCAATGCTTCCTTCCTAGTTGGACCAAGAATTGGTGAAGGCATTCCTCCCCCTCCTTACCCTTAACTCTAACATTATCCCAATCGATATTTGGGTAATTAAAGTCCCCCAATATCACCACTCAACAGTTCTTGCACATCCCTGTCCTTTCCCTGCTTTTCTAATGCTCTCTCACTATGGAGAGGCTATAGAATACCCCTAGTAATGTGATCATCCCCTTTTTGCTTCTCAACTCTAACCAAATGGATTCTGTCTTTGTCCCCTGAAGGACATCCTCCCTTTCCAACACAACAATGTCTTCCCTAATCAGCACTGCCACCCCACCTCCTTTTTTTCCTTCCCGATCTTGTCTGAGCACTTTTCATCTTTGAATATTAAGCTCCCAGTCCTCACCATTTTTAAGCCACAGTTCCACTATTGCCACTACATCATATTCTCACAAGGCTATTTGTGCTTGTAGCTCACCACCCTTATTCACCACACTTTGTGTATTTACATCTTTCTTTGGCCTCCTTATCTCGAGAGACAATGGGTAAGCGCCTGGAGGTGGTCAGTGGTGTGGAGCAGCGCCTGGAGTGGCTATAAAGGCCAATTCTAGAGTGACAGGCTCTTCCACAGGTGCTGCAGAAAAATTTGATTGTCGGGGCTGTTACACAGTTGGCTCTTCCTTTGCGCCTCTGTCTTTTTTCCTGCCAACTGCTAAGTCTCTTCGACTCGCCACACTTTAGCCCCGCCTTTGTGGCTGCCCGCCAGCTCTGGCGAACGCTGGCAACTGACTCCCACGACTTGTGATCAATGTCACAGGATCTCATGTCGCGTTTGCAGACGTCTTTAAAGCGGAGACATGGACGGCCGATGGGTCTGATACCAGCGGCGAGCTCGCTGTACAATATGTCTTTGGGGATCCTGCCATCTTCCATGCGGCTCACATGGCCAAGCCATCTCAAGCGCCGCTGACTCAGTAGTGCGTATAAGCTGGGGATGTTGGCCGCCTCGAGGACTTCTGTGTTGGAGATACGGTCCTGCCACCTGATGCCAAGTATTCTCCGGAGGCAGCGAAGATGGAATGAATTGAGACGTCACTCTTGGCTGACATACGTTGTCCAGGCCTCGCTGCCATAGAGCAAGGTACTGAGGACACAGGCTTGATACACTCGGACTTTTGTGTTCTGTGTCAGTGCGCCATTTTCCCACATTCTCTTGGCCAGCCTGGACATAGCAGAGGAAGCCTTTCCCATGCGCTTGTTGATTTCTCCATCTATAGACAGGTTACTGGTGATAGTTGAGCCGAGGTAGGTGAACCCTTGAACCACTTCCAGAGCGTGGTCGCTGATATTGATGGATGGAGCATTTCTGACGTCCTGCCCCATGATGTTCGTTTTCTTGAGGCTGATGGTTAGGCCAAATTCATTGCAGGCAGTCGCAAACCTGTCGATGAGACTCTGCAGGCACTCTTCAGTGGGAGATGTTAAAGCAGCATCGTCAGCAAAGAGGAGTTTCCTGATGAGGACTTTCTGTACTTTGGACTTCGCTCTTAGACGGGCAAGGTTGAACAACCTGCCCCCTGATCTTGTGTGGAGGAAAATTCCTTCTTCCGAGGACTTGAAGGCATGTGAAAGCAGCAGGGAGAAGAAAATCCCAAAAAGTGTGGGTGCGAGAACACAGCCCTGTTTCACGCCACTCAGGATAGGAAAGGGGTCTGATGAGGAGCCACCATGTTGAATTGTGCCTTTCATATTGTCATGGAATGAGGTGATGATACTTAGTAGCTTTGGTGGGCATCCAATCTTTTCTAGTAGTCTGAAGAGACCACGTCTGCTGCCGAGGTCAAAGGCTTTGGTGAGATCAATGAAAGCAATGTAGAGGGGCATCTGTTGTTCACGGAATTTCTCCTGTATCTGACGAAGGGAGAACAGCATGTCAACGGTCGATCTCTCTGCACGAAAGCCACACTGTGCCTCAGGGTAGACGCGCACGGCCAGCTTCTGAAGCCTGTTTAGAGCGACTCGAGCAAAGACTTTCCCCACTATGCTGAGCAGGGAGATTCCACAGTAGTTGTTGCAGTCACCTAGGTCATCTTTGTCTTTATAGAGGGTGATGATATTGGCATCGCGCATGTCCTGGGGTACTGCTCCCTCGTCCCAGCACAGGCATAGCAGTTCATATAGTGCTGAGAGTATAGCAGGCTTGGCACTCTTGATTATTTCAGGGGTAATGCTGTCCTTCCCAGGGGCTTTTCCGCTGGCTAGAGAATCAATGGCATCACTAAGTTCCGATTTGGTTGGCTGTATGTCCAGCTCATCCATGACTGGTAGAGGCTGGGCGGCATTGAGGGCGGTCTCAGTGACAACATTCTCCCTGGAGTACAGTTCTAGGTAGTGCTCAACCCAGCGGTCCATTTGTTTGCGTTGGTCGGTGATTATGTCCCCTGATTTAGATTTGAGTGGGGGGGGCGATCTTCTTGATGGTTGGCCCAAGAGCTCTCTTAATGCCATCATACATTCCTCTGATGTTTCCGGTGTCTGAGGCCAGCTGAATATGACTGCATAGGTGTTGCCAGTAGTCGTTTGCGCAGCGCCTGGCTGTTCTTTGTGCAGTGCTTCTGGCTGCTTTAAGTGCTACGGATGTTAACTCGCTGGGGGCTTGTAGTTCAACAGTGCAATGCGCTTAGCGGCTATGACAGGTTCCAGCTCTTCATTATGAGGTTGAAACCAGTCTGCATTTATCCTCGCACTTTTGCCATAGGTGGTCAAAGCTGACTCATAGATGGCATCTCTGATGTGGGCCCACTTGGTCTCAGCATCCCCTGTGGGAGTGTTTTGAAGGGCTGACACATGTGAATTTAGAAATTTTTGTAACAGCTTTGGGTGAGAAATTCTGCTCGTGTTGATGCGCGGGTGGCCCTTCTGCTTGGAATGATACAACTTCTTTGGTCTGAGTCTAACCTTGCTGCACACCAGGGAGTGGTTGGTGTCGCAGTCCGCACTGTGGAAGCTGCGTGTGATTTGAACACTGTTTAAGGAGGCTCGCCTTGTGACAATGAGGTCTAGCTGGTGCCAACGACGCGATCTTGGGTGCCTCCATGAAACCTGGTGACAGGGTTTAGTGTGAAAGAACGAGTTGGTGATGCAGAGGTTATGATAGGTACACAACTCAAGCAGTCTTTGCCCGTTCTCATTCATCCTTCCAACGCCATAGCGCCCAAGGAAGGAGGGCCATGAGTCATGGTCGGCCCCAACCCTGGCATTAAAGTCCCCCAGCAGGAATAGGTGTTCGGTGTTGGGGATGCTACTAATGATGTTCTGGAGTTCCTCGTAGAACTGATCTTTAGCTTCAGGTGGGGAGCAGAGTGTTGGAGCATAGATGCTGAGTAGGTGTACTGGGCCAGAGGTGGTGAGCAGTCGGATGGACAGTATGCGTTCCGAGCCATTTGAGGGAGGCTCTATCATGCTGAGCAAGGAGTTTCCGATGGCGAAGCCCACTCCATGCTGTCTTGGTTCTTCAGGATCCCTGCCCTGCCAGAAGAAGGTGTAGTCTTGCTCTGCTAGAGATCCACTCACGGGGAGGCGTGTCTCCTGAAGTGCTGCAATGTCTACATTGAGTCTACTGAGCTCGTTGTTAATGATGGCGGTCTTCCGAGAATCGTTGATTTGTGTAAGGTCTTCCGACAGGCCAGGGCACATAGTTCTGACGTTCCAGCTTGCAAAGTGAAGGGCTGGTACCTTCTTTCCTTTTTTCGTGTTGTTTGGTGCGGTGTATCAGTCCACCTTTCAGGCAATGACCCTGAGCTCCAAGCACCCATTGAAGCAGGTAGACTGTGGCAGGACAGAACCTTATTGACCGGGGGCTGCCCGGTTTGAGGTGGGTGGTAGCTGTCCAGTGAGGTGCGATGACCTCTCCCACCGACAAAGGCAACCCGTGGCGCCCAGTTTCTACGCCAATTTATCTGGACTTACAACCCGTAACTGCTGCCTTCCGTGTTGTTTCCGTCGCTGTGAGGCAACTATGGAATGACCTCTCCATGGCGCATGCCTGGGCGAATTAATGGAGGTTGAGAGTTGCCCAGTCGTCAAAACCCCCCTCTCGGCCTTTCTGGTGGGGTCCAAAGGAGTGCAGGGCACGACGTTTGGCACCGGTATGGCTGCAGGAACTGCCGGAAACATGCCAAAGGTGACACATGACCGCCTACGGGGTTCCACTCCGGATTATCTGTTAGGGTTTACTCCCTTAGCCTTGGTCTCTCCCGAGATGCCCACAAGGCAGTGGGGTTGTTAGGGCCCCTACACAGGTGTAGGATGATGCCGGTGGGAGGAGGGGATGCGAGGGGAAGGGGTGGAGGGAGGGGGTTGTGAGGGGGAGCTGGGAAGGGGGCTGTAAGGGGGTGGGGGGGTTGCAGGGGAAGGGGGTGGAGGGAGGGGGGTGCAAGGGGGAGCTGGGAAGGGGGCTGTAAGGGGGTGTGGGGGGGTGCAGGGGAAGGGGGTGCCGGGGGAAGATGGTGCGAGGGGGGGCTGGGACCGGGTTGTGAGGGGGTGAGCTGAGCGGGTGGAGCAGGGAAGGGGAAGGGGGGTGGGTGGAAAGGGGGGAAAGGGAAGGGAGGGGAAAGCGGGTGCAGGTAATAAGCCATTTCCTCACATGCATAGTAAACCTGTCCTTCTATTCCTCATAGTCCTTCTTAATCTGTTCCTATCTAATATGGTCCTTCTCTAGTACTATTCAACACTCTCACACTTTATTCCTCTTTTCTACTTCTATATGCTGCTACCTACACATGCCCCCAGTTCAGTTATACCCTCCCCAACCACACTAGTCAATCTCTCCACGAACACATTTGCTCCCAGTCCTGTTGAGATGCAACCTGTTCCTTTTGAATAGATGCCTCATGCCGCAGAACTGGTCCCAATGCCCCAAGAATCTGAAGCCCTTCCTCCTGCACCATGCCTCAAATCACGCATTGATCTTCCCTGTCTTTCTATTTCTACTCTCACTGGCTCATGGTATTCCTCCAAAGGGTTCAGGAGATGCAGGTGTTCCTGTGCCCTGCCGGTTCTCTGCTGCTCCCTCCTGTTATGTGTGACCTTGTTCTGCAAGAGGGAGGGTTGAATGTCACTGAGTGTGTTGCAGTGTGTTTGGGTAATATGCCTGCCATTGCTGAATAGCCGGAAGGATGTGGAAGCTGCAAGATGTTGCTGTGAGGCTGGTAGCATTGGTAAGTGTGTGAGGGTGAGGTGGAGCATCTGAATGTTAGGTATGAGTCCTGATTGCTGAGTGACGGGACTGTGGTGCTATGAGCAGCATGAGAGGTTGATGGTGCGATGGGCAGGAGATGTCATTTGAAGATGCATTCTCTGACCTTGACCACCCATGTGAGGTCATTGAATTTTTTTCCATCACTGCAGCCAGATCCTTGGGGCCAGCATCCAGGAGTTCACCTCCCTGGTCACCTGCTCCCATTCCCTTCACAGGGTGTTCCTTGAACGCCTGCGGGCCCGTCCCGAAACATGACCTCTCTGCACCTTTTGACCTCCTGGACCAAAGCCTCCAGCACCACATCAGAGAACCTGGGAGCCCTCTCTCTGGCCTGTGGCTCCATTATCAATCTTCCTCCTTCTCTCTAAGCCATTTAGAGATGGTTCCACAAGCTACTGCCGCCTGTGTGCACCTTCCCTTTAAGACAGAAACACTGCCTTTAAGAAGTGCAGGCTAGCTGTGAGTTTTGATAAAACGTTAACTCTGTTTCTCTCTCCTCAGATACTGCCTGACCTGCTGAGTATTTCCAACACTTTCTGTTTTTATTTCAAATTTCCAGCATCTGCAGTATGGCAATCCCCCCTGCGTGCCAACAGGTCTAATTGAATTTTTAGCCCATTATCTGGTCATTATCACATCGCTGTTTCTGGCAATTTGCTGTGCACAAATTAACTGCGGCATTTCCTACATTGTAACTGTGACTCTCTTTTCCTGTAAAATTAGTGTTTGTTTCGGTATCACAAGGAGTACGCAAATCAGCCTCAGGTGACCGGAACTGATCTGAATGTTCCTGCAGTCTGAGGCACTTTGCATTTCTGACCCTTCTGCACCTTGGAACCCTTGTAAATCTTGTGACAGAAAACAAAACTGAAGGTCTGTGAACTGCCGTGAGGATAAAGGAGCCAGTCTCTGTCAGTGAACGCATGGGAACTGCTCACCACTTGCCTTTATGTAGCACCTTTCAAAACCACAGGACGTCCCAAAGTGCTTTACAGCCAATGAAGTGGAGTCACTGTCGTAATGTAGGAAGATGTGCAGCAAGATCCCACAAACAGCAATGTGATAATGATCAGACAGTCTCTTTTTGTGCTGTTTGAGGGATCAATATTGGAGAACTCCCCTGCTCTTCTTCGAAATAGTGCCACGGAATTTTTTTACGTCCACGGGACCTCGGTTTAACCTCTAATCTGAAAGACGGCACCTCCGACACTGCAGCACTCCCTCAGTGCTGCCCTGGGGTGTCAGCCTGAATTCTGTGCTCAAGTTTCTTGCGGGTCACCCAGTGACTGGTACCCACTGAGCCACATCTAACAATAGCCGAGCTAGAGAAGGCCCAAATACAAAAGTGCCAAATGAGTTAAAGGTAAGTTTAACTTGGACAAATATTACTTTCAGTAGTGAGATTAATTGACAATGGAGCTAGTATAAACTACACGGCTACCTTGAGGGCAAAATAGTATGTGCATGATTATATATAGTATTTCACATCATTCTGGAAGACAAGTTTGAACTTGCTCAATCTCACATAAAGCTCGATATTTATACTGTGGAAACGACTCCAGTTCAAAGGTGAAACTGCTGACGTTTCATGTTTTCCCCATTTAAACAGAGAGGTCACATTGGAACAACTGAGCGTGTGCACAATGCATCTGCGCGTAGGGATTCCAAAGCAGTCGACGGGACTTGTAATGCTATCACTGACCTCATTTGCAATATTGCACGGTAGCTGTTGCCCTCAAGACAATTTTGCAACCCAGCCCATTATTCTTCCTGGCGTAGGAACTGAAGGAGGCCATTCGGCCCCTTTAGCCTGTTCTGCTATTCAATCAGATCATGGCTGAACAGTACCTCAACTCGTTATCCTTTGATGCTCCATATCCCTTGATACCCCCCCCAAAAAAATCCATCCTTCTCAGTTTTGGAAGCTGCAATTTACCCCCCCCCCACCCCCACCCCCGGTAACCACAACCTTTTGGGGGAGAGAGTTCCAGATATCCATTACCCTTTGTGTAAAGAAATGCTTCCTGGTTTCATTCCCGAATGCCTAGCTTTAATTTTAAGACTCTTGTTCTGGGTCCACCACCACCCAACCAGAGAAAATAAATTCTCTTTATTCTACCATTGGCAGGACTTTGTTCCTAGCATCAGAGAACTTATTCACTTTGCTAAGAGGTCTGTGTCTCCAGTAATGTGCATGTCACACCTTTATATAGCCAGTGCTGACCTAGCACTAATTACAACAATAACTATTGTGCATGTGTATATCCGTGGCTCAGTTGGCAGCAGTCTTGCCACTAAGTCAGAAGGTTGTGGGTTCAGGTCCCACTGCAGGACTTGCGTATGCAAATGAAGGCTGATGCTCCAGTGTAGTACTGAGGGAGTGCTACACTGTCAGAGATGCTGCCTTTCAGGTGGGATGTTAAACTGATTCCCCATCTGTGCTCTCAGATGGTTAGATTCATAGAAAGATACAGCACCAAAACAGGCCCTTTGGCTCACCAATTCTGTGCTGACCATCAACCACCCATTTATACTCTCCACATCCCCACCTTCCCCCAATTCTCCTACCACCTACCTACGCTAGGAGCAATTTTTTTTTTACAATGGCCAATTTACCTATCAACCCGCAAGTCTTTGGCATGTGGGGGGGAAACCCACGCGGTCACAGGGAGAACTTGCAAACTCCGCACAGGCAGTACCCAGAACCGAACCTGGGTCGCTGGAGCGGTGAGGCTGCGGTGCTAACAACTGCTCCACTGTTGTAAGAGATCCCATGGCATAACTTCAAAAAGGAGCAGGGGAGTTATTCCTGGTCTCCTGGCCAATATTTATCCTTAATCAACATTAGAAAAACAGATTATCTGGTCATTATCACAGTGCTGCTTGTGGGATCTTGCTGTGCACAAATTGACTGCTACATTACAACAGTGACTGCACTTCAAAAGTAATTAATTGATAAGTACTGGCCATGACACCTGGAAGAACTCCCCTGCTGTTCAAAATAGTTCAGTGAAATCCCTTACATCCACCTGGGAGAGCAGATAGGACTTTGATTTAACCTCCGATCCAAAAGACCACACCTTGGTTAGACCACGCCTGGAGTACTGCATCCAGTTCTGGTCACCATATTATAAAAAAAGATATAAAGGCACTGGAGAGGATGGAAAAAAAAGAGTTATAAGGATGAGTCAAGAAATGTGGGGCTATACCTATCAGGAGAGGATGAATAGACTGGGTCTCTTTTCTCTTGGAAAGAAAAGGCTGAGGGATGACCACAGAGAGTATTTCCATGTGGGGAAGAGGAATCAATATACAATACTCTCCAAGAAATCAAATAGGGAATTGAGAAGAAACTTCTTGACCAAGAGAGAATGTGGGATGAATAGCATTTAAGGAGAAGCGAAGGAGAAATGAGGGAGAAAGGAGTAGAGGGTTATATTGATAGAACTGGATGAGGAAAGACAAGAGGGGGCTCAAGTGGAGCATAAATACTGGCATGGACCAAAAGCCCTGTTCCTATGTTGCAAATTACATGGAATGCCCAACAGTGCAGCACTGCACTTGAACACAGGTCTAGATTATGTGCTCAACACTCTGGGGTGAGTCTTGAACACATAACCTCCTGGTTCAGAAATGAGACTACAATCCACTAAACCCCAACTGACAACATACGATAGTGTGGGTTTGGGGAGTGGTAAGAGAGGGAAAAGCAGTCAGATTTCCCATTCCTGATCACTAAACAATGACCCCCGCGAGTGCATGAGTATTGGATGAGGACAGCGCTGAGGCTGGCTCTAATGCTTGTTACAGTTGAATAGCTTGCCAACACTGTTCAAGGGCTACACATGAATAACGGGTATTTGGGAAATATATTGGAAGACAACGGATGCGTATGAAGCCATTCCCCAACTAGGAGAGGAACAAAGAGCCTGGATAATTGTGGCTCAGTGAGGAGCCTGAATGCCTTTGAGTTAGATCATAAGTTGCTAGCTCAAATCCCACACCAGAGGTGTGATTTCCCATCTTAAAAACTGCTCTTAACGGTATTTGAACTTAACCCACCGAACACAAAGCCTCCCTTCTTGCAGTGTCAGTGTGCTCCGCAGTTGATCTCTTGTCTCCACAGCAGAAGATAAAAGGTTCTCGTCCCAACCCGGCATTAAGGGAATGCTGCATTGTCAAAGGCACCATCTGTGGCAACAGACATTACATTGAAGCTTCATCTGCCTGTTAGAATCATTGTGAAAGATCCTGCTGGATTTTTCTGAAGACTAGAAGTTCTCCTGGTGTCCTCGTCAACGTTCATCCCTCATCCCTAACAATGCCAAAGCAGAGGAACTGGTCATTCATCTCACTGCAGTTTGTGGGATCTTGCTCTGCACTTTGGGACACCCTGAGGATGTGAAATATTTTATACCCATGCATTTGCCACCTCCAGACTTGACTATTCCAATATAATAAAAGCAAAATATTGCAGGTGTTGGAAATCTGAAATAAAAACAAGAAATGCTGGAAATGCTCAGCAGGTCAGGCAGCATCTGCGGAGAGAGGAGCAGAGTTAACATTTCAGGTCAGTGACCCTTCATCAGAACTATTCCAATGCCTTTCTTCCCAGCCTCCCATCTTCCACATCCATTAATCTTCAGCTCATCCATACAGTTAAATTACAACAGTACATGACTTCAAAGTAATTTCATTGACTGTAAAGCACGTTGAGACTTCCTGAGGTTGGGAAAGACACAGTACAAATGCATGTCACTCTTTCTAACTCTACTCTCCAGAGCCTATCCCACACCAGGTCCTTCTCATTCATTCCCCCTGTCCTCAGTGGCCTACATCGGTCCCTGCTTCCCCCAGTGCCTCTATTTTACAATCCCCACCCTTGACCTACCCCCTGAGGGATAAATGGAACTGTTTGCCTGAGTGCTTACTGCCAGGCTGGAGATTCATCTGCTGCCTATACTTGCTGGTAAACTGTGAACACATTGGCCCTGATTTCCCAATAATTATATGTGAAACGAAGTGTTTTTGCAGAGGATTCCTTGCTGTAAGCTCCAGCGATTTGCAAGACAGCACCCCTGACTGATGGATAGAAGGGAGCTATTTGACCTCAGCATCATTCACTGCTTTGCATGGATTGAAGTTTATTTAACGCCAAACTCACCCACGAATGGGACTTGAACTCTCAATCTCTGGCTCTGGGTTCCAATGAGTCATATCGCAACTGAAAGCTACGGACAATATTCAGCAATCAGCAGGACAAACAAACTGCTGTTTTTCATCTTTTTCACTCAATATTTCTTCTACAGTTCTAAAAGAACTTATACAGGATCGTTCACAACCTCAGGATGTGACACAATATTTTACAGTCAATGAAGAACTTCTGAGCTATAGAACTGCAATGGAAGCAACATTTGCACAGCAAGCTCCCACAAACAGCAATGTGATAATGACCACGCAATCCTTATTTTTAGTGACGTTGGTTGAGGGATAATCATTGGCCAGGACACTGGGAAATCTTCCCCTGCTCTTTTTTGAAGAGTTCCTTTGGATCTTTGACATCTACCTGAGAGGGCAGGTGAGGCCTTGGTTTCATGTCTCATCTGCAAGATGGCACCTCTGCCTCCCTCAGTACTGCACTGGGTCTGTCAGACTAGAATTTATGCTCAAGTCTCTAGGCAACCGAGCCTGCAACCACTGAGCCATGGCTGGCACCAATAAAACAGCCTATTCTTTGTCAGGGTGAGTGTATTTCTTGCAGATGTACACTGCTCCTTCCTCTTGTTCACCCAGATACATGGATTTCATTGAGCATTCACGCTGGGGCTAATATCTATCTCCTGAAGCAGACCGATCAGGAGGCGCCTTTGGTCTATTGACCATAATCTACAGAGGCGTTGCAGAGAAGGGCTGGCCCATTGTCAAGTGCAGTAAAACTGCCGCCTGCATTCATACAGAATGTGTGAAACACAACAATCCAGTGCTGGCTGTTTGGTGATAGGAGCCCTTGTCCTTACATTGGCCTGAAGGCAATATCTGAGCGTCTGTTATCTGTAAAAGACACAATGCAGTTGGGGACTTAGAAAAGCAGCATGTAACCATTGGGAACATGGGATACAAGCCAAGTAAGCAGGTTGTTGGCAAACAAGTAGACTGCTTGGGCACTTTGCACAGGCTTGATTAACCAGTTGAAGACATAGCTGCCAACCTACCTAGTGCAGTGATACTTTCCAATGTTAATGTAAAAACACAAGGAGCAGAGAAAGAGAAATTAAATAAGTTCATTCAGACAAATTGTATTTATATAACATCTTATATTTCAAAGCACTTCACAGACATGAATTACTCAGGAGTGCAGTCACTGTTGTTCAGTGGAGTCGCCGTTTTGTACATAGAAGGATTCCGCCAGTGAATGGCCAGTTATTCTGTTCTCTGGTGGTATTAGTTGAGGGAGGAATGTTGCATAAGACAAGATGAGAACTTCCCGCCCGGTCTTATTCAATTGGGATCTTTAACATCCAACCAAATGGATAGACAGGTCCTCGATTTAATATTTCAGCAAAGGGATGGCATTTTCAACCCTGCAGCACTCTCTCAGTACTGCACTGGAGTGTTAGCCTAGAACATGTCCTGCAATGAGAGTTAAAACCACAGCCTTCTGACTCAGATGCAAAAGTCCCACCAATTGAGCTATTCTGAACAACTGTGGTTGAGGGAATTCAATTATCAGTAATAAGGAAAGAAGTCTCTTCATATTTAAAGGTGTTGAATTCAACTAGACTTTACTCTTGACCAAAGACTGATCTTACCATCTAGAATTCCGTGGAAATCCATGACCCCTGCCTGCTGGTTTATGTGTGGCCTTCCGTTTTAGAGGAGATGTGTTAACTGACTCAATGTGACTCACTTCCTTTGTCATCTTGCATATTTAACAGGGAAGAAATTTAATTATTTTGCTCTGAAATCTAAGCTGAGTTTTTAAAAAAAAAAGGTACCTGACCTATCACTACTCAGGACCCTTCTGCAGATAACACTTTATGGCAACCACTTGTGGTTTGGTGCTTCCTGATGTGCCACAAAATCCAGGAATGCCCCAGTCTTAATCTCCAGCCTATAGCAAGCTGGCTAATCCCGGCTAGGGCAGTAGGAAAAGAGGAGGAACTTGCATGTAAAAAGCACTTTTTATTTGAGGAAATTTTTTTTCACTCAGAGGGTGGTTGGAATCTGGAACACACTACCTGAAGGGGTGGTCGAGGCAGGAACCCTCACAACATTTAAGAAGTATTTAGATGAGCGCTTGAAATGCCATAGCATACAAGGCTACGGGCCAAGTGCTGGAAAATGGGGTTAGAATAGTTAGGTGCTTGATGGCTGGCACAGACACGATGGGCCGAAGGGCCTGTTTCTGTGCTGTATAACTCTATGACTTTTCACAACATGCTGTCCAGCCAATAATGCGCTATTTGAACTGTAGTCATGTAGGAAATACAGAGCCAATTCATACAAAGCAAGACTTCACATACAGTATTGTGATAAGTGACCAGATAATCTATTTTAGTGATGTTGGTAGATGTATAGGGATATATATTGACCCAAGGGCACCAGGAAAAACTCCCTTGCTCTTCTTCAATATAGTGTCATGGGATCATTTACATTTACCTGAGAGGGGAGATAGGGTCTCAGTTTCACATCTCATCGGAAAGACAGCACACTCTGACAGTGTAGCACTCCCGCAGTACTGCATTGGGGTGTCAGCCTAGGTTTTATGCCTAAGAATCGGGACTGGAACCCAAACCCACAACTTCCTAGTTCAGAAGCAAGAGTGCAACCGCTGGCCATGGCTGACACTGACACAGCCTATGTTTTGTCAGGGTGGTAGAACATTTGTTACAGATGTACATCCCTTCCTCTTGTTAATCCAGTTCCCCGGTTTCCAACAAAAATTCCCAACCAGTCAAAGAGCCAGCTATCACGACTAGAGCAATATACTGCGGATGCTGAAAATCTGAAATAAAAACGGCAAATGCTGGAAATACACAGCAGGTCAGGCAGCATCCACAGAGAGCAAGAAACAGAGTTAACGGGCCGGATTTTAATTCCAGGGTCCCGATCCTGAAGCCAGTCTGGAGCCCGGAAGTGGCCATGGCGGGACCCTGGAGGAGACTTTCGAGGAGGCAGCCAATTAAGAGGCTGCCTCTAGGAGCCCCATCCAATTAAGGATAGCGGGTGAGCTCTGGGGCACCCAAAACTCTGGGCTGGCTGGCAGACCCACTGGGAGAGATGGGCACTGCCTCTGCAGATGGGTGACCGCCTCAAGATGGAGGTGCCCTCGGAAGATTTGTAAATATACAAAATATACAGCAGCTGTTGTTCAGTAGAGTCGCCGTTTTGTACACAGGATTCCACCAATAAATAGCCAGTTCTTCTGTTCTCTGGTGGTATTAGTTGAGGGAGGAATGTTGCATAAGACAAGATGCAAACTCCCCCTGGTCTTTAACATCCACCCAAATGGACAGACATGTCTTCGCTTTAATATTTCAGCAAAGGGATGGCACTTTCAACCCTGCAGCACTCTCTCGGTACTGCACTGGAGTGTTAGCCTAGAACAAGTCCTGCAATGAGACTTAAAACCACAGCCTTCTGACTCAGATGCAAGAGTTCCATCAATTGAGCTATTCTGAACAACTGTGGTTGAGGGAATTCAATTATTAGAAATAAGGAAGGAAGCTGCATATCTCAACTCAAATGAGAACTTTTCAATGAATGGTTGCTGCATATTTAAAGGTGTTGCATCCAGTACGGACGGGAACCCTCCACAGAATGGCCCGTGGCCGTGGCTGTGACCCTCGCAGCCCTGCGGAACTATGCTGGGCTTCTTTGCAGGATGCATCTCTGGCCTGCCACTGGGAGGCCGCCAATGTGCCATGTGTAGGCTCCAGGCAAATCTGCGGGCCCATCCACTCTCTGGAAAATAAGTAAGCACTTTAGCTGGCTACCCACCACCATTGGGCGGGTAACCGCCACCCCCCACCACCCCCCCCTAGAAGCCTAC
This sequence comes from Heterodontus francisci, assembly GCF_036365525.1. Taxonomy (NCBI): domain Eukaryota; kingdom Metazoa; phylum Chordata; class Chondrichthyes; order Heterodontiformes; family Heterodontidae; genus Heterodontus; species Heterodontus francisci. Next base: position 19,520,966 of record NC_090410.1, on the reverse strand, counting down.
TTCCTGGAAATAGGTGGCAGGCAGAAACACGTCCGCAGACTGGCACTCCGGCCAGTAGTGAGAAATTGCCGGCATGCCCACCTCCAAACCCGCCTCGGCCTTGGGTTGAAAATTCAGTCCATGACCTTTCATCAGAACAAGGAAAAGTTAAAAATATAACAGGTTTTAAGAAAGTGAAAGGGTGGAAAAAGAGTAAAATGGATGGTCTGTGATAGAGTGGAAGACTGGAGAGATGAGATGGCGAAAGAGGTTGGTGGTGCAAGACCAAAGGGAGTGGTAATGGGAGAAGTAAAGAAAGAAAAAACCTGCCTAGAGAAGGTGTGAATGGCAGAATAATGACCCAGCTTTCACCCGAAAGCAAAAACAAGAGAAAAACAAGAGTAAAATGAAAACCTGCAAAGTCAAGGAAACAAAATGGGGGCAGAGATTACAGTCCGAAATTGATGAACTTAATGTTGAGTCCAGAAGGCTGTAAAGTGCTTAATTGGAAATGAGGTGCTGTTCCTCAAGCTTATGTTGAGCTTCAGTGGAGCACTGCAGGAGGCCGAGGATATAGATGTCAGTGAGTGCAAAGTGAGGAATTAAAATGACAGGTGACCGGATGCTCTGGTTCGTGCTTGTGGATTGAATTGAGATGTTCCACAAAGGGGTCACCCTATCTGCGTTTGGTCTCCCCAGTGTAGAGCAGACTGCATGTGTGCAGCGAATACAGCATACTAAATTGTAAGAAGTACATATAAATCACTGCTTCAGCTGGAAAGAGTGTTGGGAACCACGGATGGTGAAACGGGAGGTGTTGAAAAGGCAGGTGTAGCATCTCCTGCACTTGCATGCAAAGGTGCCGTGGGAAGGGGAGGGGGTGTTGGGAGTGACTGAGGAGTGGACCAGGATGTTGTGGAAGGCACAGTCCCTTCGGAATACTATAAGGGGAAGAGATATGTGGTGGTGGCATTATGCTGAATGTGGCCAGTTACCACTCACTGCCTAGAATTACAGGGAATGAATGGTCTTTTGGACTAAATACTCGAGTGTGGCCAGCATCTGTGGGATCGAGCCACAGTATGTCAGTACATCCAGGAAAGGATACCTGGCATTAGGTCAAACATGGGCAAGGAAACCTCCTGCTGATTACGACCTACCGCCCTCCCTCAGCTGATGAATCAGTGCTTCTCCATGTTGAACATCAATTGGAAGAAGCGCTGAGGATAGCAAGGGCACAGAATGTACACTGGGTGGGGGACTTCAATGTCTCGGCAGCACCAATACTGACCAAGCTGATCGAGTCCTGCAGGACATATCCGCCAGACTGGGTCTGCGGCAAGTGGTGAGAGAACCAACAAGAGGGAAAAACCACTTGACCTCGTCCTCACCGATCTACCTGTCATAGATGCATCTGTCCATGACAGTATTGGTAGGAGTGACTACTGCACAGTCCTTGTGGAGACAAAGTTCTGTCTTCACACTTAGGAGACCCTCCATTGCGTTGTGTGGCACTACTACCATGCTAAATGGGATAGATCAGCTATTAACTCAAAACTTGGCATCCATGAGGCGCTGTGGGCCATCAGCAGCAGCAGAAATATATTCAACCACAATCCGCAACCTCATGGCTTGGCATATCCCCCACTTTACCATTACCATCAAGCCAGGAGACTGGCTCTAGTTCAATGAGGAGAGTAGAAGAGCATGCCAAGAGCATACCTAAAAATGTGATGCCAACCTGGTGAAGCTACAACACAGGACTACTTGCATGCCAAACAGCAGAAGCAGCATGCTATAGGCGGAGCCAAGTGATCCCACAACCAACAGATCAGATCAAAGCTCTGCAGTCCTGCCACATGCCGTCGTGAATGGTACTGGACCATTAAACAACTAACCAGAGGAGAAGTCTCCACAAATATCCCCATCCTCAATGATGGGGGAGCCCAGCACATAAGTGGAAAGGGAAACCATCATGAGCCTGAAGTGCCAAGTGGATGATACATCTCGGTCTCCTCCTGTGGTCCTCAGATGCCAGTCCTCAGCCAATTTCAACCTCTTCATATGATGCCAAGAAATCGGTGAAGACACTGTATGCAGCAAAGGCTATGGGCCCTGTCAACATCCTGGCTGTAGTACTGACGACTTGTGCTCCAGAACTAGCCATGCCCCTAGCCAAGTACAGCTACAACACTGGCATCTACCCGGCAAGGTGGAAAATTGCTCGAGTATGTCCAGTCCATAAAAAATGGGGCAAATCCAACCCAGCCAATTACCGCCTCATCAGTCTACTCTTGATCATCAGCAAAATGATGGAAGGGATCATTGACAGTGCTATCAAGCGGCACTTACTCAGTAATAACCTGCTCACTGATGCTCAGTTTTGGTTGCGCCAGGACCATTTGGCATCAAACCTCATTACAGCCTTGGTCCAAAAGAGCTGAATTCCAGATTGCGACTGCCCTCGAAATCAAGGCGGCATTTGACCGAGTGTGACATCAAGGAACCCTAATAAAACTGAAGTCAATTAAAATCAGGAGGAATCACTGATTGGGGTCATACCTATCACAAGGAAGATGGTTGTGGTTGTTGGAGGCCAAATCATCTCAGCCCCAGGATATCACTGCAGGAGTTTCTCAGGGCAGTATCCTAGGCCCAATCATCTTCAGCTACTTCATCAATGACCTTCCCTCTAACGTAAGGTCAAAAGTGTGGATGTTCGCTGATGATTGCACAATGTTCAGTTCCATTCACAACCCCTCAGATACTGAAGCAGTTCGTGCCCCCATGCATCAAGACATGGAAAACATTCAGGTTTGGCTTGAGAAGTGACCAGTAACATTCATGTCACACAAGTGCCAAGTAATGACCATCTCCAACAAGAGAGAATATAACCATCTCCCCATGACATTCGATTGCATTACCATTACTGAATCCCCCACTATCTACATCCTGGGGGTTACCATTGTCCAGAAACCAAACTGGACCAGCCATAGAAATACTGTGGCTACAAGAGGAGGTCAGAGGCTGGGAATTCTGTGAATGTAACTCACCTCCTGACTCCCCAAAGCCATCTACAAGGCACAAGTCAGGAGTGTGAAGGAATACTCTCCACTTGCCTGGACCCACAGCACTCAAGAAATTCGACACCATCCAAGACAAAACAGCCAGCTTGATTGGCAACCCATCCACCACATTAAACATTCATTTCCACCACCAGCAGCGTACAGGGCCAGCAGTTACTCCATTTATCTCCCAACAACATACCAACCTTATCTGGATGTCCAAGTGTAGGAAAGGTATTCTGGGTATTTTAGCGGGGATACATTAAAATGCATGCTGGGTGGGAAGAACAGGAATGAGTTTGAAGGGATTTACAAGGCAGAACCAAAATAAAGAAAAAAAAAAGAAAGAAAAGTCTTCAGTCTTCACCTGCATCCACTACCACCTAGATAAACAAGGGCGGGAGGCACATGGGAACACCATCACCTGCAAGTTTCTCTCCAAGTTACACTCCACCCTGACTTGGAATTATATCAGAAAGGAGTGCTCTACGGGCTGTTCCCAGGGACGCACACCGAGACAAACATCAACTGCTGCTGGAGGACTATCAATTCGGTGAAAGACGCCCTTTGGTCTGCCCGAAACCTGCTGGTCTTCCAGCGCAAAGAGTTGTCCACGACCGAATGTTGCAGACTGGCACATTCCAAAGTCCAGGACTACGAGCTGAGGGACGCACTAAAGCTTGGGGCAGCTGCCGCAAAGACTCAATGGGGAAAAACCACTGTGTAAGGTCCCCCCACCAAGCTGAACTGAGGGGCTGGATCCATGGGAAACCACTCGAACTGTATCGGGAAAATTTTGTGTGCTGTAAAATGTTAAAACGTATATGGCATGACCAATGAAATGGAAGGGTTGTGAGGCAACTCATGATTGTATAGAAGGACACTGATCACCTTTGCACTGCTTGTATTTTTTGACTTGATGCTGTTTTAAACTGTTTGGGAATGTAATTTTACAGATTTTTATGAATAAAGTATATTTTGGAAATTTAAAAAAAAATCAGGAAAGAGATGCAGTGGTTTTTGTCAAGGTTCATCCCAAGCAGCTCTGTAACACAAGAGTCTGTGCTCTACGGGCTGTTCCCAGGGACACACACCGAGACAAACATCAACTGCTGCTGGAGGACTATCAATTCGGTGAAAGACGCCCTTTGGTCTGCCCGAAGCCTGCTGGTCTTCCAGCGCAAAGAGTTGTCCACGACCGAATGTTGCAGACTGGCACATTCCAAGGTCCAGGACTACGTGCTGGGGGACGCACTAAAGCTTGGGGCAGCCACAGCAAAGGCTCAATAGGGAAAGACCACAGTGTAAGGTCCCCCCACCAAGCTGAACTGAGGGGCTGGATCCATGGGAAACCCCTCGAACTGTATCGGGAAAATTTTGTGTGCTGTAAAATGTAAAAACGTATATGGCATGACAAATGAAATGGAAGGGTTGTGAGGCAGCTCATGACTGTATAGAAGGAAACTGATCACCTTTGCACTGTTTGTAATTTTTGACTTGGTGCTGTTTGAAACTGGTAATGTATTTTTTACAGATTTTTATGAATAAAGTATATTTTGGAAATAAAAAAATAATCATTCCTTCACTGTCACTGGGTCAAAATCCTTGAACTCTCTTACTAAAAGAACTGTGGGTGTACCTGCCCCACATGGACTGCAGTGGTTCAAGTAGGCAGCTCACCACCACCTTCTCAAGAGCAATTAGGGATGGGCAATAAATGCTGGCCTGGCCAGCGACGTCCACATCCCATGAATGAATTTTTTAAAATCCTAGAATCAAGTTAAATAACAGCTCAAACCCCCCACACTTCCATTACTCTGGGCCTCAGCAGATATCATTAACCTCCCTGAGACCCTGCAAATCAATTCCAAGAGCCTATCCTCTGTTTCAGACAACTGCATGGCTTTGCCTCACCCTATCTCAATCGTTGCCTTAAGCCTCATGCCCCTGTTTACACCCATTGCCCATCAGATATTGGCCTAACTTTCCCTATTCCCGGTCCTTGCTCTCCCCTCTAGGATTTCCAACCTGAATCCCTTACTGCTTTCAAAGACCTCCTGAAGACTTTTCTTTCTATTTTTTTTTCTTTTTTTGGTTCTGCCTTGTAAATCCCTTCAAGCTCATTCCTCTTCTTCCCACCCAGCGTGCATTTTAATGTATCCCTTCGCTAAAATACCCGGAATACCTTTCCTACACTTGGACTTCCAGATAAAGTTGGTATGTTGTTGGGAGATAAATGGAGTATTTGATACACCAGGACCTTACAGAGATATTCCACCTTATCCATTCCGATCCAGGGCCTTTCTCGATGTCAGGGTAGTTTTGCGTTTCTCAAATCCTGGCCTTTTCCCTGATTTTAATTGCTCCAACAGTGGGAGCCATGGCTTCAGCTACCTCAGCCCTAAGCTCTAAAATTCCCTCCCTGAACCTCTTTGCCTATCTACCCCTCTCTCTTCCTTTAATATGCTCCTTCAAACATGCCTTTTTGACCAAGCTTGTGTCCTAATATCTCCTTCTAAAGCTTGGTGTCAAATTGTGTCTGATAACGCTCCCATTGGGACGTTATACATACCGCATGTATAAATGTTAATTGTTGATGTCGGTCCTATAGGTTAGAAATGTGAAAATCACATTGCTGCCCTGTGTGTGTAGTCTGAGAGTTCACTGGGGGCTTCAACTATAAAAGTGAGCCCTCACTATTCAACACCCTTCCCTGCACTCTAACGCGCCCAGTCCCAACACACCACCTTAAACCTACAGAGTGTCCATTTCATTTTCTAACAACAGAGCCGCGATTTCCAGGACGCAGTGACTTTTCTTTAATCCCCTACTTGTTGTTTGCCAAGGAGAGCCCTATTTATTTACTCTGGTGTTAGGTGTGTTTGAACAATCCCTGAAAGGAACAACAGCCCCATTTTCTCACCAACCAAAGAAAGCACCTTTCAAGGGCTCCCCCTCTGAAGTGGTAACAGACTCAAGGAGCGGGGTGGGGGGGCGGGGGGGATCTGTTTGCAGTTTGCGATTTACTCTTTTCCTGCGAGTTGTTTGCTTATCACTTTATACTGTTAAAGTGATAACTATCATGTTACAGATGAGCTGGCAGCAGCTTCACAGCATCAGAGATTGCCTAAAGAGATCTTGAAGCTAATGCCTTGTTCAATAAGAGTATAGATTTCTTAAGAGGGGAAAAGTGTTGGGAGGGAGGGCAGATTTTTATTTCTTATTCATCAAGTTTTGGTAATTAATTGGTGAGATTGTTTGACGGGGTCAATTTGCTCGTTCCCCACCTTCTTTGGGCCTCCTTATCTCGAGAGACAATGGATACGCGCCTGGAGGTGGTCAGTGGTTTGTGAAGCAGCGCCTGGAGTGGCGATAAAGGCCAATTCTAGAGTGACAGGCTTTTCCGCAGGTGCTGCAGAGAAATTTGTTTGTCGGGGCTGTTGCACAGTTGGCTCTCCCCTTGTGCCTCTGTCTTTTTTCCTGCCAACTACTAAGTCTCTTCGACTCGCCACATTTTAGCCCCGTCTTTATGGCTGCCCGCCATAATGGGCATTTTCACCATTTGCAAATGCCCCCAAATTAAGCTGCCTCTGCCCCACATCTCATTCCCCCACCCATTACCCTCCCCACCCATATCATCTCCCCAAAGCCATCACACATTGATCCACACCCAGCACCCAGCACCCATCACTCCCCCACACATCACCCCTTGTGCCCCTCGCTCCCTTACAATAGCCCGAGTTCAGGAGACCTGCTGCGTTGGGAGGGGTCAGTGAGAGAGGCAACATTCCACCCCACAGGAAGGGAAGGAACAACCAGGCGGCAACACGTCAAGAACATTTCCCTTCGCCTCCCAGCAACTAATCAGAGACCAGAGCTTTGGGAACATGTCCACACTCTCAAGAAGGGATTAACGCCTTGAGGGGAACAGTTGGCGAACCCTGATTCGGAGCCTATGATCTGAGAAGGAAGCATTCAGAGACAAACATTCCTTCTGTCACATCCTAGGGCAGTGATTTCTAATCCACTCTATGGTCAAGCCCCCCTGTCTAATATCCATAACCACATACACCTTTATTGTGAAGATATCGAGCTTGCATCATTCCGTTATTTCATGACCGGGGTGTGCAAACATGCCTGCGTCATGTAATGTAATCTGGGTAGAATGTTATGGTGTTCCACACTTAGATGAACAGATGAATGTGTGGATAAGTAGGTGAGTGGACAGATAGACACCCAGAAAATACGAGCTAATATGAAAACAGAAAGTGCTGGAAATACTCAGCAGGTAAGGCAGCATCTGTGGAGAGAGAAGCAGAGTTAACGTTTCAGATCTGTGACCTTTCATCGGAACGAGCTGATCGGTTTTGCTTTGGGCATAGTTTGAGGATCTTGATTGGAAGCTCCAAAGAAAACAATTCACCAACGCTCCTTCCAAACCCCGTGACCTCGAACAACTAGAAGAACAAGGGCAGCAGATGCATGGGAACACCACCATCTGCAAGTTCCCCTCCAAGTCACGCACCATCCTGACTTGGAACTGTATCGCCGTTCCTTCACTGTCGCTGGGTCAAAATCTTGGATCTCCCTCCCTAACAGCACTGTGGGTGTACCTGCACCACACGGACTGCAGCGATTCAAAAAGGCAGCTCACCACCACCTTCTCAAAGGCAATTAGGGAGGGGCAATAAATGTGGGCCTAGCCAGCGACGCCCACATCCCATGAACAAATAAAAGAAACAGACTCAACAGATATCAGAGTTGAAATGAATGAAAGGGGATTGTTATGTGGGAGTGGAGGGGCATAGAAAAGCTTTATTTTGCCCTGTGTACATACTCAACATGTCCCATTACATGGTACTGACAAGCATGGCACATTTCTGCCCTTCAGGACTGTGTAATGTGATCTCCTCTCTCAGGAGTATAGCAGGGAAGGCAGGGTGCACACAATCTCCGAGGGTGAGATACTTGGAGGAGGCAAGTGATTAAGAGCTGAGGGAAATTATAAAGAACCGGGTGAGAATCACAGAATTGTTACAGCACAGAAGGAGACCATTCGGCCCGTCATACCTGTGCTGGCTTCCGAAAGAGCAATTTACCCAGTGCCACTCCCCTGCCTTCTCCCCATAGCCCTGCACATTCTTCCTTTTCAGGTAACTAGCTAATTCCCTTTTGAATGCCTCGATTGAATTTGCCTCCTCCGCACTCTCAGGCAGTGCATTCCAGATCCTAACCACTCGCTGCGTGAAAAAGTTTTACCTCATGTCGCCATTGCTTCTTTTGCCCATCACCTTAAGTCTATTTCCTCTCTTGTTCTCAATCCTTCCACCAATGGGAACAGTCTTTCCCCGATCTATTCTGTCCAGATCCTCATAATTTTGAACATCTCCATCAAAGCTACTCTCAACTTTCTCTTTTCCGAGAAAAACAGTCCCACTAGTTTAACATCAGTCATAGGAAAGATCCTAGAATATTTGCTAAAAGATCAGAGAACAAAAACACCTCAAAACAAAAACTTGTAATTTTTAAAAAGTCAGCATTAATTCAGCTGTCAGCTGTGGCTCAGTGGGTAGCACTCTGTGCCAGAAGTCTTGAGCACAGGCTCCAGTGAGGGAGTGCTGCACTGTTGGAGGTGCCATCTTTTGGATGAGATGTTAAACCGAGGCCCTGTCTGCTGTCTCGGGGGATCCCATGGCACTATTCCAAGGTTCGCCCCGGTGTGCTGGCCAATATTTATCCCTCAAGTGCCATCATCAAAATGGATTATCTGGTCATTATCACATTGCTGTTTGTGGGAGCTTGCTGTGCGCAAATTGGCTGCTGCTGTTCCCACATTACGACAGTGACTACACATCAAAAGTACTTAATTGGCTGTAAAGCGCTTTAAGATGTCCTGAGGTTGTGAAAGGCGCTATAGAAATGCAAGTCCTTCTTTCTTATTAACTGCCTCACTGAGATACCATTGGAAACCCTTACAACCTTAAACGGAGACAATTCAGCCACTTGAGGAGAAGAAGGTTAAAATTTGAATAGGAGTTGGAGGAGGGAAGGGAGGGGTGAGGAAGAGAATTTGATTTTATGATGTCATTTGCAATGCAGGAAGATTGTTTCATTCTCCGCTATATAACTCTATGATCCTATTGTCAGTTTGCTGTACCAGTAAAATACATTCCTCTAATACAGTATTCCTGATGAGGTATTCTGGGATTAACTCCGTTCTGTCAGCTGGGTTTGGTTTGATGATCTTGTTAGCAAACTGCTATCAAACACTGACTGACCCGTGCAATGTTGTACCCTCCGCCTGTTAATACTTCTCCTGTATATGCACAGTGGGACAAATAAAACACTAATCCTGACTAGCCTGTCCTCCTTTGAGATCAGGTCCCTGACAAGTTTAGGCAGCCCCGGTGACGTTGCTTAAAGTAAAGTAATTAACCCTTCGACCCTGGGTTCTTTGCTACCTTCAATCGAACACCATCCACTATGGCTTATTATTAACATATGAGCAATAACTAGCGCTGACAAATTTTCACACGAACCAGCAGATGCCGAAAAGGGTGAAGTACAAATGTGCATCTGCCTCACAGTTGTTTGGGGTCAGTGAAAGCCGAGACCCAAAAGAGACCTGCATACACATCCATAATTCAACACCTAACCATCCGTTACCTTGTGCAGTGTAAACAAACTCATTCCCCAGCCCACACTATTTTCCATCAATCACATCTCGCTGGGTTGCACTGGGTGATCCCGTCATTAGACTTGCAATAGGTACAATGTAATCTGATACTGGGATGTGTGGTTTGCGGGCATGTAATATTCTCAAGACCAAAGTATGGAAGGTCCTCATCAGGGAACTCCTCTTTGCTGACGATGCTGCATTAACATCCCACACAGAAGAGTGTCTGCAGAGACTCATCAACAGGATTGCGACTGCCTGCAACGAATTTGGCCTAACCATCAGCCTCAAGAAAATGATCATCATGGGACAGGATGTCAGAAATGCTCCATCCATCAATATTGGCGACCGCGCTCTGGAAATGGTTCAAGAGTTCACCTACCTAGGCTCAACTATCACCAGTAAAATGTCTCTCGATGCAGAAATCGACAAGCGCATGGGAAAGGCTTCCACTGCTATGTCCAGACTGGCCAAGAGGGTGTGGGAAAATGGAGCACTGACACGGAACACAAAAGTCCGAGTGTATCAAACCTATGTCCTCAGTACCTTGCTCTATGGGAGCGAGGCCTGGACAACGTATGTCAGCCAAGAGTGACGTCTCAACTCATTCCATCTTTGCTGCCTCCGGAGAATCCTTGGCATCAGGTGGCAGGACCGTATCTCCAACACAGAATTCCTCGAGGTGACCAACATCCCCAGTGTGTATGCCCTACTGAGCCAGCGGCGCTTGAGATGGCTTGGCCATGTGTGCTGCATGGAAGATGGCAGGATCCCCAAAGACACATTGTACAGCGAGCTCTTCACTGGACATCCATGTCACCGCTTTAAAGACTTCTGCAAACGCGACATGAAGTCCTGTGGCATTGATCACAAGTCGTGGGAGTCAGTTGCCAGTGATCGTCAGAGCTGGCGGACAACCATAAAGGCGGGATAAAGAGTGACGAGTCGAAGAGACTTAGCAGTTGGCAGGTAAAAAGGCAGATGCGCAAGGACAGAGCCAACTGTGTAACAGCCCCGACAACCAATTTTATCTGCAGCACCTGTGGAAGAGTCTGTCACTCTAGAACTGGCCTTTATAACCACTCCAGGCGTTGCTTCACAAACCACTGACCACCTCTAGGCGCTTACCCATTGTCTCTCAAGACAAGGAGGCCAAAGATAAGAGTATATTCTCAAAGTACAAAGAGTGAAATAATCCCAGCCCAGGTGAAAAAAAACCCCCTGTGTCAGAAGTCAGGGCTCAAAATATCAGGACTTTTCTCTGGAACCCAGAAGGTAAAGAAAGTAAATAATAGAGGTTTTCAAAGCTATTATTGGCGAGGGCAAATTAAATAGTTGGTTCCATTAGTTGGCAAATCAAGGCCTGTTAACTCAGGTTTATTATTAAAGCAAAACTTATATTTATATAGCAGCTGTCAGAGGGAGAACTCCTCTGCTCTTCTTCAATGTAGGGCCATAGGTTCTTTTACGTCCACCTGAGAGGGCGGATCGGGCTTGTGGTTTGGGCGCCTCCAACAGGACAATGCTGGGAGTGTCAGCCCAGAATTTGTACTTAAGTCTTTATGAACTGCGACATGTATCTACAATCTTTCTAACTATCAAAGGTGGGATTGGTACCCACTGGGCCAAGACTGGCGCTAGCCACGTGAAGGAGAAAGTTAGAATTTGTGCTTGTGCAAAGGGTTAGCAGAATGTGGAAAGCTTTGCTACAAGTGGCTTTGAGCCAGGAGCCAACAAAGGGAATTGAAATAGGATGAATATAAAATGAGTTGAGGAAAGAGCAAAGAAATGGGATTTGAGTGGATAGGCTTGATGGACCAAATAGCCTCCTTCTGTACCGTCATTTCTATGGTAAGATTGTGGGTTTGTGGCTGGCTTTAAGATTGAGCATGTAATCAAGGCTGATAGTCCCATGCAGTACTGAGGGAGTACTGTAGATGCTGTCCTTTTGGATGAGGGGGACCTATTTACCTGTTCATGGGGTTCATGTGCAGGTTAATGATCCCACACACTACTGTTGGATGAGTAGCAGGAATCTCTCCCTCAATCAACATCACCAAAAACAAAGTAACTGGTCATATATCTCACTGCCCTTTGTGAGATCTTGCTAAGCACAAAACGGCTGCCTCATTTGCCTACATAACAATGTTGGTTGCTCTTCAATGTGCGTGCCAAGTGCTTTGTGATGTTACTGAGTTGTGATGATGTGCGATCTAAGTCTTTTTAACTCATTGATCAGAACAGCTACAGTATTAACCACAAGAGAAAAGATCAAAGAAATTGTCAACTTTCCTGAGCCCAGTTGGGACGCACTCTGACCAACCTTTCTTGGAACGATATTGGAGCAAAACACAATTTCTTAGGGATTTTGTTTTGCAAATTGGAAGCTATCTGTCTAGTGCAATCGAGGCAGCTCTATTGCAAACTGACAACAGTGTCCAGTGGTGTATCACTTGTACCACAGTCAGAAATAGCAGTCACGTGACCTTTCCTGTACCGGAAATCAACAAACCTGTCTGCAAAGATGAACTTGAAAGGAGCACTATTGCATATTAATGACTCTTACTGATATGAATGAACTAACAAAGGATTTTGGAGACAGACTGACTCGCAGCCCAAACCAAAATGAATAGGGGTGAAGTAGCCCCTTGTTACTAGAATGGTCCCCATTCAGACTTCAATCGATAGCTGTGGTCTCCACATCCTGGTTCATTGTGTGGTAACATCAGGGGAGAGGGCCATGTGTCTCCTAACAGAAACTCTAATGTGATGGATTTTTACCTTATGGCCTTCTGGAGAGAGAGAGGAGATCAAACCAACACCTCAGAAAGCCAGTCCAGCCAGAGGCTGTGCAAGAGATCCAGCTAAACAGAAGAACCCTGCTGAACAACAACTGAACAACTACTACAGCAGAGACATCACAAAGTGACTTTAAGACCCTCCATCTGCGAAGGTGATAAAATCCACAGCACCAGCTTTGTGCTAAGTTGTGACCATCAGAAATCTATAACACCACAAAAAGTGCGACTACAAACACTCAGGCCTGAACCTTGAAAAACGCTTTCCTTTCTGAGAGGATTCAACAGGTTTACTGTAAACCACAAACACTTACCTCACTTTGAATTTTAAGCTACATCCTACCCTTTGCTCTCTATCTGTCTATTCTTGTGTACGTGTGTGGGTGAATGTGTGTGTGGGTGAGGTTGCGACCATTTCGGGAATTGTTTAAAAATAGTTTTTCACCGACAAGAAAATCTCCCATTTATCTGTTTATTCGACCTGAAAGACACTCAGAGGCTGACACATTAATTTTAATAATACCCGATTGCGGTCAGTTGGGAGTTGAACAGTGGGAACCATCCACACCCCTTACCACATGTCTGTATCAAAGGGAGATAAAATAATCTGTACATATTCGAGGGCCATATCACAGAAACATAGAATGATACAGCACAGACAGAAACCATTTGGCCCATCATGCCTTTGCCAGTTCTTTGGTAGAGCTACCCAATTAATCCCACTCCCCCGCTTTATCCCCTTGGCCCTGTAATTTTCTCCTCTCAAGTATTTATCCAATTCATTTTTGAAAGTTGTTATTGAATCTGCTTCCATCTCCATTTCATGCAGCGCATTCCCGTGTGTAAAAAAAAAATGTTTTCCCCTGTTGCCTCTGGTTCTTTTGCCAATCACCTTACATCTCTATCCTCTAGTTACTGACCCGCCTGCCACTCAAAACAGTTTCTCCCTATCTACTCTACCAAAACCTTTCAAAATTGTACCATTCCATGCACATCGCCTCCGGTCAATCTTCCAAACATAATATACAAATTCATTCTTCTCTGCATTAAATTTCATCTGCCACATATCTGTCCATTTCACCAGTCTATGTCTTCCTGAAGTCTGTTACTAGCCTCCTCATTGTTTACTACATTTATGAGTTTCACATCATCTGCAAACTTTGAAATTACACCTTGTACACCCAAGTTCGGGTCATTAATATATATCAAAAGGAGCAATGGCCCTAATACTGACCCTGGCGGTACATCATTGGATGCAACCCCACAGGGCGAAAAAAGCAACCCTTCACCATTACGCTCTGCTTTCTGCCCCTTATCTAATTTTGTGCCCGCTCTGCCTCTCCCTTTAATCCCATGTGCTTTAATTTTGCTAAGTCTATTATGTGGCACTTTGTCAAATGTCTTTCAAATGTCCACATACACAACAAACCGTGGAACTATTTAACAAAGAGGAGGGAGTTCCCCTGCTATTCTGGCCAACATTCCACCCTCACCTGGCGCCAACAAAACCTATCAGGTTACCACCTGCATGTAAGCTGCAGTACATTGTCACTCTAATGACAGCTCGACGCACCTTTTAACTTGACAAAGGCAATGTATTGCAGCCTGTGTAGGCGTGGCCAGTCACAATTTGTCAGTGAGCAGCTCTGAGCCAGGTATGTGCTCTCGGTATAGAGCTGTAGTATAGGTAGTATTCACTCTAAAGGTCATGGGTTCAAAAACCACTGCAGGGGACTGAGCACAAAATCTAGGCGAACACTCCTGTGTGATACTGAGGGAGTGCTACCACATCAGAGGAGCTGTCTTTTGGATGAAATGTTAACCTGAAGAACCATCTGCCCTCTCAGGTGGATGCAAAAATTCCTGTGGCACTAATTGAACAGCAGCAGAGTCCTTCCCGATGTTTGTTTACCCTTTACTAAGAGGTTAGCTCATTGCTGTGTGTGGGAGCTTGCTGTGCGCAGATTGGTGGCTGCGTTTCCTACGTTACAACAGGGACTACACTTCAAAAGTACTTCATTGGTTGTAAAGTGCTTTGGGATGTTCTGAGTTGGTGAAAGGTGCTATACAAATGCAAGTTCTTTCTGTGGTCGGCACAGACTCGGTGGGCCGAAGGGCCTGTTTCAGTGCTGTATCTCTAAACTAATAGAAGTGTTACATCTTTTGTTATATCGTACCTCGTAAGTTCACAGAATCACAGAATTGTTATAGTACAGAAGGAGGCCATTCAGCCCATCATGTCTGCCCTCTGCCTTCTCCACCTAGCCCTGCACATTCTTCTTTTTTAGATAATAATCTAATTTCCTCTTGAATGCCTCAATTGAACCTACCTCCAACACACTCCCAGGAAGTGCTTTCCAGATCCTAACCACTGGCTGTGTGGGAAAGTTTTTCTTCTTGTTGCCATTGCTTCTTTTGCCGTTTACCATCCTTCCACCAATGGGAACAGTTTTTCCCCACCCTGCTCTGTTCAGACCCCTCATGATTTTGAGCACCTCTATCAAATGTCCTCTCAACCTTCTCTTCTCCAAGGAAAACAGTCCCAACTTCTTCAATCTATCGAGGTAACACAAGTCCTGAGGAAACACTTTTGCATGGAATCTTCCTCTCTTATTTGCTACTTACGGTTTATAAATTAAACAATGCTCTGGTCGATTGTTTATTCTTCCACCTTCTGAAGGCCAGGCGATCACGAGGGGAGAGAAATAGTCATAAGGATTTAAGCTTGACCTCTGAGCTCATGGGATTATCAGTTACCATGTTTGTAAAATCACAGTCCAGTTAATAGGAGATGAGGGTTCCCTGAAGGGAGTGGTGTCGGCCACAGAGCATGAGAGACATATCTGGGATAAAGCCTGAAAATATCACAGTATGCCAAAAAGAAAATAGACTTATCGTCAAAGTAAAATTGGACTGTCTGGCTCAAAACAACATGACCTTTATCCCATCTGGGACTTGGCAAAGGACGGTAACTCTAATTAGAAGCGCTGAGAAAGCCCACAGGAACTGGATAATGCACCTGGCCTCAGCTCCTGCTCTGCAAGCAACAACACTAAGACAAGCGCTCGGTACCTGCATTGAACCTGTTTCACTGCTCATACACAGACTATCACTATTTATGCAAACTCACAACAGCATAGAAAATTCAAAACCCAAGGGAATGTTTCAAGACAGATCCACTCTGACATGCACTTCAGGGAAGTCTCATTTCCTTAAAGTGTCTGAAGTGTGTCCTTCCTGTACAGTGTGTCTGTCAGTCTCTACTATTACATGACAGGCTGCAGAGCATGCCACTAGTGCTGAGAACAAGTCAGCAACAACAGGAGGTGTCAGCTGTAGCTCTGAGTCACAAAGACGTGGGTTCGGGCCCCACTCACCATTTATCCCTTGACCAGTATCAGTAAATACAGATTATCAGGTCATTGTCACATTGTTGTTTGTGGGAGTTTACTGTGCGCATATTGGCTCCTGTGTTCCTATATTGCAACAGTGCCCACACTTCACAAGTAGGTCATTGGCTCTACACTGGCCTGAGGACATGAAAGCTGCTGTATCAATGCAAGTTCCTTCTTTCTACTGTCTACTACTTCTCTAGGCCCAGCTGCCATTGGGCACATTGAAGGAAGACTGCATGATGAGGCCTTCTCTATCTCTGAAACCGGTCTCACGGAGCCATATCAGAGCAGCTCAGCGACAATGCTCTCTCTGAACTACGCTGCCTATATGTGACAGGGATGAGATCAAAAACTCTGCAACTCCAAGTCTACGCCCCACTCCGCCCTCTCTGTAAGGGCTGAACATGCGGGAGTCTCACTCACTGGTCACTTGTGGCATGTCGCTCGTGATTTTCCATCTATAAACAGAGAAGTGTGGGCCTCACACCTCCCATTTCATCATACGCGCAACTAGCAGGGAACATCCCCCCCCTTTCATAAAATTAGTCTTATCATTATCTTTATTTTTATTTATTTATTTAGAGATACAGCACTGAAACAGGCCCTTCGGCCCACCGAGTCTGTGCCGACCATCAACCACCCATTTATACTAATCCTACACTAATCCCACATTCCTACCACATCCCCACCTGTCTCCATATTTCCCTACCACCTACCTATACTTGGGGCAATTTATAATGGCCAATTCACCTACCAACCTGCAAGTCTTTTGGCTATATGCACACCATAGAGTGATATAGCACTGAAGTAGGCCATTCGGCCCATCAGGAGTATTTCAGCTCTCTAATTAGTTGCACACTCTGGCTCTCCTTCCCCATAGTCCTGCAAGTTGTACCATTGCAAGAATTCCAGATCACAACAACTCGTTGTGCAAAAAAATATGCTTCCAGATGTTGCCTCATTCTTTTGGCAATTACCTTGTTTCTGTGTCGTCAGGTTACCCAGCCTCCCTACCTACTCTATCAAAAACTTTCATGATTTTGAACACCTCCATTAAATCTCCCCTTAACCTTCTCTGCTCTAAGCAGAACAATCCCAGCTTCTCCAGTCTCTCCACATAACTGGAATCCCTCATCCCTGGCACCATTCTGGTAAATCCCCTCTGCACCCTAAGAGGTGGCAGGAATTGAACACATTTCTCCAGCTGAGGCTTAACGAGAGATTTATAAAATTTGAGCATAACCTCCTTGCTTTTGTACTGTACGCCTCTGTTTATAAAGCCAAGGGTCCCCTATGCTTTTGTAACACGCTTCTCAACTTCTCCTACAACCTTCAAAGATTCAAAGATGTACAGCTCTTTGTAACAAAATGTACTTTTCCATGGTAATGTACACACCGTGGCAGCCAATTTGCACACAGCACGCTGTCACAAACAACAGTGTGATAATGATCTGATAATCAGTTTTTTAGTGATGTTGGTTGAGGGATAAATATTGGCCAGGACTCCAGGGAGAACTCCCCTGCTCTTCTTCAAAATAGTATCATGGCATCTCTAATACCTACCTGACAGGGCAGAGGGGGCCTTGGTTTAATTTCACCTCCAAGAGACATGACTTCTGACAATAGAACACTCTTTCAGTATTGCGCTGGTGTGTCTGCAGAGATGATGTACTCAAGAAAGCAGCTCACCACCACCTTCCTAAGAGCATTTAGGGATGGACAACAAATGCTGGCCTTGCCAGCGACGCTCATGTCCCATGAAAGAATAAAAAGAAGTCTTGTGATCCAGAGGGGAAGGTGCTACCCACTGAGCCATGGTTGGCATAGATTGTGGGAACCTGATTTCAATGCCAGCTTCACAATTGCAGATGGCAATTGACTGAGTCCTAAACCCCTTCATTTAAACACTTTCATGAGTGGGATGGCTTCCAGGTGAGAAGGACAAACTGGGCTCTGTCAGCAGTCAGTGGGAGAAACAGGTGAACTGGGCTGTTTTTCAATTTTAAAACAATATAAGGTGGAGTGCACCATTCCTTACACTCACAATCAGCTCCCTGCATGATCTGCAGTGGCTGAAGTTGCAGCCCATGTTACATCAGTCAATGGGTCACAGGTTCCATCACTGGTCTGTGGGAACCAGCTGACCCCAGCAGGAGCTGTTCAGCAGTTGGCCTCAGCACCGCAAGGCTCCGCCTCCCGATCAGTATCTGCTGACCTATGCTGGAAAGTGCACATGTTTGAACATCGGGTCGAAAACAGGATTATGCTGGGGCAAGATATCCCACGAGGTCGAATAGCCAACATTAATGGTCAAGGCCTTGCATGATCAATAGGCCCTCAGGGAAAATACTATGTGAGTGGGAGGAGAATCAATTAATCAGCTGCACCCTAATCAACCTAATCGATTTTTCTATGTTTAATTCCACTCGATGCTCTGCCTTTACAGCCACTGATGTACTTTTGAAGTGAAGTCTCTCTTGTAATGCAGGAAATGTGGCAGCCAATTTGCGCACAGCAAGACTTCGCAAAGTAAAGTGAGAATGACTTGGTGTTTTTGGTGTTTTTGGTTGACGGATCATTGCTGCCAAGGATAGCAGCTAAAACTCCAGAATAGAGAGGCAGGATTCTTTTACATCCACCTGAGAGGGAAGACAGAGCCATGGTTTGACGTCTCATCCAAAAGACGGAATATGCGATGGTGCGTCATTCACTCAATACTAGGAGGGCTGAATTTTCCTGCCCTTTGGAGATAGGCTGGAAGGTGGGTAGGGCTGGAAAAATGGTGGGGAAGGCATCGGGAGGGGTGCCACATTGCCATTGGCAGAAAGGTTGGTGGCTCAGACGCCTGCCGGGAGATCAATTGAGCCACTTAAGTGGCCAATTAAAGGCCACTTCCTGCCTCTGTGGGCACTTTGTCGGCCTCGGGAGGGCCCGCCACTGTGTTGGGAGACCGCCCAATGAAGCCTGGCAGGCTCCCAGCAGGTTCCAGGGGAATTGCCCTCCTTTATGGGCATTGCATAGTCCATGGAGGGGCCCCCTGGCAGCATTGGCACCGGTGCTTAGTGCCCGCCCCCCACCCCCACCACTCCCTGGTCTCCGGGGCCTGCCTGCCTGCCACAGGTTATCTGGAGCTGCAGCCAGTGGTGGTGCTGCCGAGGCCTCTGATTGGGCCAGCAGCTCTTGGGGGCGGGCCGCAGTCTCAACTAGACAGTGACCCGGGCGGCGCCCTCATACTTTTGGCGCCAGTGGCAGAACTTCCTCGTTAACAGTAAAATTCAGCCCGGAGTGTCAGCCTGGATTACGTACTCAAGTGTCCAGAGTGAGAATGTTACTATTGCTTTCAAACTGGCTGCAAGAAGGTTCTCAGCGACTTCCAATCACAACGAGGTGCTGACACTGTCAGGGAATGACACTCCTGGAGCTTTCTGAAAGTAAAAAGCCGAGACTATTCTTAGGGACAAACACGCTTTTCAATGTTTCTTAACAAAAGTTTTCTTTCTCGGCTAAACACCATTGACTAAGTTTACCTCAAAGGAACAACCAATTAAAGCTCACCTGACGGTGTTCCATATGACGGCAAGACAACCTGGAAACTAAACAAAACCATTGATTGGGAAAATAAACAAATGATTTTGCAGTCTAAAGGGGTTTCAGGCCCTGCAATTAACAAATGAAATGTTTTCCCTCCAGTGTTCTCCCTTCCTGTTCTGACGGCCCAGGTCCATACAGGGTTATGGGGTTGGATTTTTAAAGCCCATACGGAGTGGAAGTAGGTGATTTGAAGATCTCGCTCTCAGACATCAGCACTGAAACAAAGTTTTTTTTCCCAAAAAAATACTTTATTCATAAAAATATGTCCCAAAAAAATTACAAAATAATTGCAACAAAGATCAGTTTCTTTCAATACAGAACATGAGGTGCCTCACAACACAACTCTTGCCATTCCATTTTATATCCAATGTACCTTTGCATTACATACCAAAAACATCCTCTGGTTCATATAGCTCAAGGAGTCCAGACCCTCGGTATATGGCAGGGGTCCTGACACAGTGGCCTTTCCCCATTGAGGCTTTGTGGCGTCCCTCAGCACGTAGTTCTGGACCTTGGAATGTGCCAGTCTGCAACACTCGGCCGTGGACAACTCTTAGCACTAGAAGACCAGCAAGTTTTGGGCAGACCAAAGAGCGTCTTTCACCGCGTTGACGGTCCTCCAGCAGCAGCTGATGTTTATCTCGGTGTGCGTCCCTGGGAACAGCCCGTAGAGCACAGACTCCTGTGCTACTGCTCAGGATGAACCGCGACAAAAACCACTGCATCTCTTTCCACACCTGCTTTGCAAAAGGACATTCCAGAAGGAGGTGGACAACGGTCTAATCCCCACCACAGCCGCCTCGAGGGTAGTGTGCGGAGGCGGTGAGACTCCAGGCATGTAGGAAGGATTTGACGGGGAGGGCCCTTCTCACCACCAGCCAAGTGGTTTGAAAGTTCTGTAAAATGACAGTCTGCTCGGAGAACCATCCGACAGGATCCCTGACCTCTGTGACCCTGTACTATCAACACCTTGCCTTTTGTTATTTCTTGTCCTTTGCTTAAAAGCTTTTACATTTATAACCTTTGCCAGTTCTGACGAAAGGTCACTGACCTGAAACGTTAACTCTGCTTCTTCCTCCACAGACGCGGCCAGACCTGCTGAGTATTTTCAGCATTTCTTGTTTTTGTTGTGACAGGATCCACCATCGCCTTTTCCCGCAGGGCCTCAAGGACGTTACATGCGAACCACTGCCTAATGGACTTGTGGTTAAAGGTGTTTTTCTGTACAAACGTTTCTACGAGGCACAGGTGGTACGGCACGAACCCACTGAATGGAACTTTCTGCGGAAACATGGTCAGACTCATCCTTCGCAACACCGGGAACCTCAGCACGTAGTGACACTTGGTGTTTGTGTACACAGCTTAATGCAGCCGCAGACAAAGGTGTCCAACAGGATGAGGACAACATTGGGTACGTTTTCTCCCCCACTATCTGGAGGTTTGAACATCGTATCCCAGCAGACACTGTCCATTTTTGATCTCCAGACAAAGTGGAAGATGGTTCGGGTGACCACCACAGCGCAGGAGTGGGGTATGGGCCAGACCTGCGCCACATACAGCGACAACGTGAGTGCCTCGCATCTGACGACCAGGTTCTTACCCACAATGCTCCCACATGACCAGTTTCTGTTTCACCACGGCTGCTCACTCCTTCCAGTTTTTGGTGCACGCTCCAGCCCCTCTGAACCATATCCCCAGCACCTTCAGGTAGTCTACACCTGACAGTAAAGGGGACAAAGGATCAGTCGGCCCAGTTCCCAAAGAACATGGCCTCGCTCTTGCCGTGATTTACTTTGGCTCCCGAGGTCAGTTCGCACTGGTTGCAGATGCTCATCAGCCTGCGAACGGACAGCGGATTGAGCAGAAGACGGTGACGTTGTCCATGTACAGGAAGGCTTTGACCTGAGTGCCTCTGCTGCCAGGGACTGTCACTCCTGTTATGCCCGCATCCTTCCGAATAGACTCAGCAAAGGGTTCAATACAGCAAACAAACAGGACAGGGGAGAGAGGACAGCCCTGTCTGACTCCAGATTGGATGGGAAAAATTTCTGATTCCCACCCATTGGAT
Organism: Heterodontus francisci; assembly: GCF_036365525.1. Lineage (NCBI taxonomy): Eukaryota > Metazoa > Chordata > Chondrichthyes > Heterodontiformes > Heterodontidae > Heterodontus > Heterodontus francisci. The sequence continues at coordinate 19,499,394 of NC_090410.1, read as the reverse complement.
TGAGACTGCGCTACTGATGTTTGTGTAGAGCAGTTGGATCCAATTGCAGATTCCCTCCTCAAACCCCATTTTGGAAAGCACATCCATCATGTAGGTGTGCGATGTCCTGTCAAAGGCCTTCTCCTGGTCCAAGCTGATGAAACAGGTGTTCATCCTCCTGTCCCGTACATAAGCAATCGTATCCCTGAGTAGCTCGAGACTATCCGAGATCTTCCACAGTACAGGTCTGGTCAGGGTGAATCACCAACTCCAGAGCAGACTTGACTTGACTGGCAATGACCTTGGATAGAATCTTGTAGTCTACATTGAGCAGTGAGATGGGCCGCCAATTTCTGATTTCCGCCCTGTCCCCTTTCCACTTGTAGATGAGGGTGATGATGCCTTTCCTCATGGATTCTGACATGCTGCCGGCCAGAAGCATACTCTCATATACTTCCAGCAGGTTCAGGCTAATCCAATTCCACAGAGTCAAATACAACTCGACCGGAAAGCCGTCACTTCCGGGAGTTTTAATCATCTCGAACAACCCAATCGCCTTTGTCAGCTCATCCAGAGTTAGCGGTTTGACCAGACTCTCCCATTTACTGTCATCTATGACCTCTGTGATAAATGACAGGAAGAACTGGAAGGCCGTGCTGTCCGTGGGCTTCATGTCGTACAGCCCAGCATAAAAGGATTTACAGATCCTTAGTATGTCAGACAGCAAGGACATTTCCGAGCCATCCTCTTCCTTCAGGCTGCTGCTCACAGAGATCTCTCTGGGTCCAAGGAGCGGACTCTGGACCAGAAAATGACCTTGGAGACCTCCACAGCAAAGAGTGAGGCCTGCTTGCTCTTTAACTTTTGGAAATCTTTCGTGACCTCAACCCCCATGGACTGTAGCAGTAGCAGATTCTGCATGCTTTTCTAGAATTGGGACATTTCCCTCTGTCTCTCTCTCACCCTCTGAACCCCTTTAAGGCTGAAGAACCTCTTGATGTTCACCTTGATCGCTTCCCACCAGTGTCTCAGGTCAAAGATAGGGTTTAACGGTTCTCCAATCTTTGTAATCCCTTTTACGTTCCTCAATCTTCTCTGCAGTCAGCAGGTTTACATTCAACTTCCATATCCCCCTGCCAATCCGCTGGTCATCCTGTAAGTGACAGACAGCCAGTAGGAGGCAGTGGTCAGAGAAGAACACCGGCTTGATGTCAGCGGATCTGACCATGAATGCATGGGGCACAAACAGGAAGTCTATCCTGGAATGGCTGGATCTGTCCAGTCTCGACCAGTTGTATCTGCGCTGCGGTCCATCTGTAGGCTTGCTGAAGATGTCGTGCACCTTGGCATCTTTTACTGTTTTCATCAGGAGTCCGGACGTGGCATCCATTTGACTGTCAGCCCTGCTGGATCGTCCAGCCAATCAATGATGTTTAAATTACCACCTAGAATGACCAGTCTAGTCATCGCCAACAGCAGTGGCAGCTGCTGGAGGATGGTCAGCCACTCGTTGTATTGAACCGGGGCGTATGCGTTGATTAACCGGAGCGGAGCATTGTTGTACACTCCAAAGAGGTGACCTCCCACCACCTCCTTATCCTAGGAGACAGTGAAGTTGGCTCCGTGCAGCACAATACCCAGGCCAGAGGAATGGGAATTATTTCCCCTTGACCAATCGATGGCTCGGGGTCCACCATTGCGATCATTGCCTCTAGGTTTTTTTTTATTCGTTCATGGGATGTGGCCGTCGCTGGCCAGGCCTTCATTTGTTGCCCATCCCTAATTGCCCTTGAGAAGGTGGTGGGGAGCCGCCTTCTTGAACCACTGCAGTCCATGTGGTGTAGCTGCACCAACAGTGCTGTTAGGAAGGGAGTTCCAGGATTTTGATCCAGAGACAGTGAAGGAACAGCAATATATTTCCAAGTCAGGATGGTGTGTAACTTGGAGGGGAACTTGCAGGTGGTGGTGCTCCCATGCATCTGCTGCCCTTGTCCTTCGAGGTGGTAGAGGTCGCAGTTTGGAAGGTGCTGTCTAAGGAGCCTTGGTGCGTTGCTGCAGTGTATCTTGTAGATGGTACACACTGCTGCCACTGTGCGTCGGTGGTGGAGGGAGTGAATGTTTGTAGATGGGGTGCCAATCAAGCGGGCTGCTTTGTCCCAGATGGTGTTGAGCTTCTTGAGTGTTGTTGGAGCTGCACCCATTCAGGCAAATGGAGAGTATTCCATCACACTCCTGACTTGTGCCTTGTAGATGGTGGACAGGCTTTGGGGAGTCAGTAGGTGAGTTACTCGCTGCAGGACTCCTAGCCTCTGACCTGCTCTTGTAACCACGGTATATATATGGCTACTCCAGTTCAGTTTCTGGTCAATGGTAACCCCCAGGATGTTGATAGTGGGGGATTCAGCGATGGTAATGCCATTGAATGGCAAGGGGAGATAGTTAGATTCTCTCTTGTTTGAGATGGTCATTGCCTGGCACTTGTGTGGCACGAATGTTACTTGCCACTTATCAGCCCATGCCTGGACATTGGCCAGGTCTTGCTGCATTTCTACACGGACTGCTTCAGTATCTGAGGAGTCACGAATGATGCTGAACATTGTGCAATCATCAGCGAACATCCCCACTTCTGACCTTATGATTGAAGGAAGGTCATTGATGAAGCAGCTGAAGATAAGATTAGATTAGATTAGAGATACAGCACTGAAACAGGCCCTTCGGCCCACCGAGTCTGTGCTGAACAACAACCACCCATTTATACTAATCCTACACTAATCCCATATTCCTACCAAACATCCCCACATGTTCCTATATTTCCCTACCACCTACCTATACTAGTGACAATTTATAATGGCCAATTTACCTATCAACCTGCAAGTCTTTTGGCATGTGGGAGGAAACCGGAGCACCCGGAGAAAACCCACGCAGACACAGGGAGAACTTGCAAACTCCACACAGGCAGTACCCGGAATCGAACCCGGGTCCCTGGAGCTGTGAGGCTGCGGTGCTAACCACTGCGCCACTGTGCCGCAGTTGGGCCTAGGACGCTACCCTGAGGAATTCCTGCAGTGATGTCCTGGAGCTGAGATGACTGACCTCCAACAACAAAAACTATCTTCCTTTGCACAACTTGACTTCAACTAGCGGAGAGTTTTCCCCTGATTCCCATTAACTCCAGTTTTGCTGGGCTCCTTAATGCCATACTCGGTCAAATGCTGCCTTGATGTCAAGGGCAGTCACTCTCACCTCACCTCACCTCTTGAATTCAGCTCTTTTGTTCATGTTTGAACCAAGGCTGTAATGAGGTCAGGAGCTGTGTGGCCCTGGCGGAACCCAAAGTGAGCATCACTGAGCTGGTTATTGCTAAGCAAGTGCCACTTGATGGCACTGTTGATGACACCTTCCATCACTTTACTGATGATTGAGAGTAGTCTGATGGGCGGTAATTGGGCGGGTTGGACTTGTCCTGCTTTTTGTGTACAGGACATACCTGGGCAATTTTCCACATTGCAGGGTAGATGCCAGTGTTGTAGCTGTACAGAAGCAGCTTGGCTAGGGGAGCTGCAAGTTCTGGAGCATAGGTCGTCAAATGTGAGGTAATGCATTTTGGAAGGTCTAATGCAGGTGGGAGGTATACAGTAAATGGCAGAACCCTTAGGAGTATTGACAGGCAGAGAGATCTGGGCGTACAGGTCCACAGGTCACTGAAAGTGGCAACACAGGTGGATAAGGTAGTCAAGAAGGCATACGGCATGCTTTCCTTCATCAGTCGGGGCATAGAGTATAAAAATTGGCAAGTCATGTTGCAGCTGTACAGAACCTTAGTTAGGCCACACTTAGAATACTGCGTGCAATTCTGGTCGCCACACTACCAGAAAGACGTGGAGGCTTTGGAGAGGGTACAGAAGAGGTTTACCAGGATATTGCCTGGTCTGGAGGGCATTAGCTATGAGGAGAGGTTGGAAAAACTCGGATTGTTTTCACTGGAACGATGGAGGTGGAGGGGCAACATGATAGAGGTTTACAAAGTTATAAGCGGCATGGACAGAGTAGATAGTTAGAAGCTTTTTCCCAGGGTGGAAGAGTCAGTTATTAGGGGACATAGGTTTAAGGTGCGAGGGGCAAAGTTTAGAGGGGATGTGCGAGGCAAGTTTTTTACACAGAGGGTGGTGAGTGCCTGGAACTTGCTGCCAGGGGAGGTGGTGAAAGCAGATAAGATAGCAACGTTTAAGAGACATCTTGACAAATACATGAGTAGGAAGGGAATAGAGGGATATGGGCCCCGGAAGTGCAGAAGGTGTTAGTTTAGGCAGGCATCAAGATCGGCGCAGGCTTGGAGGGCCGAATGGCCTGTTCCTGTGCTGTACTGTTCTTTGTTCTTTGTTCTTTGTCAGTACTATTGCTGGAATATTGTCAGGGCCCATAGACTTTGCAGTATCCAGTGCCTTCAGTCATTTCTTGATATCACGTGGAATGATTCGGATTGGCTGAAGACTGGTATCTATGATGCGGGGGACTTCAGGAGGAAGCCGAGATGGATCATCCATTCGGCACTTCTGGCTGAAGATTGTTGCAAATGCTTCAGCCTTATCTTTCGTACTGATGTGCTGGGCTCCCCCATCATTGAGGATGGAAATATTTGTGGAGCCATCTCTAATTAGTTTTTCAATTGTCCATCACCATTTACGTCTAGATGTGGCATGAATGCAGAGCTTAGATCTGATCCGTTGGTTATGGGACCGTTTAGTTCTGTCTATCGCGTGTTGCTAACTTGTTTGGCACACAAGTAGTCCTAGGTTATAGCTTCGCCAGGTTCACACCTTATTTTGAGGTATGCCTGGTGCTGCTCTTGGCATACCCTCCTGCCCTCCTGCACTCTTCATTGAACCAGGCCTGCTTGGCCCCTCTGAAATTTTAATTTACATATACGCCTCCAAGGGCGCCTCCATTTTGAGTGCCTTCCTGTTCTTAGACCTGTCTCAGCAGCGCCCACCTGTCCCCATGGGGTTGTCAAGGCTCTAGAGATGACGGCTTTGTGCTAGGGTCGGCAGCATCAGGAACCCACCTCCCCCCACCGCCCCCATCCTTAATAGGATGGTGAGTGCAGAGGCAGCCAGTTAGGATGCTCCCGGCAAGCGCAGTCTCAGGGCCCTCATTTGTCCCGACATCGGGATCTCAAAGCCCGCAGTGAGTCTGGAAGTGACTCTTTTGTCAGAAAAAGATCGTGACCTGGGGAAAGGCCCTCCAATAGTGTAAGAGGGAGATCTCGCCGTCAGTCCCAACAGACATAAAAGTAGTAGAGACTATAGCTTGAATAGATCAGGCAATGAAATAGAGGCCACAGATCAGTCATGTATCAAAACTGGAAGCAGAAATCCTCATGATCATGAAGCTTTAGTGGCCGCCAAAAAATGTGAGGATAAACTAATAAGAGAGGCAAGAAAGGGAATTAGATAGTTGGAGAGAGTTTGGAGTTTATTCTGAAGTACCAGATAAGGGGCAACCAGCTTTGTCACAAAGGTGGAGTTTTACTGTAAAAGTCATTGAAGATGGGACTTGTAAGGCTACTTGCTAGCGGTTTTGAAGAGCGACTGGGTGATACAGATGTGAGAGTGGACTCTCCCACAGCTGGAAAACTAATCTTAAAATCTCTTTTAACTTTTTTGGGCTCCATATTCATGGGAGTGTAGATCAACCAACATAAAAGCCACATTTCTGCAGGGTGATACATTTCAGAGAGAAGAGTTACAGAAAATGCGCAAAGAGGCAGCAGATGCAAAAGGAAAACAATGGAATCTAAACAAATGCGTCCAGGGCTTGAATGATGCTTCCAGGTTGTGGTATTTTTCAGTGAGGTTTGTTTTGCTGAAAATAGGCTGTGTTCAACTAAAAGCAGATCCCACAATGTTTCGTTGGCATCATAAAGGAAAACCTTCAGGATTCATGATGCACATTGAAGATTTCTTATGGGGTGGTGCTGCAGAATTTGAAAAAGTGTTATTAATATGAGAGTAGAATTTAAAATTGGGAGTCAGGCTTGTGGGGCTTTTAAATATATTAGTTTAGATATTAAGCAAAGTAGGTTTGGAATAACATTAAATCAATAACCCTATTTAGAGAGTGTTACTCCCATCACGGTTAATCGTACTAAATCCTCTCAGAAAGATGATGTTATTTCTAAAGAAGAGACAGCAATTGCAGAGCTTGATTGGTCAGTTGAACTGGTTGTGCACTCAGGCTAGACCAAATGCTCGTTTTGATGTGTTGGAGTTAAGTACTATGATGAAACACCCTAAAGTAGAGAATGTCTTAAGGACAAACAACTTAAGGAAGTTAAATTTGGATAAAAGAATACTTAAGTTTCCACTCTTAGGTGACCCAACGAACATGAAACTCGTCCTTTTTCACAATACCTCACATGCTAATCTTCCTGATGGGTATTCGAGTGCAGCTGGTTTCATAATATTTCTTTGGGTGAGAATGGAAAATGTTGTCCTTCAGCTTGGGAAGCTAAGAAAATAAAAAGAGCTGTTAAAAGTACTCTGGCTGCCGAAACACTGGCTCTTGTGGAGGCAGTGGATATGGAATTCTATTTGTCAAATGTTTTAAGTGAGATTCTGTACAATGGGCGTACTGAGAAAGTATATGCATTGAATGCTCTGCAGATAATTGTTCCTTGTGGGATTAGGTACAATCTATGAAAAGTGTGAATGAGAAAAAGTTATTAGTTGACCTTGCTGGCTTGAAACAAATGGTGAAGAGATAGGAAATCTCTAAAATTGAATGGGTTGATGGGAGTCATGCATTGTCAGATTGTTTTACAAAAAGAAATACACATACAAAGAAATTGTTAGGGATTCTAGAGGAAGAGCATTTCACAACGTAATACGAATGTACAACCATACAAACTAGGAGCAGGAGTAGGCTATTAGGCCATTCTATAAAATCATGACTGCTCTGTTTGTGGACTCAACTCCACTTTCCTGCCTACCCCCGATACCCTTTGACTCTCTTGTCTGTCAAGAATCTGTCTACCTCTGCCTTAAAAACATTCAATGACCCTGCCTCCACCACTCTCCGAGGAGGAGAGTTCCACAGACTCACAACCCTCTGAGAGAAAAAAATTCTCCTCATCTCTGTCTTAAATGGAAGACCCCTTATCTTTAAACTATGCCCCCTAGTTTTAGTCTGTCCCACACAGGGAAACATCCTTTCAACATCCACCCTGTCAAGTCCCCTCAGGATCTTCTATGTTTCAATCAGATCACCTCTTATTCTTCTAAACTCCAATGAATACAGACGCTACATGTCCAAAAGCATTTTAATACAAATGAAATGCTGTAATGTAGAAAATACTGCAATCAATTTGCACACAGCAAGCGCCCACAAGTAGCAACATGATAAAGACCAGATAATCTTTTTTTTTACCATTGTTGATTAAGGGATAACTATTGGGCTGGTCCCCAAGCAGAACTGCTCCGCTCCTCTTCAAAATAGAGAGGGCAGACAGAGCCTCGTTTTAATGTCTCACCTGAAAGTACTGCACTGTAATATCAAGCTAGATTTTTGTGCTCAACTCTTTGAAGTAGGTCTTGAACTCACAACCTTCTGGTACAGAGATTAGAGTGCGACCCACTGTAAGAGTAAAGATAAGAACACTTGCTTTAGTTGAAGCCTGTTGATTCAATGGGTCAATCACTTCATTTGATCGACACCCCATCCACCACTTTAAATATTCACTCCCTCTACCACCAGCAAACACGCGGCAGAGTGTGCCATCTATAAAATGGAGTGTCGCAATTCGCCAAGACTTTTTCAACAGCACCTCCCAAACCCAGAACCTCCAACAACCAGAAAGAGAAGGGCAGCAGGTGAGTGGGAGCACCTTCACCTCCAGGTTCCCCTCTTAGTCACACACCATCTTGACTTGGGACATATATTGCTGTTCCTTCAATATCACTGGATCAAAATCCTGGAAGTCGCTACCTAACAGTACAATGGAAGTACTTTCACTACACAGATGTCCCATCCATCAGCTTCTCAAGGGCAACTAGGGATGGGCAATAAATGCCACTCTTGCCGCTTTTTAAAAAGCGCCCCCACAGGCAACTCAATGCAGGTTAGTCTGTATATCTTAGTACCACCCTTTAATGTCACTCCAGAATTGGCCTTTATAGCCACTCCAGGCGCTGCTTCACAAACCACTGACCACCTCCAGGCGCGTATCCATTGTCTCTCGAGATAAGGAGGCCCAAAAGAAGAAAGAAAGAAAGAAAGAATAATTACAGAACCAGCAGGATGGCAGGTCTTAGTCATAGGTGTAAAACATAATGGTTCAGTTCCTCCAGCTCCCTTTTGCGAGACCAGAAAGTTACTTTTCAATCAATAACCAGCAATAGAATTGAACAAGGGCACTAGTCTCAGGAAATGGGCACTGGAGAGGTATCATGTTTTACTGACTATAAGCAGCTCCTTTATCGTTCCCTGGGAAATGGCAGAGCTGGTCAATATACAAGCCGGTAACTGCACCCTGCTTTTTAATGACTCATCAGAGAGTATGTCTGCAGCAGAACCTACTCTCCCATGCAACGAGCTCAGGGTCAGTCTCCTGATAAAGTAGCCAACACTAATTCATCTTGGCAGGTTGGACACGCCATTGAGAGTTGATGTGTTGCACATCAGTGCCTCACCACTGATTGGCATGGGTTTATTGTTAACTGTCTGCAATGGTCTTTACCAGAGTGAATGAGTGAGTTAGTGAGTTCTGCTGCAAATTGGGTTTGAGATCTGTTGCATCTAAGAGCTCAGTGTGAGCTGAGGTTTTCCCTGGATCTTGCCAATTTTCAGTCTCAACTGTGGCTCATTTTCCTCCTTTCTGAGCTGATTGTCTCAGAGGCCAACTAAAGCTGCTCCTGGTTAACATCACCTCATGGGACTCAGAGCAGTAATTGATCCTGGAACATTGATTCTTTGTAATGGGAAAGGAGCAGGGGAATGGGATCAGTTGCATAGCTCCTTCAAAGAGTCGGCATAGGGCCGAATGGCATCCTGCCATACAATATGATTCAATGATTGAAGCTTCTCCGCTGTCGCCTAGAGCTAAAACTCTCAGCACTAAGTCAGAAAGTTGAGGCTTCAAGTCCCCTACTAGAGACTTGAGCACAAATTCTAGGCTGACTCCCATACAGTAATGAGGGAATATTGCACTGTCTTTCAGATGCGATATTAATTGACGGGCCTGGCTGCTCTCTCAGATAGATGTAAAAGGTACAATAGCACTATTTACCTAAGAGCAGGGGAGTTGTGGCCAATGTTTATTCCGTAACCAACATCTGAAAACAGGTTCTTGGGTTGTTATTGCAGTTCTATTTGTGGGATCTTGCTGTGTGCAAATTGACCACTACATTTTGACAATGACCCACTTTATTGGCTGTAAAACACTTTGGGACCTATACGATAGAAATGTAAGCCTTTCCTTCTTACTGGCACCACCTGCTAATCCATGGGTTTCCCCACTTTCAATGGTGACGCCTTGGCAAGTTCTACTCAACGAAACATTGTAGCATTAGTATTGTTAAGCATGGGACTGAATTAAAGGAACCTAGGTCTGTCTGAGTGACATTCCCAATTAAAGAAAACTTTGCCCTTTAGGAATTACTACAGATAGGACCATTACCTGAGGTGATTTTCATTCCTGTAGTCTGGAATGGATCTTAACCCGTCCCAGAGATGAAAAGGTAGCAGAGTACCCACTACACCACCCATTTCCGTGAGCCTGTCATGCCAGCGCAGTGGTACAATAGGTTAGATACTATTTCATGATTCAGCCCCAGTTTGTCGATTGATTATAAGACCAGTTTGGACAGTCTCAACACAGTTGCAAGACCAAAACCAAAAGAGAAACAATTTCCGAAGGGCAGTGGATCCTGACTGAGGTTGCGATGCATTGTTGTTGCAGAGTAGAGGAAGCTTTACTCTTCATCCAAGTCTGCTGCACCTCAGCTCAGCTGAGGCTGGATCTCAGTGCACTCCAATCCCAGGACTCACATCTTCCATCTGGATGGGTAAACAAGGTCATTCAGTGAATTTAAAATTAGGTTGACGCAGATCTAATAGCGAAAGCACAAACCAAAAGGAAGAAGAATGAGGAGCAGTAATACAAACTACATGGTGCAACTTTAAAGGGGATACAGGAACAGAGAGACATGTGCAGGACGAGTTGGTAAGGGTGTTAAAAAAGCAGACTAAATACTGGGCTTCATAAAGAGAAAAAGAGCACAAGAGTAAAGAGTTAATGCCAAACGTTTGGAAATCACTGGCTAATCCTCAGCTGGGGTACTGTGCCCAATACTGGGTAACACATTTTAAAAAGGATATCAAGGCCTTGGAGAGGGTGCAGAGGAGATTAATAGAATTGTGCCAGGGATGAGTGATTTCAGTTATGTGAAGAGACTGGAGAAACTGGGATTGTTCTCCTTAGAACAGGGAAGGTTGCAGTGAGATTTAATAAAGGAGGTCAAAAAAATGAGGGGTTTGATAGAATAAAGAGGGAGAAACTATTTTCACTGGTGGGCAGGCCAGTAACCAGACCACAAAGATTTAAGGTAATTGGCAAGATGAGAATTATTTTAATGCAGCGTGTTGTTATGACCTGGACAGCACTGTCTGAAATGATGAGGAAGAAAATTGAACAGGAACTTTCAAAAGGGAATTGGGTCTTTACGAGTAAATGAAGATATTGCAGGGCTATGGGGAGCCAGTAGAGGAATGAGACAAATTGGATAGTTCTATCAAAGAGCTGGTGTGTGGACCAAATGACCTCCTTTTGTGTTGTAACTAACCCTGGACCCCACCAGCCGCCCCCATCTCCAACCTTCCTTCCTTCTCCGAAGTCTTAGATGTGTTGTCACCTCCCAAATCTTTTCCCGGAACTCCATGTTTGAAACCCTCCAATCAGGTTTCCGGCCCCGCTACTGGACTGAAACTTCTCTTATCGAGGTCACAAATGACATTCCTTGTGACTGTGACAAAAGTAAACTTTCCCTTCTTGCCCTTCTTGACCTGTCTGCAGCCTTTGACATGATTGACCACACCATCCTCCTCCAATACCTCGCCACTGTCGTCCAGCGGGATGGGACTGCTCGCACCTGGTTCCCTTCTTACCTATCTAATCATAGCCAAAGTATCAGCTGTAACAGCGTCTCTTCCTGCTCTTGCACTATTATCTCTGGTGTCCCCTAAGGATCTATCCATGCCACCTTCCTATTTCCCATCCACATGCTGCACCTCAGTGACATCATCTGAAAGCAAAGTGTCAGTTTTGACATGTACGCTGACGACACCCAGCTCTACCTCACCTCTCTCAACAACTCCACTGTTGCTAAATTGTCAGACTGCTCATCCGACATCCAGTACTGGATGATCAGAAACTACCTCTAATTAAATATTAGGAACAGCGAAGCCATTGTCGAAGGGCGCTGCTACAAACTCTGTTCCCTAGCTACTAGCTCCAGCCCACCCCCAGCAACTGCCTGAGGCTGAACCAAACCATTTGCAACCTTGCTGTCATACTTGACCCCTAAGTGAGCTTCTGATCACAAATCCGCACCATCAGTAAGACTGCCTCGTTCCACCTCCGTACCATCGACCAGCTCAGCTCAAGTGCTGCTGAAAACCTCATTAATGCCTTTGTTACCTCTAGACTTAACGATTCCAATGCACTCCTGGCCAGCCTCCTGAATTCTACCTTCCAGTAACTTGAGGTCACCCAAATGTCTGCTGTCTGTGTCCTACCTCGCACCGTCCCATTCATCCATCACCCCCTGTGCTCGTTGACCTACATTGGCTCCCAGTTAAGCAATGCCTCATTTTGAAAATTCTTATCTTTGTTTTTAAATCCCTCCATGGCCTCGCCCCTCCCTATCTCTGTAATTTCCTCCATCCCTACACCCCTCCAAGATATCTGCACTCATCTAATTCTGGCCTCTTGATTACCCCTGACTTTAATCGCTCTACCACTGGTGGCCGTGCCTTCAGCTGTCAAGACCCTAAGTTCTGGAATATCCTCCCTGAGCCTCTTCGATGCTTCCCCTATCCTCCTTTAAGAGGCGCCTTAGAATCTATGTATCTGACCAAGCTTTTGCTCATCAGCCCGAATACCTGTGGCTCAGTGTCAAATTTTGTTTTATAATGCCCCTGTGAAGGGATGTTTTATTACAATAAAAGCACAAAATCAAGTTGTTGTTGTTTTATGATTCTATGGGCAGAATTTTCCCAGCTGCATGATAATAAGCTTGGAAATGGCGGCTGGGTGAGGGAGCCAGGAAAATAAGGGGAGCTGCATTCGTATGGCTCCCTGCTGCATTACCGCTGCCGAGGAAGTTTCCCAGTAGCACCTCGGAAGAGGACAGTCAGTTTAAATGATTACAGACAGTGTATATATGCAAGTTGTTGTTGTTAGTGTCGGCCTGGAACTGTAAGCAGCCATTTTGGATTCAATTGTCTTCCTCACCTTCAAATCTTTCAACAGCTTGCACCTTCCTGCCTCTGTTAATCCCTCGAAGCCTCCCACATCCTTTTTGGTCTTTGAAGCTGGCCTATTCTGTATGCACGCTCCCCTTTGCCACAACCATTAATGGAAGAACTTGCAAACTGTCTGAAGTCCCTCGCTAAGCCTCTACACCTCTCTACTCTTCCTTCCTTAAAAAAAAACTCCTCAAAATCAACCTAGCCCCGAAACACCCACCCAAAAGACTCTTCCACAGTTCAACGGCTCCTTTCCCTTATTTATTGTGGAGTGCTTTGGGACATCCATTATGTGGCACTATATAACGTAGCTATGTTGACAAAATGCACTCAAGTTTACTTTAGACTTGTGTTCAAAAGGCTCTCAAGCAGCAAATAAACCGAAGTTTTACAAGTATTGGAGGCATCACTAGGCACCAAACCAAGATGGCAGCTCATGTGTCTTAACATGGCAGGTTCGTATAGGCACAGCCAAAGTCGCTGGGTTAAAATGGCCTCCTCGATACATGATTGCGACATGCGCTGAATGAAGTATTTACTCTCTGTTCTGGAGCCAAGAGTCTCCTGTGGGTTTCTTTTTTATCATTAGCTTGCCTTTAGCAGCTTCTAATTGTTATTTTTCAATCTGCATCCTGTTTTGATGCAGTTTGCAACCTCAGGCCAAAGCCGAGGAAGTTTACGGCTCAAGTTCATGGGCTGTTTGTTTCTCGTGCAATCTCGCACTGCGGACCATTGCTCACATCTCAGATGCGTTAACATCCCTCAATCCCTCCACTGCATCTGATTTGTCACACTGCTTGTCCGGCAATCAGTATTGCAAAAGCAGAAATTTCCTCCAATTAAATACTGGGAAATCTGAAGTCATTGCCTTTGGCCCCCGCAACAAACTCCATTCCCTAGCCGCTGATTCTATACTTCCCCTGACCACAGACTGTTCGTAACCTTGATATCTGATCTGAGCCTGAGGTGAGATTCTGACCAAATATCCTCTCTATCACCAAAGATTGCCTACTTCCATCTCCTTAACATTGCCCATCTGCTCCTGAAACCCTAATCCATACCTTTGTTACCTTTAGACGTGACTGCTCCAATGCTCTGCTGGTTGGCCTCCTCCCATGCACCCTTCCTAAATTTCAGTTCATCCAAAGCTCCGGCTGCCCATATCCCATTCGCGCACCACCCTTGTGCTTCCTGACCTACATTGGCTCCAGGACTAGCAGTGCCTCAATTTAAATTCTCATCCTTGTGTTCAAATCTCTCCATGGCCTCGCAACTCCTTATCTCTGTATCCTCCGCCAGCCCTTTAACATCCAAGAGCTCCACTTGGGCCTCTTGAACATCCCTGACTTCCTTTGCTCCCTGCTGTTGGTGGCTGTGCCTTCAGCTGCCTTGATCCTAAGCTCTGAAATTCCCTCCATAACCTCTGTCTTTCTAGCTTTCTCTCCTCCTTTAATATGCTTCTTAAAACCTAGCACTTTGATCGAGTTTTTGGTCACCAGTCCGAATATCTCCTTATGTGGTTCAATGTCAAACTTTGATTATTAGTCTGAGGCTTGGAATGTTTTACTATATTAATGGTGCTTTATAAATGCAAGTTGCTGTTGTTATTTACCACGCTAGGCTTTACAATTCTGTCAGCATGCCCTGAGGAATGCACTGAGGCGCCATCTTTGTATAGGTAATAAGACGTAGGAGTTTACATTGAAGGAGTAGAGCAATCCTGAATTAGCGGAGAGTTGAACCTACTTCTTCAGTTAAATTGATGACTCACTCATAGGCAGAATGAATGAAATTCTAGAAGCTTCCGACTGCCCATTTTTAATGGTTTCGGTTGTTATACTGCATACGTCTTAAAGGAGTCGTGTAGTTTTCCTGAAAACAGTGGATCCCCTGCTGGAGTTACTCTTGAGAAACTTAGGAGAAGGGCCAAGGGCAAAGCTAGTTCCCTCACAACCACCTGAGGGTACGAGTGCCGAGGTTCTGCTTGGTTGATGGACTGTGCTATCATAGCGAGGAGGCAGGGAGAGGGAAGTTCAGAGGAGCAACAGTTGTCGATATATCCAACAGAGAGGGAGACAAGACTTCTGACCTCTGGTGCCACAATTTATTCATCGCTTGGTCACTAATAAAGAACTCGTAATCTCCACCGTGGCCCCAAGGGTCTGACTCGCGATGGTTGATGAATGAAAGTGGAGTGTAAACTGTGTCTTGCAAAATGTTATCTCCACTGAGACAGTTTATGAGCATCCAATATGGCGGCATGGGGAAGGCTGGATGAGAATCTTATTTTCATTTGCTGATTGGTTCAATGCAGGTAGTGGAGCAGCAGCACATATATTAAACCGAGGCCCTGTCTGCTTTCTCAGGAGGACGGAACAGATCCCAAGACACAATTTCAAGGAAGAGCAGGGCAATACTGCCCGGTGTCCTGGCTGATATTTATCCCTCAAGCAACATTACTAAAACATTACTAAAGCGGTCACTATCACATTGCTGTTTGTGAGATCCTGCTGCAAATTGATTGCCATGTTTCCTACATCACATGACACTTCAAGAGTACGTCATTGGCTGTAAAGCACTTTGGGAAGTGAAATGCACCATATAGATTTCCTTTCTCAATCGCATCCATGTCAACCTCTCATAAGGTTAGGAACAGTCGATCGAGCCCCAGTTTTCTTCCAATATGTGGGACAGCCATTTGGCGGGGGTGCGGGTCGGAGAGGGAATTTTTAAAAAGTGTTAAAACTGCGTCGACTATATTTCCAGCTTTCTTCCCCCCTCTTGTGAACTGGCTCTTCCATCATGGGCTGCATGTACACCAGCACTGACCATCAGGTGGGGAAATTGTGGGAGGAATCGGGTCCCTTTTGCTCCTTGGAGGACGGCTGACAACAGCACATCCAGACCTCAACATGAGCCAATGCGTTTAGAAGGAGAGCAATTAAATATCTTAGATTCTTGAATCTGCACCACTAGTCAAGCCACCAGAGGAAGTAGTTTCTCTTCATTACCCTATCAAATCCTTTTAACAATTTAAGTGCCTCAAACACATTACCCCACAATCTTACATACCCAAGGAAATGCAAGCTGGCCTCATAATTTAACCCTCTAAACCCTAATAGTGGATGTTATGGGTCTTTGTCCATTAGAAACTGGATCGAAACTGCCCAACCTCTATTCGCAGAGGAAACATATCCAGCAGGTCGAGGGGATTCTCATCCCCCCTGTATGGCCTAGGTTTGAACCCAGGATCAGAGGTGAAAGACTTCCATTCAATCCAGTCTCCCTACCAACTTCCTTCCCCATGAGGTTCAAATTCTAATCCAGTGATCGATTGTTGAACATTTTATTTTGCTCTCAACAGCTTGTAAGGCTATTTCTGATGTTATTTTATCCTTCACTGTCCCCATTATTTTTTTCCCACTGATGAGTTGTTGGTTAATCAATGTTCAATCTTAATCAAAGCAGAAGTGGGAGAGCAATGGGCTGGGAAAATGTCGCTGGTTAAATGCAGATTACTAAACAACATTAAAGTGTCAAAGTGGCATAAATAACCATGGACTGAAGCCCAGGCAGTAAAACCGATGCACCCTCAGCTGTGTCATTGGGGCAGCCGATAGAATCTGAGATGGGTCAGGATTTAAAGAATTATTTTTTCTTAACTTTGACTCCAAATTGCACTGCTTTCTCTCGGTTATTGCTCACTTGGAACACATGCTGGTCCAAGGACTCTGCTGATGGTGCAACAGCCTCCCTGGCCTTATCCCCACCCCATCTGAGTGTCATGGGTTCAAGTTCCAGTCCAGCAACTTGAGCATAAAATCCAGGCCACCAGGTCCAGAGCTGTACTGAGAGAGTGCCACGCTTTAGGGAGTTACCACCTTTTCGATGAGATGTTAACCCGCTCAACTGGATGATAAAGATCCCAAGGCACTATTCGAACAAGAACAGGGGAGTTGTCCTCGGTGTCCTGGCTAATAGTTATCCCTCAACCAACACTACTGAAACAGATCATTCAGCCATTTAGTTCATTTGGAGCTTGCTGTATGCAAATTAGCGGCCACGTTTCCTACATTACAACAGTGACTGCACTTCAAAATAACACATCATTGCGCAACATCCCAAAGTGCTTTACAGACAATGATGTACCTTGTTGGCGTGTAGTCAATTTGCACACAGCAAGATCCCACAAACAGCAACATGATAATGGTCAGACAATCTACAATATTCGGGAATGGTAGCATGGTGATAATGTAACTGCACTCATAATCCAGAGGTCTGGACTAATGCTCTGCACAAACCATGGCAGCCGGGGGAAATTTAAATTCAATTAGTTCAATAAATCTGCAATGAAAAGCTAGCACTATCAATGGTAAGTGTGAAACTGCCGGATTGTCGTAAAAACCCAAGTGATTCACTAATGCCCTTCAGGAAAGGAAATCAGCTATCCTTACCCGGTCTGGCCTACATGTAACTCCGGACCCTCAGCAATGTGGTTGACTCATAACTGCCCTCTGAAATGGCCTAGCAAGCCACTCAGTTGCATCAAAACAGCTACAGAAAAGTCAAATAGTCAAATGAGAATAAAACTGGATGGACCACCTGGCATTGACCTAGACCTTCACTGTCGCTGGTTCAAAATCCTGGAACTCCCTCCCTAACAGCACTGTGGGTGTAGTTACACCACATGGACTGCAGTGGTTAAAGAAGGTGGCTCACTGCCACCTTTAAAAGGGTAATTAGGAATGCTGGCCTTGTCAATGATGGCCACATCCCGTGAACGAATTCAAATAAAATCTGTTTTTAGTGATGTCGGTTGAGGGTGAACTCATCAATTGACTGATGAACAGATGTTAGTTTCTTGCCGTGAACTTGGAGCTGGTGCTTCAAGGTGAACTCTAACAAACAGGAGAGGTAGAAGATTTCCATCCGAAGGGAAGAGGGACCGCACCCAGGGTGCTGTCCAATCTGCTGCGACAATGGCCCTGGAACTGGCCATTATCAGGTGTCTGACTTGTTGTAAGTGTGGGAGTACCAAGTAGAAGAGCCATAGTAAGCATTTTTAAATTTATATCCACATGTTGGTACCCATTCTGTAATGGCTATTTGAGATTTTGAAAGCTGCAGAGAAATACTGAGTGTGATGATATATGGGACGCACATTTGTCCTACATAGTTAAAGCTGTAGAAGATATAACACATTGGAATTCAGGGGGGAAACTTCAAGCTAGTCTTGCTGAGGCTGGTGTAAGCAGTAAGGACACCATGCTGGTGACCTCCTGAGGAATCCTTTGCATGTGAGTTATAAGCAATGCCAATCTCATAAGGACTGTATTCGATTATCTCAGTGACTTCTGTCTCCACTCATGTAGGGAATCATTTTGCCTTCAGTCGGATTCTCTTTAATGGAACAGTAACATTACGGTGCTGCCATATGGGAAGTTGTTAAAAGCCAGGCTCCCAGTTATCTGTCACATCATTTTCTCGCACCAGGCTAAGCCTTGGGGCCAACCTGCAGACAGAACCTTTACAAAATCTGCTGCATTTCTGCCTGAAATTCCACTCTCCAATTTGGTCTCCAACTTTCCTGAAGGTGTTGACTTCTGCTGTATAGTTCCAACACTGGAAAATGACCTCTCACCTCTCAGTACCCACTTGCCCCTCACCCCCACTGCCTGGGATCTTATAGGAGGAGCACAGAATCGATTCTGCGATTCCAGCAGGAAATGTTGGGTATCCATCAGGAATCCTGGACGATGTTTGCCCTCCCAAGTCCAAAAGCACTGAGGCCAACTGCAGTAAACCTGTCTTGGGTAAAATCAAGGGGTTCGAATCTTGGTATAGGCATTACAGTTCCACACTGGGAAGCTGCTACCTGCACAATGGGTCTAACATTGCAATAGTTCAGGCGTTGGATAGATAGCCGTTAAAGATAAACACCTCATCCAAGCTGATTCAAGTGACTTCATAAACCACAAGAGCTACATTTGGGTGTTTATAATCATCACCTAAACCAACAATGAGATTGGAATCTACACTGAGCTGTCGGTGATATTCCACATTATTTAACCTGAAGTTTATGGGGTTTCTTCTGTTTATGTTGCGTCTTGGTAACAGAAACTATTGTGGTGGATTCCATGCCAGTCACCGATGTTGATGATATCCACTTGGCATCATTACTTGCCATAGAATCTTATCACGCAAAAGGGGGCCATTCAGCCCATCATGCATGCTCCAGCCCTTTGAAAGAACTATCCAATTAGTCCCACTCCCCAGTTCTTTTCCCGTCGCCTAGCAAAGCTTTTCAAGCATTGATACAATTCCCTTTTGAAAGTTACTATTGAATCTGCTTCCACTTCCCTTTCAGGCAGCGCGTTCCAGATCACAACAACTCTCTATGTAGAAAAAAGTTGCCCTCACCTTCCCGCTGGCTCTTTTGCCAATTATCTTTTGGTTATCAACCCTCCTTGTCACAGTTTTTTTAATTCTTTCATGGGATGTGGGCGTTGCTAGCATTTGTTATCCATTTCTAATTGCCCTTGACAACTGAATAACTTGCTCGGCCATTTCAGACTCAACCACATTGCTGTGGGTCTGGACTCACATGTAGGCCAGACCAGGTAAGGACAGCAGATTTCCTTCCCGAAAGGACATTAGTGAACCAGATGGGTTTGTTTCATAGCAGTATTACTGAGACTGGCTTTCAATACCAGATTGTTTTTAAATTAATTAACTCAATTTACTAATTAATTAAACTTAAATTCCACCAGCTGCCATGATGGGATTTGAACCTGTGTTGCCAAGGCATTAGCCTAGACCTCTGGAGTACTAGTCAATTGGCATGACCACTACACCAACTTCCCCCACATACTCTGCATGACACTCCTCCCCACACTACTTCATCTAACCTTATAATCACTCTCTTCTCTCTCGTGTCTTTATCTAGCTTCCCCTTAAATGCATCTAGTTACTTCAACTACTCCCTGTGGTAGCGAGTTCCGCAATCTAATCACTCTCCGAAGAAAGAAGTTTCTCCTGAATTCCTTATTGGATTTATTTGTGACTATCTTATATTTATACTCCCTAGATTGGGGCTTCCTCATGAGTGGAAACACTTTCTCATTGTCTACCCCATCAAACCCCTTCATAATTTTAAATTAGGTCACCACTACTTTACGTTTCAATTTTCCCCCTCCTCTGAAAGTGCTGACTGATGCTGGGAAACACATCCACAGGCGCTGGCTGCCATTCGTTATCTTGCAACAGAGGCCGTGGGGAGCGTGTACAGCAGGCCTCGACTGACTATTCGATCACAGGAATCGTTGCGGCTAAACTCACCCCTTAGCCAAGAAAAATGAGTCCAATTGTAAGGCTCCTATACTGCCAGCCTAGCTGATGTCACGCCAAACCAAGGTCAAACCTGTGGCCTTTGAGATTCATAAGGCCCAGACCTCTGGTGGTTAGTGGATTAGCAGCTGGATTAATGCAGCTCGTATAACCTCACTTGTACACCATTACCCAAATCCTCACACTGGAGCAGTGTCCAGTCTACCAGCCGTGGCTCTGTATGTTGGACACTCATCTCTCGAGATAGATAGTTGTGGGTTCAAAGTCCCACTCCTGAGAATTGAGCATATAATCTAGCCTGACATTCCAGTGCAATACTGAGGGAGTGCTGCATTGCTGAAGGTGACGCCTTTTGGATGAGACATTGAACAGAGGCCTTGCAAAATACTGGGATGCTGGAAACACTCAGCAGGTCAGGCAGCACCTGAAAGGTCATCGACCTGAGATGTGAACTCTGTTTTGTCCTTCATAGACGATGCCTGACCTGCTGAGTATTTCCGGCATTTTCTGTTTTTGTTTATTCCAAAGAGAGTCGGGGAGTTTTCCCCAGTGTCCTGGCCGATATTTATCTCTCAACCAACATCACTAAAAACAGATGATCTAATCATCATCACATGACTGTCTGTGGGAGCTTGCTGTGCACAAACTGGCTGCTGTGTTTCCTACATTACTATCCTGTCCACAAAAAGCAGGACAAGTCCAACCCGGCTAATTAACGTCCCATTAGTCTACTCACAATGCTCAGCAAAATGATGGAAGGTGTCATTAACAGTGCTATCAAGCGGCATTTATTCAGCAATAACCTGCTCAGTGACGCTCGGTTGGGTTCCGCCAGGGTCACTCAGCTCCTGACCTCATTACAGCCTTGGTTCAAACATGGACAAAAGAGATGAACTCAAGAGGTGAGGTGAGAGTGGTTGCCCTTGACATCAAGGCAGCATTTGACCAAGTATGGCATCAAGGAGCCCGAGCAAAACTGGGGTTAATGAGAATCAGGGGTAACCTCTCCACTGGTTAAAGTTATTCCAAGCACAAAGGAACATGGTTGTGGTTGTTGGAGGCAAATCATCTGAGCTCCAGGACATCACTGCAGGAGTTCCTCAGGGTAGTGTCCTAGGCCCAACCATCTTCAGCTGCTTCGTCAATGACCTTCCTTCAATCATAAGGTCAGAAGTGGGAATGTTCGCTGATGATTGCACAATGTTCAGCACCATTCGTGACTCCTCAGATACTGAAGCAGTCTGTTTAGAAATGCAGCAAGACCTGGACAATATCCAGGCTCGGGCTGATAAGTGGCAAGTAACATTCACGCCACATAACACACACACGCAACCTCTACACCTGGAGGACAAGGGCAGCAGATGTACGGGAACACCACCACCTGCAAGTTCCCCTCCAGGTCACACAACATCCAGACTTGGAACTATATCGCCGTTATTTCACGGTCGCTGGGTCAAAATCCTGGACCTCCCTTCCTTACAGCACTGTGGCTGTACCTACACCTCAAGGACTGCAGCGGTTCAAGAAGGCAGCTCACCACCACCTTCTCAAGGGCAATTAAGGATTGGCAACAAATGCTGGCCTAGCCAACAATGCCCACAACTAATGAAAGAATTAAAAAAAAGTGACTATGCTGCAA
Organism: Heterodontus francisci; assembly: GCF_036365525.1. Classification (NCBI taxonomy): domain Eukaryota; kingdom Metazoa; phylum Chordata; class Chondrichthyes; order Heterodontiformes; family Heterodontidae; genus Heterodontus; species Heterodontus francisci. The sequence continues at coordinate 19,477,907 of NC_090410.1, read as the reverse complement.
AAATTACTTCATTGACTGTAAAGCACTTTGGGGCGTCCTGAGATTGTGAAAGGTACTACAGAAATACAAAGTTTTTTCTGTAATACTGATTCATGTGGCAGGCCCATACAGTTAAAGGGAGCTTCCCTCTGAAGCACTTAAGTCACATTCTTGAATGAAAACATTTTTCAACAGATTACCCTCACTGGGCTAATTTCGCGGTAGACTTACAGCAGCTGTACCAGCAGGCCAGTGGGCCTTACAGAGATTTGTCAAGTTGATAGAATTAGGAAGTGCAGTGACATGCAGCTGTCAGACCCTGGCACTTGGGGAATCAGCAGCCCCTCCTCTCATGCCTGTACTGGCACTTTAGACACACTACAATCTCATTGCCAGACATGAAGCTCTAGCCATCAGTCCATTGCCCAGTCACCCCTGGAAACTAATCACTTGCTGGGATCAAGATGACAGTGAGAGGCCCACAGGGGTGAAAGGGCATGACCTTTCACACAGCACTGTATGTCAACCTCTGTAATTTCATCACTACTGGAATAAGGAGGGAAATAATGTTATTAGCAAATAAATCGGAAGTTACGGCCTACCCAATTTATGTATCTGTGAGTGGAAGTGATCTCATCGCTCCATTAGTCTCATTCATGGAACTGCTTTTTAGCACAGGGATTAGTTGAGGCTGAGACTTAATAACAGGAGTAGGCCTTTCAGCCCCTCTAGCCTGTTGAAAAGTGAATTTTTAAGGGAACAAGGAAAAGCATCTGAAACAGTGAAAAATACAGGCCTATTTGTAGCAGTGGATTATCACACTGGCCTACGGGGCCTGTTTCCAAGGGTCCCAACCAAATTTGGCACCCCCCACCCCCCGCGGAGCATTTTCTTTTAAGTTTTACTGTGATATATTTTTATTGGAGCAGCGTATAAACACTCAATGGGCCTACTTCTTCATATATTTTACACACGATTGTGTGTGAACGGGACTGAGGTGGGCGGGGGGCAGTAGTGTGCACTGCTTTATGGAGGGGCCCCAAATGATCTTGGTGTGAATAACTCTTAATGTGGTTCTGGCTTTTGGCAGGGAGTTGGCTAATGGCGTTAGAGTTGGTTGGCTCAAGCGAAGACCCATCACAGACATGATGGCCCAAATGACCTCTTCCTGTGGTTCTAGAGAAGAGTCTGCCTACTCTACAGAAACTGAACACCTTTCCTTTGTTAACTCTCTTTTCTCAACACAATCTTGTTCTATTTCTACCATATCATTGATTATACTCTTGACGACATTTCCCCTGAATCTTTCCTCTCTTGTTCCTCCAATGCCACGCTACACGTTCTCCTCCTCCTGGTATTCACACTGTGCTGAAAGCGGGACCAGTACAGCTGAAGAGGGGTCACTGACCTGAAACGTTAACTCTGCTTCTCTCTCCACTAATGCTGCCAGAACTGCTGAGTATTTCCAGCGTTTCTTGTTTTTATATAAGTACAGCTGACGTGGACACGTGATTTCTTGATCTTCGTTGGGAGTGTCCAGCAATCCCACTCCACCTCCTACTTCATATCCATGCTGCTCATTCTCTTCCAGGACATAATTTGTTCCTCTTACAATCTTTTCAAACCCAAGCTCAGGATCGCCTCATCACCTGCTCTTCATTTTCTTCACTTTGCCTCCAAGCCCCTTCTGCCTTGGTGGTGCCTTGGCATTAATGGGCCTCAATCTTTAACTCTTGCAAGGGTCAGCATGGCTTTGTGGGTATCACTCTCACCTCAGGGTCAAAAGGTTCAAGTCTCCAGGGGCTGGAGCACACAATCTAGGCTGAAGCTTGAGTACTGTACTGAGGGAACGCTGCACGGTTGGAGGTGCTGTCTTTCAGACAGCTCTAAAACTGAGGCCTGGTCCGCCATCTCAGGTAGATATAAAAAGTCCCATGGCACTATTACAACAGCCAAGACATTGAGGAACAAGTTGTATAAAGCCTCCATGCCACTGAGGCAGCCATTTTGGACTTCCATCGAATATAGGGCAGAAGAAATTTACAACGTGCTTCTATTCTTGTGTCATTGGAAAGTTGTCACTGTGTGACAAACAGCATGTGTGACAGTCAACAAGATGGAGCCTGTAGGAAAGAACTTGCATTTATGTCGCACCTTTCACGACCTTAGGATGTCCCAAAGCACTTTACATCCACTTGAGCAGTCCTGGCACCAACCTCTGGGGAATCCCACTATATACCTTCCTCCAATCCGAGAAGCAACCATTCACCACTACACTCTGTCACTCAACCAACTTCATATCCATGCTGCCATTGTCCTTTTTTTTCCATGGGTTTTAACTTTGCTGACAAGCCTGTTATGTGGCACTTTATCAAACGCCTTCTGGAAGTCCATGTACACCACATCAACCACATTACCCTCATCAACCCTCTCTGTTACCTCATCAAAAAACTCAAATAAGTCAGTTAAACACAATTTGCCTTTAACAAATCCGTGCTGGCTTTCCTTGATTAATCTACACTTGTCCAAGTGACTGTTAGTTTTGTTCCAGATTATCATTTCTAAACGTTTTCCCACCACTGAGGTTAAACTGACTGGCCTGTAGTTGCTGGGCTTTATATCTAGCTGAGTAGGCAGGTGGGGCTTCAAATGGGCCTTTTTTGAACAAGGAGGTAACATTTGCAATTCTCCAGTCTTCAGGCACCACATCTATATCTATGGATTTAATGCACAGCAGCAGGCAAAACAATAGTGGCCTGCACATGCCACCATGCCAGTGCAATCTTCCTCGCAGCGGCCCACAATAATATGCTGGTCGGGCCGCCCTCCCCTCCCCCCCCACCCCCCAATCACATGGAGGGGGTGGGCTCTCCAACACCGGCAATGGTGTCAACAGCCTGTGCACAGATGCGGGCGCCATTTTTAAAGCCTTGCTGGCTAATTTAAATTTTTAAAGTTGTACCCCCCCCCCCACTGTACTGATTCAAAATTTGCCGCACCTTTCCCACGCCCCAATTCGTTATTCAGCTTGGTTCTCACTTGTATTAGCAATCTGACATCTGTCACATGCACCCTTTTTCTGCTTCATGTTATTCTCTATCTTTTTCGTCACCCAGGGAGCTTTGGCTTTGGTTGTCCTGCCTTTCCCCTTCATGGGAATGTACCTCAACTGTAGCCATACCATCTCCTCTTTAAAGACAGCCCATTGTTCCGTTACAGTTTTGTCTGCTAATCTAGATTTCAGTTTACCTGGGCCATATCCAATAAGGACCAATAGCCCGCTGAGACTCACCATCAGGGCTTAACCTTGAAGAGTGTGTGCTTAGTGGCATGTTGGAGGGTGGCCAGCCCATTCATAGAGTCAATATGTCAAAGAAGGAAGCCATTTAGCCCATTGAATCCATGCCAGCTCTCTGCAGAGCAATCCAGTTAGTCCCATTCCTCCTCTCTAGCCCAGTAGCCCTGCAAATTTATTTCCCTCAAGTGCCCATCCAATTTCATTTTGAAATCATTGATCGTCTCCGCTTCCATCACCCTCATAGGCAGCGAGCTCCAGGTCATTACTATTCACTGTGTAAAACGTTCTTCCTCACATCCCCCCCCTGCATCTCTTGCCCAAAACCTTCAATCTAAGTCCCCTAGTCCTTGGACCATCAGCTAATGGGAATGGCTTTTCTTTGTCTACCTTATCTATACCTGTCAGAATCGTGTAGACCTCTATCAAATCTCCCCTCAATCTCTTTTGCTCCAGGGAGAACAACCCCAGCTTCTCCAACCTAACCCTGTAGCTAAATTCCCTCATCCCAGGAACCATTCTGGTAAATCTCCTCTGCACCCACTCAATGACCCTCACATCCTTCCTAAAGTGAGGTGACCAGGACTAGTACTCTAATACTAACACTCTTGTTGGGTACTCTAGTGAGAGCCGGCTGGTTTCAGGTGAAGGAAGCAAATAATTGTCAAACAAAAGTAATAATTTATACCAAAAACAAAACAGGCACCTGAGGAATAACACATGGAATCAGCAGGCACTGAGCAGAGATAGCACAGTGGTGGCACTGAGTGGAGTCACACCACTGCAACAGGGGCAGAACAATCCGGAAACACAAGTCAATCTCTAGGTCAAACACATGAAGGATCAGTTACAGCTTTGAGATGTTCTTTGGATATCTCCAGCCACCCCTTGTGTTTATGGTGACTGTGCTCTGTCTGTTATGTATATTGTGTTTCATGGACCAGCTTAACTGATTGTCAGTGTGCAACTGGTTCCACACAGCTCCTGTTACATGATCGCACAGATTATGTCAGTGTTGAGAATCACCATTAACCATTGAAAGAAGAGCTTGGTTTGTGCTGATTTGACTGAGCTGGGCCCTATCATTAGGTTCAGAACCAACAGAGGGGCAGGCAGATGTAGAAACAGGTAAAGATCCCCTACATCCAGCCTAACCCACACAACCGTAACATCTTGTGTATCACAATACACACACTTTCCAACCCCAACCCAAAGCATATGATCTCCTGAGAGAGGCATAAAACCAGATAAAAAATCCAAGGCCAATTCGGGAGGGGGGGGAGAAAGCCTGGGAAATTTGACTCCGACTCATCCCCTCATGAGGCGGTCGAAACTAGTCCAGATCATTCCAGAAACAGTCCAGCTCTGGCTTGAAGGGACTCGGAGAATCAGGGCCTATGAGGGCGTATGAGACAGCAGCCTGTCCCAGAGGTCCATGACACTCTGGGAAAAGATCCACCTCCTGACATCTAACCTCCACCTCTCCTTACACAACTTAAACTTTTGATCCCTGGTCCTCCCTGAGCAATTTAATAGGAACAAAGGGAGGAATCTTCCCAGCCCGCTTGAAAGCAGGGCACGAGTAAATTTAGAAATGAGGATCAGAGGTGAGACGTGTTCCTGCCTCCAGGCGACCTTGCCAGAGGTCGGTCATCAATGACAGAGGCTACCCACATGGTAGTGGTGGGTAGCCAATTTGAATATTTAAGTGCCCACTTGTGGGCAGATTGGGGACGCTGCTGGGAGCTTCCTGGCAGTGAAGGGGCCCTCCTGCTGAGGGGAAAGCCTAGCGGGTGCCTGGAGGTGGTTTGCCATCAGCTGGCCGGGAGTCCCGCAAGGCCGCCAAAATTAACCCCCCCCACCCCACACCCTGCCCACCGATACCGGAGCCACTTCTGTCACTGGGCCACAGCTGCGACCACAGCCGTCCTGTGGAGGGGCCACAAATTTTAATTTTTCACATCTTCCAAAGGTGTCTCCATCTTGAGGCGCCCACACGTTCTCCTGCCTGTCACAGGAGCACCCACCTCTCCTCGTGGGGCTGCCAGTGGGGCAACGCTGCAGACCCCGCCCCATTAGCCCAGCTGGGTGCCTGTGCTGCCCGCCATCCTTAATTGGATGGCACTCCTGCGGGCAAGCTTTTCATTGACCGCTTCTGATAAGATAATGCACAGTGGGGGGTTGGCCAGGCAGAATTATTTTCCCGACCTCTTCAAAGGCGGTAAGATTCCGCCCAAACTGTCTAATTAAACATGGTCTATTCCCTTCATCATCTTAGAAACTTCAATAAGGTCACTCCTAAGTCTCCGCTTCTCTGAAGGTTCCGACCAGCCTTCCTACTCTGAGCATCATCCAATGACTTCTATTAGAAAGTTTGGATGTGATGAAAGGTGTCGTTGATAGTGCTATCTAGCAGCACTTGCTTAGCAATAACCTGCTCAGTGACGCTCAGTTTGGGTTCCGCCAGGGCCACTCAGCTCCTGACCTCATTACAGCCTTGGTTCAAACATGAACAAAAGAGCTGAACACCAGAGGTGAGGTGAGAGTGATTGCCCTGGAAATCAAGGCAGCATTTGACCAAGTATGGCATCAAGGAGCCCTAGCAAAACTGGAGTCAATGGGAATCGGAGAGGGGGGGAAACTCTCTGCTGGTTGAAGTCATACTTAGTACAAAGGAAGATGGTTGTGGTTGTTGGAGGTCAATCATCTCAGCTCCAGGACATCACTGCAGGAGTTCCTCAGGGTAGTGTCCTAGGCCCAACCATCTTCAGCTGCTTCATCAATGACCTTCCTTCAATCATAAGGTCAGAAGTGGGGATGTTCGCTGATGATTGCACAATGTTCAGCACCATTCGTGACTCCTCAGATACTGAAGCAGTCTGTGTAGAAATGCAGCAAGACCTGGACAGTATCCAGGCTTGGGCTGATAAATGGAAAGTAACATTCGTGCCACACAAGTGCCAGGCAATGACCATCTCAAACAAGACAGAATCGAACCATCTCCCCTTGACATTCAATGGCATTACGATTGTTGAATTCCCCACGATCAACATCCTGGGGGCTACCACTGACCAGAAACTGAACTGAACCAGCCATATAAATACTGTGGCTACAAGGGCAGGTCAGAGGTTAGGAATCCTGTGGCGAGTAACTCACCTCCTGACTCCCCAAAGCCTGTACACCATCTACAAGGCACAATTCAGGAGTGTGATGGAATACTCTCCACTTGCCTGGATGGGTGCAGCTCCAACAACACTCAAGAAGCTCAACACCATCCAGGACAAAGCAACCCGTTTGATTGGCACCCCATCTACAACCATTCACTCCCTCCACCACCGACGCACAATGGCAGCAGTGTGTACCATCTACAAGATGCACTGCAGCAACGCACCAAGACTCCTTAGACAGCACCTTCCAAACCTGCGACCTCTACCAATTAGAAGGACAGGGGTAGCAGTTACATGGGAACACCACCACCTGAAAATTCCCTTCAAGCTACACCATCCTGACTTGGAACGATATCGGTTCCTTCACTGTCACTTGGTCGAAATCCTGGAACGCCCTTCCTAACAGCGCTGTGGGTGTACCTACCTCACGTGGACTGCAGCGATTCAAGAATGCAGCTCACCACCACCTTCTCAAGGGCAATTAGGGATGGGCAATAAATGCTGGCCTGGCCAGCGATGCCCACATCCCATGAATGAATAAAAAAAGAGTATCAGGGCTTGTATTGCTTACAGTATAAAAGATTAAGGGGTGCAGGAAAATTAAAGGATTGGATAGGGCAGGTTGAGAGAAACTCTTTCCTCCGGAAGTGGGAGTCATGAACAAGCAGGCGTTACCTTAAAATTAGAACCAGGTCATTCAGGGGTGAAGCACTTCTTCACACAAAGCGTAGTGGAATCTGAGACTCTGTCTCACAAAAAGCCGTTGAGCCTGGGTGTCAATTGGATCATCAAAACTGCGATTGATAGATTTTTGTTCAGTAAGGGCATTAAAGTATATGAAACCAAGGCGGGTAACTGGACTTGAAATACTGATCAGCCTTGGTCCAATTGAATATTGGAACAGGATTGAGGGGCCAAATGGCCTCCTCCTGTTCCTATGCATTGGCTGAGGATTTGGGCTGCCTTGTGATGCTCTCAATGGTCAAATAGGCAATTTAAGCTTACATGTGAAGAATGGATGAGGTGCAGGAAAGGCCACCAGGAAAGGAAGGGAGGAAAACTGAGGAAAACAAACCAGTGGATAAATAAAGTCTTTGGTGGCTGAAAGCACGGAAATCGCGAAGCAGAGGCACTTGGATCTACGCCTCGGGTTTCCGCACATGGTGATCTCGGCCGTAAAACTGGAAGAGGGCACACGGCAGAGAATTGGCACCTCCATCACGACAAGGGATGGGGGTGGGGGAGGGGAGGGGGCGCGGAGTGTCACCTGCTGCCAATCTAACACATCTGCCTGCAGGCCAGTCCATTCCAGAGTGATGCGGGCGCCAACCTGAGGGCATACTGCCCACCAGCGGCTTCGGAGCAAAGACTGGTGCCCACTTTCAGTCATATAGTGCCTGATCCCTACACTGGCTAAATAAATGGGCAAATACTTGAAAAGGAAACATCTTCAGGGCTACGGGTGAATTGCCGTGGAGCGGGACAAATTGAATAGCTCTTTCAGGGAGCTAGCACAGGCATGATGGGCCAAATGGTCTCCTCTGCGCTGTGCGAATCAATGAATTCCCAAAATGGAAGGAAATGCGGCCATTGTTCGACAGGCTGCAGCACGAGAAGCACAGAATAAGTCAAGTTTCAAATGTGATTCCTGACTTCCTGCTCCTGGCAGCCGTCTGTTAAAGCCCTCCCTCCTTTCTGGGAAGCGGGAGTGCGGCCGTCAGGGATCGGAATGTAATCGGGTGCGACCTGCCTTACAGAGTGAAAGTTCTGACTCTCAAAGGCGCACAGCTTCACAACTGTTGCCTGGGGTTGCCAACCCCGGTGGGACAATTTCCTGGAGTTTCCATCACATGACCTCCCACTTCCAGCCATTCTGCTTTGTCCAGCAGTCTTTCTTTTCCCCTCTCCGGTGTTTCTATAATTAATGGGCACGAGTGTTCCAAGGAAATCAAAAAGACGGACCTTATTTTAATGCCCCTGTTATTTTTCTCCCCAGGTGTTGCTCACAGAGGTGTCCAGGAGATTAATCTTTAATTCCTGGAGACTCCAGTGCAATCCTGGAGGGTTGGCAACTGTGCAGTACCTCAGCCTAGAGGTTATTCCTCATGTGTGAGTCTGAACAGTGAGCATCCAGAAGGGATTCAACTGCGGGAGACCAATCTTGCCAACCCGGCACTCAGAAAACAGGCCTGTCCCCTTGATGTGGACGGAGGATTTGCCAAAATCTCCCCCTCCCCCCATTGAAAAACAGGTCTCACCCAAATTTGGGGTGGAATGCCAGAGGAACTGGATTCCAGCCCATTTTCCGACACCTGTCAAGGTGTTTTGCTGGGATTCTGCCTTGATCCTGATTGGGGAATGTCAGGATCAGAAAGTGCACTGGAAGGTGAGTGGGAGATAGAAAAAGAGAGGGAGAGAGAGAGGGAGACAGTGAAAAAACAAGAGAGAGAGAACTTTGGTCGCACACTGTAGATTTGTGCTCGATGCTGACACTCGATAAGAAAAAACAGAAAAATGTTTCATTCCTTCATTTCAAACAGGACGACCTTGAACAAAACCAACTCTTGAGTCAGCGTCTTGTGCGTGAAAATCTAGGCTGATGATCTGTTGCTGTACTGTTGGAGGTCTGCCTTGCAAATGAGATGTTAAACTGAAGCCTCATCTGCCCTCTCAACTGGCTGTTAATTTAGAGAAGAGCAGGGGAGTTCTCCCCGGTGTCCTGGCCAATATTTATCCTCCAACCATCAACACTAAAACAGATTGTCTGGTCATTATCACATTGCTGTTTGTGGGAGCTTGCTGTGTACAATTTGGCTGCCATGTTTTCTAATTTACAACAGTGACGCCACTTCAAAAACGACTCCAATTGTTGTAAAGTGCTTTGGGACGTTCTTAGCTCATGAAAGAGGCTAGAGAAATATAAGTCTTTTTTCTAATTCTCTCCCAGCAAAGATCTGCAGTTGTACTCTCTTGAAAAGAAAGATTCTCTACACTGTTACACTAAGGACTATATTATAACAATTACAACAACTTGCATTTACATAGCGCCTTCAGTGTAATGAAATATGGCAAGTCACAAGAGCGTTATCGAACAAAATCAAGCCAAATGAAGAGGTATTAGGACTGGTGACCCAAAGCTTGGTCAAAGAGGTAGATTTTAAGGAGTGGCTTAAAGGAGAAAATAGAGGAACTGAGGCGGAGGGAATTCCAGAGCTTAGCCAGCAGATTCCACGGCTGCCAATGGCGGAGTGATTAAAATCGGGTTAGCTAACATGGGAGCCGTAAAGGAAAGTGGGAATAGGGCTGAGAGAGCAGGAGGTGGGTCTCATGGACAAGATGAGCCTAGAGAGGGGAGATAGGAGAGAAAGGAAAGATTTGAATTCAGGGCGAGGGCAGAGGGAAAGGTTAGAGGAAGTTTGGCTCGGTGGACTAGGGGATGGGAGGGAAGTGGCAATGGCAGCTGATCGGATGGTCTGAAGCTGAGTGACAAAGAAATCCATGAGCTCTCCACATTTGTTGTGGGAGGTGGGGTGGAGGGGACGGGGAGAGGGGTTTAAGGAAACAGTTTGCAGTAGCGAAAAGAATACTAAGGTTATCTTTGCATTCCAGGATGATCCTGGAATAGTGAGCATTTTAGAAGATGACCGCAAGACCCTGTGGTCCAGCCACATGTGATGGTGAATGGCTAAACCAGTTGTCCGCTATGTCTATTCAATTCTGCATTCCTTGGACTTAAGGGAGCAGAGATGAGGGCTGTACCAGTGGGAATGGCCAGGGTGTGAGAGACAGTAATGGTTTTAATGGGGACCAGGGCATTGAAGTGGAGGTGAGGGTGCCATGGAGCAGATTAACAGAGACAGAAATGTCGCAGTGAATGGCAGTTGTAAGTGAATTGGGACACAGAAGGAAGTAGGGATTGGAGGGGGAAGCGGCATGTATATGGAGAGTGAGGCAAAGAAATGATCAGAGTTGGCCTTCTCTGTGATTGATACAATGGAAGTAGCGAAGCCACACGAGATGGCAAGGTCAAAGGTCAAGGGAATGGGGAGTTTACATGGAGGTAGAGATTAAGAGAGGATAAAAGCGCAGTGAACTCAGAGGAGAGAGGGCACGATGAATTGAGATGGAGATTGAAATCACCAAGGATGAGAAGTCACTCGGTGCAGAGGCTGAGGGAGGAAAGCAGTGAAGATATGGGAGGACGGTAGAGAACGAGGATTTTAAATGAGAGGTGAGAGGGGTGGAACAAGGCAAGATGCTCAAAGGAGGAGAAAGTGTCAGAGGAGTAAGGAGACAGACCAAGATGTGATCTGGTGATAGGCGTCACAGTTTGGGCAGGACAGGTGGTGTAAGGTATAACCAGGTGGGGAGGCTTCAGTTAGGGGGAAGGTGTCATCACCCCTCAGCCAGGTTTCTGATAAGGCCATCCTACACAATAAGTTCATGAATGGCAAGGGCCTCGTTCACAAGTGAATGGTCATTCTGGAGAGAGATGCGAAGAGGGGCTGGCAGGCTCCACAGGCTCAGCACCTGGGATGGGTGTGATGAAGATTAGCCCCCTGTGGGCATACCAGGTGGGAAGGTTGGCAAGAGAGTAGGATGGGCAGTTGGGGTTGCTGCTCCTAAGAAGGCAACAACGAGTGCCTTGTTGGCCCCTTCAGAGAATGCCAAGAGATTCAGTGAGAGACGTTGTACACTTGTCTAAGATGGGGAAACTCACGTTAATTTATCCTGATTACATTGCAACTATTAGGATACATATATCCTGTTAGTAAATGGGGAAGAGAGGAGACAATAGGAGGGAGTCCAGAGTTACATTCAGAGGTCCTGTGGTGGTTGATGTAGGTAGGTGGAGCTGGCATGGCACAATGATGAACTGTTAAGAGTTTGGAGAGAGGTGTGGTGGCTGAGTGAAGTCCAGAAGCTATTTGAGGGCAGAGTATTGGAGGTCACTCCGCTGGAGGTTTTTCCATGGGAATGAAGAGTCAGCTGGTGTGCAGAATCAGTTGCAGGGCAGAAGAAAAACGGCAGCGAAGTTGAAGGTTAACATAAGATCCAGAAGCTGCAGAAGATGTACTTTGGCCCAGGAGAAGAACATCTCCAGCCAGGAACCAGCCTGCAGCTGAAACTGAAAAAAAAACACAGTCGAACCAATAGGTCAGGAACAGGCTCAGCAGGGAAGAGCTGCAGCGGGGGAAGGGCTGTAAACTGATCAAAGTTACTTTAAAATTTAAGCAACAGAGCAGCAGATCAGAGACACAGCAGCTGAGACGTATGGTGTAGTCCAGGCCTGAAGGGTAGACTTGAAGTCTACAGAAGTCCAGGAATTAGGAAGCTAAATTGGGGAAAGATTCAGTGCTCACTGAGGAAGGCAGAGAGCAGCTATGGGAAGGGAATGGGCAATGATGGTTTAAACTAGCAGTTAACTTGAGTTAGGGCTAAAATGCACCCACCAGTCAAGCCAGGGAAAATTTAGACAGTGGAAGAGGGGAGACTGGGGGAGAAAGGACAATGCATGACAGCAAATAGCCAAGGATAGATTTGCATGATCAGCAGGTCTGACCGCCCAGGAGCCATCTAAACAGCATTTACAATAGTCTTATAACTTAATAAAAATAAAGAAAATAGAGACATGTTGGCTTGCACTCATCAGAACAATCTGCAAGCATAAGAACATAAAGGAAAACAACAACTTTATACTGAATGAGAAAAGAGTGCTCATTGGTTGGCAAGCGAGCTCTGATTGGTAAGCAAATGAACTCTGATTGCCAACCAATCAGCACTCTCTTCTCATACAGTATAAAGTTGTTGTTTTCCTTTATGTTGGTATGCTTGCGGATTGTTCTGATGAGTGCAAGATGAAAAGCTTCGACAACATGTCTCTTATATTCAGCAATATTCAAGTTTTGTCCTACCAAACGACTATTTAAAAATAAAGAAATGTTAAAACTACATACTTCACAATACCACGACTGGACTTGTCTTTAGAATTGGCTTTGCATATCTTCATTGATGTTTTTACTCCTCTTTCTCAAAAAGCCTAAATTAGATTAAAAAAGAAGTTTGTTCTGTAAGGACTGCCACTGTGCTAGCTGAAGCAGGTTACCAACTGTGCTGATAGTTTGAAGGATGCTGCAGTTTGAGCACATGCAGAATTCTGTCTAGACAACTGGAACAATCTTTCTCTTTAGTCTGTATGTTCCATTTATTTGCTTTTCCAAATGATTTTAAGAAAAGCTGGCTGTAAAATTCATAGGATCATAGAATGGTTACAGAAGGAGACCATTCGGCCCATTGAGTCCATGCCAGCTCTCTGCAAGAGCACTCAGCTAGTCCCTCTCCGCTGTCCTTTCCCTGTAGTCCAGTAAACGGTTTCTCTTCAGGTACTTATTTAATTCCCTTTTGAAAGCCACGATTGAACCTGCCTCCACCACACTCTCAGGCAGTGCATTCCAGATCCTAACCACTCGCTGTGTAAAAACGGTTTTCCTCATGTTGCGCTGGTTCTTCTGCCAATCATCTTAAATCAGTGTCCTCTGGTTCTGGATCCTTCTGGGGACAGTTTCTGACTATCGACTCTGTCCAGACCCTTCATGATTTTGAACACCTCCCCATCAAATCGCCTCTCAACTTGCTCTTCTCCAAAGAGAACAGCCTCACCTCTCCAACCTATCCTCATCGCTGAAGTCCCTCATCCCTGGAACCATTCCTGTAAATCTTTTCTGCACCCTCTCTAAAACCTTCACATCCTTCTGAAAGTGTGCTGTCTAGAATTGGACACAATATACCTGCTGAAGCCGAGCCAGTGTTTTTCAAATGTTCATCATAACCTCCTTGCTTTTGTACTCTCTGCCTGTATTTATAAAGCCCAGGATCCCGTATGCTTTATTAACTGCTTTCTCAACCTGCCCTGACATATGATTTGTGCACATATACCCTCTGTTCCTGCACTCCCTCTAGAATTGTGCCCTTTATTTTGTATTGTCTTGCCTTGTTCTTCCTACCAAAATGTATCACTTCACATTTCTTGGCATTAAATTCCATTCACCACATGTCAGCCCATTCCACCAGCCTGTCACTCTCCTCCTCACAGTTCACAATACATTCAAGTTTTGTGTCATCTGCAAATTTTGCAAATTGTGCCCAAGTCTCAGGCATTAATATATATCAAGAAAAGCAGTGGTCCTATCACTGACCCCTGGGGAAGTCCACTATATACCTTCCTCCAGTCCAAAAAAAACAATCATTCGTAACTGCTCTCTGTTTTCTGTCACTCAGCCAACTTCGAATTCGAAAAGCTTTCTTCAGGCAAAACTACTATTCAAAACTGCTTTCAAAGGGAGACTGTCTGTGAGACAGAGAAAGCTTCTATTTCAAATTCCAAAACAATCCTTTATTATTTATGAAAAAAATTATTTATTCGTTTAAATGGAAAAAGTCAACACTTGTCTTTGCACAGAGTTGTCTTTCCAAATAATTTGAAGACGCTTGAAAATTAATTTTAGGAGTTGAATGAGATGAAGTTTCACAGCAAACTATTACAACCGGTGTCTTTTAAAATAAATAAATACCTACCTCTAACCCTGGCAACAGTTGCGAAGACCGAAGACATTTAATTGCATTTCATGGACTTTAAAAAAGAGATGGTCAGGAATACGTCACCTCCCAGAATCTCAAAGGCCATCCTTAACACTGTTAGATCCCAGCACAGCTCCAATGCATCCAGACACACGAGCTTCCCTCCACACTAATGCCAGAAGCCGGGAATTCTCCAGTGTTGCCAAACCAGGGAAATCCGTGACCTCTGCCACCTAGAAGGACAAGGGCAGCAGGCGCGCAGGAACATCACCACCTCCGTGTTCCCCTCCAAGCAACAAACCATCTTGTCTTGCAAATATATCACAGTTCCTTCATCGTCACTGGGTCAAAATCGTGGAACTCCCTGCCGAACAGCACTGAGCAAACATCTTCACCACATCTGCAGCGGCTCGAGAAGGCGGCTCACCATCACCAACTTCTCAAGGGGCAACTCGAGCAATAAATATCAGCCTTGCCAGTGATACCCGCGTCTCAAGAATGACAAAAAAGGAATCCTAGGACTCTCCTTTCAGCGGCCCTCTCCCACTGCAGCTGTATCTGGGCCTACCCACCAGAGTGCTCCCTCCCCCAAACCGCTGCTGCCAGATCCTAAGAAGTACAGTCATGAGGAATCCTAGCGAGATATGGCGAGAAGGGCAGGACATTGATGGGAAAAATGGATCAGAACCTGGTCCTTATGAGCTCTGTCTCAGGAAGAATGAACAGACTGGGGCTCTTTTCTCAAGAAAACAAAGGGCTGAGGGTTGCCGTCATAGATGTCGTTAAAATTACGAAGGGGTTCAATAGGGTAAATGTAGAGGATATGTTTCTACTTGTGAAGGAGACCAAAACTAGGAGTCTTAAATGTCATAAGTCATTAATAAATCCAATATGGAATTCAGGAGAAACGTCTTTGCCCAGGGAGTTATGAGAATGTGGAACTTGCTAACACATGGAGTGGTTGAGGCAAATAATATAGATGCATTTAAAGGGAAGCTAGATAAGGACATGGGGGAGAAAGGAATGGAAGGATTTGTGGATCAGGTGAGATGATGAAGGGTGGGAGGAGGCTTATGTGGAGCATAAATATCAACATAGACCACCTGAGCCTAATGGCCTTTATCTGTGCTGTAGACATGACGGGGGTGATTTTTCCCAATGCTTAAGAAGCCTCTGAGGTGACCAAGGTGGGGTTTTAAGCTGAAACACCATTTAGTCTACATTTAACACAAGACACCATCTTGGTAAAGGAGGTGAAGCCTAGGAATGGCCGCTCAGCGCTCATTAAGGAGGCTGGACAGCATCTTGGAGGTTAATGACCTCTCCTAACAGTGGCCAACTGATTGGGAAGAAACAAGTCATTACTGAGGATTTCGAGCACTACTTAAAAGTCTATCACCTTTTACTGTTCACTTACTGAAGGAGATTTGGAGATGACTTTTGAAACACATCGACAGACTTTCTAGGAAATTGTCACCACTTCAACAACACTTAGTCAACATTTATTCTGGAAAATCACTGAAGGCTTCACCTAAGAAGAGTAAGTGCTGTGCTACTCCACCTTATTGGACACCTTATTGGGGTCGCCAGGAGATAGCTAGTGCTTGGTCACGGGTGCCTTACTAGGGGTGCCACCTTGCCTGTAGTAGGAATTGGGAGGAGGATATGAGACCAGGCAGAGCAGCACCAGACAAGATTAAATTGTGGTACTCAGCAGTTAGAACCAAAATTGAGTTCTAATTCCAGACTTCCAAACATGCGTAACCTATTAGCACAGCTCCCACTTTAGCACCTGTTTTTACTCTTTCACCCAAATAAACCCTCATTGTAATTATCTGTTGGAGAAGGGACAGGCAGCAGACTGCTCTGCACAGGCCCAGCACATTTTGTAAGGAGATTCGGTAGCTCGGAGGTGCCCTGCTGTGAGAGCCACTGAATCGCTTGCCTTTGAGTTGAGAGAGTGACAGTAAGTTGGTCAAGGTGTCTGCTTTCCCATGTGCTCCGCTGCAGATTTTACTGCCCCGTAACCTCTGGGCTGTTAAAGCATTACTATCCCTCGGACTCCCCAGGGACCGGTGGGAAGGAAGAAACAGGTTAGAACAACACAGCTGTGAGAGAGGACATCCGACGGCCTAAGGGTCTGACATGTTCTAACATGCCGCTCCCGGCTCTGGAGACCACCAGAGATGGAGGTACTCGCAGAGTTCAATGAGCAACAGGTCACTTACAGTGGGCTTCTTTCTCAGTCCCATTTTCATGAAATACAACCTCTCTCTCTCTCTTTCTCCACTCAGATCAATTTCGATGAAGGAAGATCCCGCAATATTTTACCACAATCAAGTGTGCCTTTGTGCACTTGCTGTCCCCTTTCCTCTTCGAGGTTTATTCTCAAATACCCTTGCTAGCCACCTGAGCTCTGCCCTGACTGCAATAGGCCTGGGAAATGACCTGTCCACAGGTACCAGTGAACACCTTGCTCTAAAGTGGCAGGAAGTGTGTCTGACCAGTGTCACCACTTCCTTCACTCCCAGTCTGGGAGCATCTCTGCGTGGAATCTGAACCTACTGGTAAGCACATGATGTTGGACAATGTTGCTGGTTAGCTGGTGGTTTTTAACCTGGGGATCGGGTCCCGTGTTCCTGTGTATGTACTAACCACTAACGTCAGATTCAAAGCATCCTATATTTGATAACAATAACAACTTGCATTTATTTTATATAGTGCCTTTAATGCTGTAACACATCCTAAAGTGTTTCACAGGAGCGTTATCAAACGAAAGTTAACACCAAACACCTAAGGAGATATTAGGACAGATGACCAAAAAGCTAAGTCAAAGAGATAGGTTTTAAGCAGTGTCTAAGGAGGAGAGAGAGAGAGAGAGGTGGTGAGGTTTAAGGAGGGAATGCCAAAGCTTTAGTTTAGTTTAGAGATACAGCACTGAAACAGGCCCTTCGGCCCACCGAGTCTGTGCCGACCATCAACCACCCATTTATACTAATCCTACACTAATCCCATATTCCTACCACATCCCCACCTGTCCCTATATTTCCCTACCACCTACCTATACTAGGGGCAATTTATAATGGCCAATTTACCTACCAACCTGCAAGTCTTTTGGCTTGTGGGAAGAAACCGGAGCACCCGGAGGAAACCCACGCAGACACAGGGAGAAGTTGCAAACTCCACACAGGCAGTACCCAGAATTGAACCCGGGTCGCTGGAGCTGTGAGGCTGCATGGCCACCAATGGTGGGCCAAAGGAAATTGGGGATGGGCAAGAGGCCAGAATTGGAGTACAGAGATCTCAGAGGGTTGTAGGGCTGGAGAAGGTTATGGAGATAGGAAGAGGTGAGGCGAAGGGATTTGGACACAAGCATGAGAATTTTTAAATTGAGGCCCGACCAGGAGCCAATGCGTTTCAGTCAGCACAGGGGTGACGGTGTGAGTTAGGATATGGGCAGCAGGCCTTAACTGATGAACAAACATGTTCTCCTCTCCGCCCCCAGCCAGGCTGCTCAGATTCCAGCTATAGCTTATATTTTACTCCCCTTTCTTCCCCCTTTTCACAGAGGCCCCTGGCTTGATGTCTCTGGTACTTCACTCGAGAAGCCAGTTTGTCATGTGTGGATGGGCTATTCGACCACGGGGTGAGGGAAATCACAGCCGAGCCTAATCCTGTTCTGACCAGGCTCCATGCCTGCTTTAACTTGGAGATCACTGGATCTGAAGCCAGCTGATTCTCCTCTCCCTAATACAGAGGTGTTCAGGATTACTGCAACCTTAACACACGAGTTGTAAAAGGCCGTCAATCTTTTAAAAGTGAATGTGACCGTCTGTTAATACACTAAGCAGATAAAGCATGCAGCTCCTGTTATGACTGAGGCCCCCTGGGCAAAATAGATCCCATTAAGAGTCGTGTGGAGGAATTCTCTCAGGTGTCCTGGCCAATATTTATCCTTCAACACACATCCCTAAAAAAAAAACAGATGACCTGGTTATCCTGTTGGTGGGAGTTTGCTGTGTGAAAATTGGCTGATGCATTTCCGACATTGTAACAGTGGCTCCACTTCACAAAGTACTTCACTCCTGAAGTTGTGAAAGGTGCTATATAAATGCAAGTCTTCCTTTCAGCTGTGGCGTGGGCTTTACTCATGCTGGGGAAGGAGAGAACTAAGCTCAACAGAGATGCCCTCCTTAAATAGTCAAAGCATTCAGCATCACCCGAGCACGGATGCAGTGAGATACCCGCGAAAGGTTACACAGCTGCATGTTTTATGTGCTTAGTGTATTAACAGACTGTTACATTCACTTTTAAAAGCTTGACGGACTTTTACAACTCATGTGTTAATGTGTGAAAGGTCAGATGAGCAACACATGGTCCTCTCATTAGGTGACGTTAACCACTGAATGAGCTGCACGCTGAGTGACTAGGTGGCAGTGGGTGCCAATGCACCAACCTGCTGAGCCACAGGGTGGTCAGAAGCAGATTGGAGTGAATTCTTAATGCCAGACTATGTGGGTGTAATTTTAACTGTAAGATTGGTGATAGCGAACTCACTGCACGTTATACACTACGCCTGAAACTCCTTTCCATTGAAAGCAAGGTGAACATCGGGCAAGGAATATAATAGGTGTCCACTTTGAAATGCCCCAGATCAGCATCAGATATAAGCACCTCCTGACTGCAACTCAAAGCAGAGGTCTCACAGTGAGATGAAAACCAAATTCTCAACTAACAAAAAGAAAGACTTGCATTTCCAAAGCGCCTTTCAAGACCTCAGGATGAGCCTAAGTGCTTTACAGTCAATCAAGTATTTTTGAAGTGTAGTCACTATTGTAATGTGGGAAATACAATATCTTATTTACTTCATCAAAAAACTCAATTAAATTAGTCAAACATGATTTGCCTTAAATAAATCCATGCTTGTTTTCATTTATTAAGAAGTATTTAGATGAGCACTTGAAACGCCATAGCATACAAGGCTATGGGCCAAGTGCTGGAAAATGGGATTAGAATAGATAGGTGCTTGATGGCCGGCACAGACACGATGGGCCGAAGGGCCTGTTTCTGTGCTGTGTATGACTCTATGACTCTATTAGCCCATACATTTCCAAATGCCAATTAACTTGTTCTGATGAAAGGTCACTGACCTGAAACGTTAACTCTGCTTCTCTCTCCACAGATGCTGCCAGACCTGCTGAGTATTTCTGGCATTTCCTGTTTTTATGCCAATTAACTTGGTCCTGGATCAAGTTTCTAAAAGCTTCCTCAGCATCGATGTTAGGCTGACTGGCCTGTAGTTACTTGCTTGATCCCTTTCCC
The DNA here is from genome assembly GCF_036365525.1 of Heterodontus francisci. Classification (NCBI taxonomy): domain Eukaryota; kingdom Metazoa; phylum Chordata; class Chondrichthyes; order Heterodontiformes; family Heterodontidae; genus Heterodontus; species Heterodontus francisci. The sequence goes on along the minus strand of NC_090410.1, from coordinate 19,458,566 downwards.
CTTTTTTGAACAGGGGTAAAACATTTGCAGTTCTCTAGTCCTCAGGTACCACCTCCTTATCCAAGTAATCTTGGATGCATCCCATCTGGGATTGGATCTTTTATGTCCCGATGGGGCTTTAGTTTAACATCTCATTCAAAAACTGACACCTCTAACAGTGCAACTCTCCCTCAGTACAGCCCTGGGAGTCTCAGCCTAGATGATGTGCTTGTGTCACTTGAACGGGACTTATACCCACCACCTTCCGACTCACAAGAAAGAGTGCCACCACTGTACCACAGCTGACAACTGCCAGTTGAGGGCAAACAGTGTCGCAACATGAAAATGTGATTTCAGTGAAAAAAAAACAGACAACTATATTATTTTTCCGAGGCAGAGAGAGCGAAAGATTAAATTTTGCATCCACGTTCAAAGCCGTTTGGTCAATACTTTCCAATAGGGCCCTGATTGAGGAAAGTTTGTGTCAGGGTCAATGCAATCATCAGTATTTGAGTGAGTGAGTCAGAGCACAGGGTGGGGACCAGGAGTCCAGGCATCCAAGGAAATGGGAAAGGATTAAACATTGTACTAACCATTAAAGGTATTAACAGTCAAATCATTCCCCATTTATGGTCATTATGCAGAATTCAAATCAGCCTCAAGGCACTTCCTATACATTCCGACTATGTAGATAAGCCATGAGAAACCATTTCCCATTATATGTAACAGAAAATGACTCAGAAGGCTTTCTGCTCACTCCCATTGTGTAGAATTCCAATGAGCTAACCCCCTTTCCAGTAACTCCTATTGTACAGGAATCCTAATCCAAGTGTAGATGTTCTAATTGATCTGGAGTTGAGCTGCAAGCCCCACATTCAGTCCATCAAGCCTATTTATTTCCAACTCTAAAATAACCAGGGTTATGAAAGGATATGGAACCAAGACAGGTGGATGGAGTTAAGGTACAAATCGGCCATTAATGTCATTAATTGGCGGAACAGGCTCAAAGGGCTGAATGGCCTATTCCTGTCTCCATTATCCGATATCCATTCCTTTGTGCATATCTTACCCCCCACTGCAGCTGAAACCCTCACCCTTATCTTTGTCACTGGAAAGCTTAGTTTCTCCAACATGCTGCTTACCAAGTTCCTGAGGTTCCAACTTACGCAAACTCCCATTCATTCAGAGTTCCACCAGCGACACTGTATTAAATCCAAGTCCCACACACCTATCGCTGAGCCCTCACTAACTCCCACCTACCCATGGTCCCGTTGTGCAGTGATTTCAACACCTGCATCCTCATCTACAGGTCTGTCCAAGACCATGAACCTCCCCCTCAAACTGTCTCTACTCCTACATCTGAGCTCATATCCTTTACTCTTCCTACACTGTGTAGTCATCACCAACCTTCCCCACTGCTCCAACATTGGTCGCAGAAGCCTCGGGCATCACAGTCCTACCGTTAAGTTTCTCTTCCTGGACCTCTCAACATTCCACATTTGTCCGCACTTCAAAAGAACGATTTGCATTTATATAGCACCTTTCATGACCTCAGGACATTCCAAAGCGCTTTACAGCCAATTATTTGTGAAGTGTAGTTATTATTGTAGGAAACACAGAAGCCAATTTGCACACAGCAAACTGCAATCTGACCAGATAGTCTCGTTTTGGTGCTGTTGGTTGAGGGATAAATATTGGCCAGACACCAGGGAGAACTTCCCTGCTCTTCTTCAAATAGTGCCTTGCAATTTGTTAACATCCACCCAAGAAGGCAGACAGTGCCTTGGTTTGTCAGCGTGGATTTGTTCAGGGCAAACCGTGTTTAACTAACTTGCTGGAGTTTTCTGATGAGGTAACCGAGAGGGTCGATGAGGGCAATGCTGTTGATATCGTGTAAATGGACTTCCAAAAGGTATTTGATAAACTGTCACACCACAGACTTGTGAGCAAAGTTATAGCTCATGGAATAAAAGGGTCAGTAGCAACGTGGATACAAAACTGGCTGAGTGACAGGAAACAGAGAGTAGTGATTAATGGTTGTCTTCGGGCTGGCGGAAGGTTAATAGTGGAGTTCCCCAGGGGTCAGTGTTAGGATCCCTGTTCTTCCTGATATATTTTAATGACCTAGACCTTGTTTACAGGGCACAATTTCAAAATATGCGGACGACACAAAACTTGAAAATATTGTGAACTGTGGGGAGGATAGTGCAGAACTTCACAAGGATGCAGCCAGTTTGGTGGAATGGGTGGACGAGTGGCAGATGAAATTTAATGCAGAGAAATGTGAAGTGATTCATGGAAAAAATGCCAATAGATAATATAAAATAAAGGATAGAATTCTAAAGAGGGTGCAGGAGCAGAGGGGCCTGGGTGTATATGTGCATAAATCATTGAAGGTAGCAGGACAAGTTGAGAGAGTAATTCAAGCGTACCTCATCCTAGGTTTTATCAATAGGGATTTAGAGTACAAAAGCAAAGAAGTTATGTTAAACTTGTATAAAACAGTAGTTCGGACTGAACTGGAGTATTGTGTCCAGTTCTCGGTGCCACACTTCAGGAAAGATGTGAAGGCATTAGGGTGCAGAAAAGGTTCAAGAGAATGGTTTCAGGGATGAGGAGCTTCAGTTACGTGGATAGATTGGAGAAGTTGGAACTGGTATCCTTGGAGACGAGAAGGTTAAGAGGTGGTTTGATGGAGATGTAAAAAAATCATGAGGGGTCCAGAGAGAGTAGATAGGGGAAAAACTGTTACCATTGGTGGAGGGATTGAGAACAAGAGGGAACAGATTTAAGGTAATTGGCAAAGGAAGCAACGGCAACATGAGGAAAAAATGTTCACGCAGGGAGTGGTTAGGATCTGGAATGCACTGCCTGAGACTGTGGTGGAGGCTGGCTCAATTGAAGTATTTGAGTGGGATTTAGATTATTATCTGAAAAGGAAGAATATAGAGGGCTATGGGGAGAAAGCAGGGGAGTGGGACTAGGTGAATTGCTCCTTAAGAGAACCAGCACAGACACAACAGGCTGAATGGCCTCTTTCTGTGCTGTGACGATTGTATGATTCTATGATTTAACATCTTATCCAAGAGATAGCGCCACTGATAGTGCAGCACTCCCTCTGTGCTGCACTGAGATTGTCAGCCTGGAACTGGAATGGAACTTCCAACCTGCTGGCCTAGAGTTAAGAAGCCTACACATTAAGCTGCAGCTGGCACCTAAGGCAGCTCAATATCTCTCTTGTACCACACTCAGGAAAAGAGTGAAGAGCAACAACCAAAGATATGGTGAGCTGGGAGGAGAGGTGACACAGCAAAGGGGCTTGAGAAGAGCATCTCAGGGTGCAGGGTTGTTAGGATTAAAGGCAGTGATGGTGGAAAGAGGGAGCACAATAGTCTCAGCTCAGATGAGTGGAAACTCCGAACTGGCCCCATGGATCTAAAGAAGGTGACAGATGTGGAGCGAGGCCTTGGAGGGATTTGTGGACAAGGGATGGGGTTCTTGAAATCAATGCTCAGTGTAACTGAGATGAGGAGAGATTTCTTCACCCAGAGAGTGGTGAACCTGTGGAATTCTCTACCACAGAAAGCAGTTGTGGCCAAATCATTAAACATATTCAAGAAAGAGTTAGATATAGTTCTTAGGGCTAATGGGATCAAGAGATACGGGGAGAAAGCGGGAATAGGTTACTGAGTTTGGATGATCAGCTATGATCGTATTGAATGGTGGAGCAGGCTCGAAGGGCCGAATGGCCTACACCTGCTCCTATTTTTCTATGTTTCTATGTTTTCTATGTAACCCAACAGACAAAGTTGGAAAATTCTGGTGGGTACTGGACGGTGGATCATTGGTGGAGATTGTAAAATGCCTTAAAAAATAAACAGAAGAATCTATCAATCCGCTGTGCTTAAGGAGAAGGCAACTTGTAAAATGCAATTGACATTTTTTTTCTTTGCAATTCAGCTTTAAACAAACCGACTCCAGGTGACGGCTATAAATCACACTCCCTAAGTCAGGTACAGTCCTGTTACATTCATTAACTCAAGCTTCCCGACAGCTGGCTGACAGTCAGATATATTGGTCAATGAAAATCATTCCCTAGTAAGATGGTGAAGAAAGGTTACCCACTTTCACTGACTGATGGAGTTCAGAATGGCAGTTGGGGTCAAAACTGTCATCGCCTGGTGAGAAAACAATCTGTATTCCTTATAAGATTCTCTTATAGTTATTGAACAGACCTCCACATAAACTGCACTTGATAACCACCCAGTATTTGTCCACAGTATTGGTTTGGGTTGCATTGATTGGAAAGGTCAGATTAATTTGGCAGGAATAGGCACAGATCAATGTTGATTGGGTTTGTCAATGTTTCTTGTCATTTCTATTGAACATAGAACATAGAACATAGAACAGTACAGCACAGTACAGGCCCTTCGGCCCACGATGTTGTGCCGAACCTTTAACCTACTCTAAGAGCCCTGCATGTTTCAGGCCTTAAACATGAATATTTATTGAGAAGCAGTGGCTGTTTTTAAACTGACCCAAACAACACAACTTGTATTTATCTAGTGCTTTTAATGTAGTAAAACAGCCCAAAGTGCTTCAAAGGAGTGTTTGCAGGCAAAATTTGACACCCGGCCACATATTAGGACAGGTGACCAAAAGCTTAGTCAAAGCAATAGATTTTAAAGGATGAATTAAAAGAAGACAGAGAGGCAAAGCAGTTTAGGAAGCTAGGAAATTCCAGAGCTTAAGGCCTAGGCAGCTGAATGCAGTGGCACCTGGCAGCGGAAAGACAGAGAGTAAAGTCCAGAAAAGCATGTAGAATCTGCTCCAGCTGCAGGCAATGGGAGGTCAATGTCAAGGAGGAACTCCAAGAGGTGAAAAGCCAGCAGGCCTCGCTGTTTGCCGCGGAGGCCTCCGAGATCAACTTCCGGTCCAGAGTCTGTTCCGTTGAGCAGGATGAAATGTGCTGGCGCTTCATCGTCCAAAAGGTACACAGAGAGAGCTCTGTGATCAGCAGCCTGCAGGAAGAGGAGTCTCGGTAACATTCTCACAAATCCTGTTATGCTGAGCTGTACGTCGTGAAGTGCAGGGACAGCACGGCTTCCCAGTCCTCCCTGTCCTCCATCACAGAGGTCTTAGATGACTACGTGGGAGAGTCTGGACAAACCGCTAACTCTGGACCAGCTAAAAAAAGGCCGTCAGATCCTTCGAGATGAGTAAAAGTCCCGGAGGCGACGGCTTACCAGTGGAGTTATATTCGACTCTGTGAGACTGGATCGGCCCAGACCTGCTGGAGATGTACGAGAGTATGCTTCTGGCTGGCAATAGAAGAGGGAGAGGGAGGAAATCAGAAATTGGCAGCTCACCTCACTGCTTAACATGGGATTACAAAATTCTGTCCAAGGTCATCGCCAATTGGGTCAAGTCTGCTCTGGAGTTGATGATTCACCCTGATCAGACCGGCACTGTAACAGGCATGAAGATCTCTCATAGCCGCGCACTACTCAGGGATACGATCACCTTTGTGCGGGACAGTGGGGTGGACACTTGCCTCTTCATCTTGGAACAGGAGAAGGCCTTGAACAGAACATTGCACATCTGCATGATGGATGTGCTCTCCAAAATGGGGTTTGGGGAGGGAATTCGCAATTGGATCCAACTGCTCTACAGGAGCACAGTTTCAATCAATGGTGGGAATCAGAAAGTTTTCCGATCAAATCTGGAGTCAGACAGGGCTGTCCTCTCTCCCCAGTCTTGCTTGTTTGCTGTATTGAGCCTTTTGCTCGTCCATCAGGTGGGATGTGGGCATAAGAGAAGTGACAATTCCAGGCAGCGGAGGCACTCAGGTCAAAGCCTCCCTGTACATGTCGCCACCTTCTGCTCGGATCCACTGCCAGTTCGCAGACTGATGAGCATCTGTGACCTGTTCGAACTCGCCTCGGGAGCCAAAGTAAATTACGACAAGAACGAGGCCATGTTCTTAGGAAACTGGGGCTGACTGATCCTTTGCGCCCTTCACCATCGGGTCAGATGGTGCTGGGGATGTGGTTCAGAAGGGCTGGGATGGGCGACAAAAACTGGAAGGAGCGTATAGCCTGGTGAAACAGAAACTGGGCATGTGGGAGCGATGTTCCCTCTCCATTGTGGGTAACAAGGCACTTACAGTATTGCTGTACATGGCACAGGTCTGGCCCATACCTGCTCCTACACCATGGTGTCACTTGAGTCATCTTCCGCTTTATCTGGAGATCAAAAATAGACTGAGTCTGCAGGAACATGATGTTCAAATCTCTAGATAAAGTGGGTAAAAACGTACCCAACGTCGCCCTCATCCTAATGGCCACCTTTGTGTGCAGCTGTATCAAGCTGTGCATAGACCATTTGTACACAAACACCAAGTGTTACTATGTGCTGGTGTTCTATCTGTCCCCAGTGTTGCAAAGGATGGGTCTGGCCATGTTCCTGCAGAATGTTCCATTCAGTTGGACCATACTCATACTACCTGCCCCTCGTGGAAAGGTTTGTACAAAAAAATAGCTTTGGCCACAAGTCTATCATGTAGTGTAACGTCGTCGAGGCCCTGCAGGAAAAGGAGATGGTGGATCCCATCGGATGGTTCCCTGAACCCACTGTCAAAGTCATTTGGCAGGAATGCCTCATCACCAGAACTTTCAAATAAGCACCAAGACGTAGTTTGGCAGGTGGTGAGAAGGGCCCTCCCTGTCAGATCCTTCCTGCACACCCAGAGTCTCACTGCCTCTGCAGGCTGCCCTCAAGACGGCTGCGGTGGGGAATGTGCCTTCGCAAAGCAAGTCTGAAAAGGGATGCAGTTGGTTTTGTTGGGGTTCATCCTGAGCAGCTCCGTAACGCAGATATATACCATTGAGAAAGAGTCTACGAGAAGGTTACTAACTAAGGAAGTGAAGGATGGTATCAAATAGAAAGAAAATGTATACAATGCTGCAAAGATTATTGGTAGGCCAGAAGATTGGGAAAAAGTTAGAAACCAGCAAAGGATTACTAAAAAAAGGGAGAAATTCGAATGAGAGAAAACTGGCAAGAAATATAAAAACAGACAGTAAGAGCTTCTACAAGTCTATAAAACGGAAGAGAGTAGCTAAAGTAAACGCTGGTCCCTTAGATACTGACACTGAGGAATTAATAATGGGAAACCAAGAAATGGCAGAGACTTTGAACAAGTATTTTGTATCTGTCTTCATGGAAGAAGACAAAAAAACCCCAAGAACAGTAGAAAATCAAGGATCAAAAGGGAAGGAGGAACTTAAAACAATCACTATCACTAGACAAAAAGTATTAGGAAAGCTAATGAATGGGACCAAAGGCTGACAAGCCCCCTGGACCTGATGACCTGCGTCCTAGGGTCCTAAAAGAAGTGGCTGCAGAGATAGTGGATGCATTGGTTGTAATCTTCCAAAATTCCCTGATTCTGGAAAGGTCCCAGCAGATTGAAAAACTGCGAATACAACACCTCTATCAAGAAAGCAGGGAGACCGAAAGCAGGAAACTATAGGCCAGTTACCCTAACATCTGTCATTGGGAAAATGCTAGAACCCATTATTAAGGAAGTAGTAACAGAACATTTAGAAAATCATAATGCAATCAGGCAGAGTCAACATGGTTTTATGAAAGGAAAATCGGGTTTCACAATTTATTAGAGTTCTTTGAAGATGTAACAATCAGGGTGGATAAAGGAGAACCAGTAGATGTAGTGTATTTAGATTTCCAAAAGGCATTCAATAAGATGTCACATAAAAGGTTACTGCACAAGATAAGAGCTCAAGGTGTTGGGGGCAATATATTAGCAAGTACAGAGGATTGGTTAACTAACCGGAAACAGAGAGTCAGGTTAAATGGGTCATTTTCAGGTTGGCAAATTGTAACAAGTGAGGTGCCATGGGGATCAGTGCTGGGGCTTCAACTATTTACAATCTATATTAACGACTTGGATGAAGGGACTGAGTGTATTGTAGCTAAATTTGTTGATGATACAAAAATAGGTAGTAAAGCAAGTTGTGAGGAGAACAGAAAGAGTCACAAAAAGTGAGTGGGCAAAAATTTGGCAGATGGAGTATAATGTGGGAAAATGTGAGGTTGTTCATTTTGGTGGGAAGAATAGAAAAGCAGAGTATTACTTAAATGGAGAGAGACTGCAGAATGCTGTGGTATAGAGGGATCTGGGTATCATTGTATATGAATCATAAAGTTAGCATGCAAGTACAGCAAGTAATTAGGAAGGCAAATGGAATGTTGGCCTTTATTGCAAGGGGGATGGAGTATTAAAGTAGGGAAGTCTTGCTACAACAGGGCATTGATGAGACCGCATCTAGAGTACTGCGTACATTTTTGGTCTCCTTACTTAAGGAGGAATCTACTTTCATTGGAGGCAGTTCACTAGGTTGATTCCTGGGATGAAGGGGTTGACTTATGAGGAAAGCTGAGCAGGTTGGGCATATACTCATGGGAGTTTAGAAGAATGAGAGGTGATCTTATTGAAACATATAAGATTCTGAGGGGGCTTGATAGGGTAGATGCTGAGAGAATGTTTCCCCTTGTGGGGGAATCTAGAACTAGGGGGCAGAGTTTCAGAATAAGGGGTCTCCCTTTTAAGACGGAGTTGAGGAGGAACTTCTTCTCTCAGAGGATTGTTATCTTTGGAATTCTCTACCTCAGAGAGCAGTGGAGGTTGGGTCATTGAATATATTCAAACCTGAGTTAGACAGACTTTTGATCTACAAGGGAGTCGATTGTTACGGGGAGCTGGCAGGAAAGTGAAGTTAAGGCCACAATCAGATCAGCCGTGATCTTATTGAATGGCAGAGCAGGCTCGAGGGGCCGAATGGCCTACTCCTGCTCTTGTTTCTTATGTTCTTATGACTCTGTGCTCTACGGGCTGCTCCCAGGGACGCACAGCAAGAGAAACACCAACTGCTGCTGGAGGACCATCAACTCAGTGAATGACATACTTTGATCTGCCTGAAACTTGCTGGTCTTCCAGTGCAAAGAGCTGTCAATGACTAAGTGTTGGCAGACTGGCACATTCCAAGGTCCAAGAATTAGTGCTGAGGGACACACTGAAGCATGGGGCAGACGAAGCACAGGCTCAGTGGGAGAAGGCTACTTTCTAAGACCCATTGCCATAGTGTACCGAGGGGCTGGATACCTTGTAGAACTCCTCGGGCTGGATGCACCCGAGAATGTTTGACTTGGAATGTAAATGTGCATTGTAAATATAACCTATTAAGGCAAATGTAGTGAGGCACCTCATGTACGGTATTGAAACTGATCTGTATTGCACTTTATGTGATATCAAATTTGAAATGATATGTAACTTTAACGAATTTTTATGAATAAAGTATATTTTTGGAAAAAAACGATGGAGAGATGGAAATTGGGGATGCGGAGGAGGCCTGAATTGGAGGAGCATAGGGATCTCAGGGTGGTTTTATGACTGGAGAAGGTTGCAGGGATAAGGAGGCTGTGGGAGAATTTAAACAGAAAGATGAGAATATTGACATCAAGGTGTTGACAGATTGAGAGCCAATGTTGATCAGCGAGCACATAGGGTGATGGGTGAATGGGTTCGGAATTGGGCAGCAGAGCTGAAGTTTATATAGTTTACAGAAGGTGGTAGGTGGGTGGGTGGTTGGGGGGAAGCAGGGGGGTCAGTCAGGAAAGGATTGAAATGAAGACTAGGATGAATCAAAATTTCCTCAGCGTAGTGTTGGTAAAACTCAAGACATCGTCTTGGTCTCCGGCCAGCACTCGTGTGCACTCTGGTCTCCACTACATCAACCACCCAGGCTACCACCTAAGTTAAACTGATCCAAGCAGAGCTCAGCTTCCTCCTCAAGGTGTGTTCGCTTATCAACAGTGTCCCACAGCCCTCGTCCATGTGTTTTTCCAACCTTCTAACGTTCTCCTGGCTGGCCAACCCTAGCTCCATCCTATCACAAACTGCAATTCCTTCAGAGCACTGCCTGTCTCCTCACCCACACAAAGTCCCACTGACCCACACCCCAACCCCTTCCCCCCACCCTGCACCCACAGCTCTTCCGTTCCAAATTCCATTGGCTCCTTCCGCCCAGTGAAATCAACACGTCATCCCTTCCAATCCATCTGTGGCCTTAACCCCGTTCTTCCCTGACCACCTACTTGAGCCATACAAGGTCTATTGACATGCTGCACTCCTCATACATGTACTGAGGGAGTGCTGTGCTGATATTAAACTGAGGCCCTGTCTGCCCTCTTAGGTGGATGTAAAAGATCCCTTCGTGTTACTTTGAAGAAGAGCGGGGGGGTGGGTGGGGGTGGTTCTCTTGGCCCATATTATTCCTCAACCATCACCTGAAAAAACAGATTATCTGGTCATTGTCACATTGCTGTTTGTGGGATCTTGCTGTGCACCAATTGGCTGTCATGTTTACCACATTACAACAATGATTGCACTTCGAAGGTATTTCATTGGCTTTAAAATGTCCCGAGGTTGTGAAAGATCCTGTTTAGAATCATAGAGATATACAGCACAGAAACAGGCACTTCGGCCCATCGTGTCTGTGCTGGCCATCAAGCACCTAACGATTCTAATCCCATTTTCCAGCACTTGGCCTGTAGCCTTGTATGCTATGGCGTTTCAAGTGTTCATCTAAATACTTCTTAAATGTTGCGAGGGTTCCTTCCTTTAGCACCCCTTCAGATTTAAATGCAAGTTTCTTCTTTTCATTCTTTATCCATCATTGACTTTAATCAGATCTTTAAAGTTTCATATAATTAAACAAGTAGGTTAGAAAATTAAGCTGCGATTGCAAAACTAAAGGACAGTTAGGTTAATAAAGTTACGCTATTGGCATCTGTTGCTTCCACTAGTCAGTGAGCTGATAACTAGAGGATGTAAATATAAGATCACTGCCAAAAAAAATGCAAAGGAAGAGATTAAAAGAAATCTTTCTCTGTTTTCTTATCCTGAGAGTTGTTGGTCCAAATATCATCCCTTCTGAAACTGAGGTGAAGCAGCTTTTAAAAAGGTATTGGAGAAATACCGGAAAAGGAAAAGATTTAAAATGCTACGGGGAATGGGATAAAGTAGATCGGGTCACAGAGTCATTTACAGCACAGAAGGAGGCCATTCGGCCCATAGAGTCCATGCCGGCTCTCCATGGAGCTATCCGGTCAGATAGCTCTTTTAGAGAGCTGGCACAGGGGTGATGGGCTGAATGGCCTCCTTGTGCACTGCAATTGTACTGCTGTTCTCTCTCTTCTTAGTAGAAAGCTGTGGAGGAATGGTAAAGCCTGGATTCTGTGACACAAAGCAGCATTTTCGTTGCAGATTACGGGATGGAAATAAAGTGCAGCCTCCTAAAATATGGTTCGAAGTGTTTGGAGGAGGGTGTGATTTGAGGTGGGGGAGTGGGGGAGGAGAGGATGCAATGACATGGACATCTAAAGAATGAACACATGTAGAACATACAAATCCTTGTACCATCATTACTCCCCAGTGACTCAAGTCTGGCTTCCTAATACGTCCTGTTGGAACTTCCTCTCGTTGAAGCTTCACAGGGCTCAGACCGTGAGCTACAGCCCTTTCCCTCTGCCTTCCCACACTGCAAAGTGCCTGATCAGCAGTAGGTGACCTCTGACCTGGCTTTGAGGTGACCAGTCACCCTGTCACAGCTGGACACACAGTCGCCACTGCTAGATCCATCAGATTGCCAGCTTGTTTTCTCATCATGCACTAGGCCCTAACCTATTAATATTCTAACAGGCTGGCTGGCCTGCATGGGAAGATTCGGGATGCATTGTTAACCCTCTGAGTGCTGACTCTATATGCCTGTTTCCTCAAGCAGTGAGCGCAGACTAAAAAGCAAGTGACCTCTAATGCAGAGATGAAGGCCAAAGCGAGTAGGTCGAGTGCACTGTTTGGAACACCACGTCCTGGAATAGGGAAGGAGAAGCGTCACCAAGCGTGTATTATCGACAAGATACACTGCAGCAACTCGCCGAGGCTTCTTCGACACCACCTTCCAAGCCCACGATCTCAACCGCCCTTCAGGTCAAGGGCAGCAGGAGCATGGGAACATCACCGACCTCCAGAGCTCCCCTCCAGGCCACGCACCATCCAATTCCTTCAGGTCGAAGTCCTGGAAATCCCCCACCGACCTGCATTGTGGGGGCACCTCCACCACACGGATGGCAGTGGTTCATGAAGAAGGCCCACCATCAATTTCTGCAGGGCAACGAGGGATGGGCAATAAATTCCGGCCTGGACACAATGCCTGTGTTCCAAGGATGACTCAAAAGAGCATGTGTCCTGCTCCAGATCACAATGCAGTGACCCCTACTGGAAAAGTGCAGGTGTGTGGGTATTGGGCAAGAGCGGCTCGGTTGTGATGCTCCTGAGGATCAAATCGGCTGTCCATATTTATTATCCAGACTTGTAGGTTATGAATGATTACTTAGGTGGTGGGGGGTGGGGGGAGGTGGTGGGGAGTGGGAGTGGTGGTGGGATGGGGTTGTAGTTCACAGGGTCATTAGAGCCTAAAAAACTAGGCCCCTTCCTGAGTTGCCTGGGTCAGGAGAGCACACATACAAGGAAGAATTTGAAGGCTTCCCGGTGTTTTCCTCAGGGTTTTTATTTTCTTGATCTTTTAAACTCAGGAGAATACCAGCTGAGTTATGCAACCTCATAATTTAACCCTTTTAGTCCTGGTGTCATTCTGGACCCCCAGCAAGACTAACATATCCTTGTTGAGAGATGCCACGCTCAGAACTGAATGGAGTACAAATGGGTGTCTAACCAGAGCTTTATACATCTGCAGCGTAACTTTTGCCCCTTGTATTCCGGAGCCCTTAAGATGAAGGCTAACATTCCATTAGACTTGTTAATTTGTTCAACTAGCTTTTAGTGATTTCTGTACTTGGACCCCAATACCTCTCTGCTCCTTCACAGTTCCCAGCTTCTCACCATTTAGAAAATGCTCTGATCTATCTTTCTTGGGTTTCTCTGACTCATAGGTGGGATTGCCAATGTATTATTAGTTGTCCAAATATAATATTTCCTTATAGTCGCACATTGGCTCAATGCCAAGGGTTGTCAGCCTTGAACCAGTGGTAGCACTCGCATTTCTAGGTCAGAGGTTCAAGTCCCACTCCAGAAATTTGAGCACATTAAATGCAGGCTGACACTCTCAGTATTGTGGGAGTGCTGCACTGTTGGAGGTGCCATCTTTCGAATAAGATGTTAGACTGAGGACCTGTCTGCCCTCCCCAGGGTGCTGGATGATATGTAATGCTCAGCCAGCATCACGAAAACAGATTATCGGCTCAAACATTGTATTGCTGCTTGTGGGATCTTGCTGTGCACAAATTAGCTGCCACGTTTTCTACTTTGCAAGAGCAACTTCATTAGCTGTGAAGTGCTTTGGGACATCCTGTGGTTGTGAAAGGTGCTATGGAAATGCAGTTTTTGTTTCCTTTCTTCTACTTTGGAGGCCACACCGGGCTTTTCGACGGGCACAGGTTCCTGATGTCATCCTGCACTTGGGTCTTTGATACCAGTCTTACTGCTGTGGGGATGTGGCATCAGTCAGGAGTTTCACACGGGACAGAGGGAACAATCAGAGAGTGGACACAGCAGCCCTATTCGAGAGCAGTGTCAGCAGGGATATGGGAAGAGGTCGAGGGCGGTGGCGGGGAGAATCCCAAACTCCCACTAGTCAATTTGCGTAGAGATTGCTTAGAATATAGAGCACAGAAAACAGGCCATTCAACCCAACTGGCTACTGTCAATAAAAGGTTAAGTCTCTTTCTCTCTCCACAGATGCTGCCAGACCTGTTGAGTATTTCCAGCCTTTTCTGGGTTTCTTTCAGATTTCCAGCATCGCAGTATTTTGCTTTTGTATTGGTCCACATCGATGTTTATGCACCTCATGATCGTCCTCCCAACCTACTTCATCTAACCCCATCAACATCTCCTTCTATTCCTTTCTCCCTCATGTGTTTATCTAGCTTCCCCTTAAATGTATCAATACTATTCACCTCAACTACTCCCTGCGGTAGCGAGTTCCACATTCTCACCACTCTCTGGGTAAAGAGGTTTCTCCTGAATTCCTTACTGGATTTATTAGTGACTGTCTCATATTTATTACCTCCTAGTTTTGGTCTCCCCAACAGATGGAAACACCTTCTCTACGTCTCCTCTATCAAACCCTGTTCATTATCTTCATGACATCTCTCAGATCAACCCTCAGTTTTCTCTTTGCTGCAGCCCCAATCTTTCCTGATATTTATAACCTCTCAGTTATACGTTTTTCCTGATGCTTTTTAGTCAATGTGCAGAATGATGTTGATGTACTGGAGGAAGAGGCCTTACCCAATGCAGGATGGTCACATGGCAAACATGAGCTGGCAGCTATGATGCATGAATTGGCAGGAATGGAGCTGCAGCATAAGGTACAGCAGTTCCCGGGTCCCGGTGTTGGACGGTGGAACTCTGGCAAGTCGAGTTGGAGAAAGGAAAAGCGCGCCATTGTAGACAGTTTGGAGTGAATTGCAAGAACAATGCTTTGTTTTGTTTTTTTGGGCTTCACCCTAATATGTATTTTCAAGGATAGAGGGAAGGATTGAGCAAGAATGCTGAGAGATTGCAAGTGAGGGCAGGATGGCACAGATGGTACAATGTGCGTGCGCCAACCCTCACCAGCAGCTGTTTCCCTTAGGCCGGAAATCCAGGTCCATAAATAGGTCACTCCAAAGTGCGAGAAGTACCCTCCCAAAGCCCCAATATTTAACCCTCGGAGGCCTGGATTTCAGCTGAAAAATAAACACTTGCATTTATATAGCAGCTTTCCTGATATTCCAAAGCACTTTACAGCCAATTAAGTACTTTTTTGACGGTTGTAATGTAGGAAATACAGCAGCCAATTGCGCACAGCAAGCTCCCACAAATGGCATTGAAATAATGACCGCTTCATATGTTTTGGTGATGTTGGTCGAGGAATCAATATTCGTCAGCACACTGAGAAAATCTCCACTACTGGGCTAAATTTCACCCCCCCAACTACACAAAGAGCAGGAAGGTGGCGGGGGTGGGGGGGGGGTGCGGTGTAAAATGGAGCGGGAGGCTCGGGGGGTCCTTCTCGACCCGTTCCTGCCTCCACTGCCACTTTATGCAGGGTGGCAGCACTGAAAAATGGCCCGCCTGCCCCAGGCCAATCAAGGCCCTTAAGTGGCCACTCAACAGCCACTTAAGGGCCTCCGCCCACTGCCACAGGGATTTTACCCTTGGCCAGTCGAACGGCCCAGGCCCAAGAAAAGCAGCCTGACAAAAGCAGGCGGCTTTCTGACGGCCTGAGGTTGGGGATGGGGGGTGGGGGGGGGGGGGGCACATCTGGCCAGGCACCCTGTGCCCGACCGATCAACCCCGGCGAGGTCCCAAAAACTTACCTGCGTTCTGGGGTCCTTCATCTTTCTTCCGATGGCTGCATTGCAGTCCCAGCAGTGGCCACTGCTCCCAGTGGCACTGCTGGGACAGAGAGCTGCCGGCCCGTTGATGGGTTAGCAGCTCCATTAGGCAGGACTTCCTGCCTCAATGAGGTGGAAGTCCCTCCTCAGACCAATTAAAGGCCTGGGGACCATAAAATGCAGGCCGGATCCCCAGGCCAGGCGGAGACAGGTCCGCCACCGACTTTTCAGTCAGTGGAAGGCTCCCGTCTGTCGCGAGTAAAATTCAGCCCTCTGTTCTGCAAAAGAATGCCATGCAATCTGTTACATCCACTGGAGAGGGCAGGCAATGTAATGGTTTATCATCTCATCCAAAAGGCAGCACAGCACTCCCTCAGTACTGGGGTGTCAGCCTGAATTATGTCCTTAAGTCTACAAAGTGGGATTGGAACCCGCAACCTCCAAACTTAGGAGGTGAATGTGCGACCCACTGAACCACAGCCAACACTTAAACCCGATCCTATACTTGCTCTGTTCTGGTCCCACTTTCTCCTCCTAAGCAACCTCCAGCAACCCGTGCAGGAACCTGCAGTTAGGTGAGGCCAAGAGTGTGCTTGGCTGGGAAGAGCCTTCTTGCATCTCACACGGTCCAAATCAGAGGAGTTCCTGTCCAGATTCACACGTTAAGAATGGCCACTTAGTTGAGGAACAGATGAGCCCTGGCACCTGCGACTCAAGCCCCGACACATGCCATCACCTTCAGGACAGGAAATAGACGCACTAGGAGAGGAATCGGAATCATTCGGAGCCACTGACTCACTAAGGAAAACAAGTGACATTGGCAGATTGAAGTGTCAGGTGGCTGAAAACTGGCTCGATTGTGAATTAAACACTTGCATTGCTGTTATACCAAAACCATATTCTCTCTCTTGACACTTGCAGTCTCTCTCCAGTCTGATTGCTCAACTCTCTCTCTCTCGGTCATTCACTGCGTGGCACTTCCCCCTCTTTCTCGATTAACCCAATGCACCAGAAGAGTTAACATCCCCTCCCCCGCCCCCCCCCCCCCCCCACAACCAACAAACACACTGCTGTATATCTTTAAACCAGGAAAACACAGCGTTTCCTCTGTTTAAAGTAATGAATAGCAGCACCAATCTAAAGCTGTGCCAGAATGGTCCTCATTTCCCTTCCCATCTCCTGGCTAAAAATAAAATAAAAACAGGAATCACGCATTCCCGGCCTTCGCATTCTGCTATGCTTTCTCTGACAAGATCCAGCTTTCGTCTCTCCTTAACCTTTAAGATCCGCAGTGCCCGATCGGAAGCAAAATACTCTTAAATGTTCTTGGCCCAAACTATTCCGTTTTATAACGCTTGGATATCCAATCCAGATCCCTGGTGTAAGCATAACTCGAGGGATCAAGGGATGCTCGTGCCGTGTGCTTGCTTCTTCCCAGTGTGTCAGGCTCCTGCTCTGAGCTTAATGTCTCAACACACAAAGCCTGAGGTTGTACTTGAGGCTGTTATGGCCGTCACAGTTGGTACACTGAATGTTTGTGCCCAGTTTGCACACACACGCCCACCTCCAACCTACCAATTGCCTAATGTGCCATGGCTCATGATTCAGAGATCCAGAAACTTGAGTGCTAAATCTAGGCTGACACTCCCAGTGCTATTACTGAGGGAGTGCTGCACAACTGCAGGTTGCTGTCTTTTGAATAGAAAGATTTGCATTTACATAGCGCCTTTCATGGCATCCCAAAGCACTGTTCCAGCCAATGAAGTGCTTTATTTTTGGAGTGTAGTCAGTGTTGGAATGGACGAAACACAGCTTGCAATCTGCACACAGCAGGATTCCACGAAAGAACAATGTGATAGTGACCAAATAATTTGTTTTTGTGATGTTGACTGAGGAATAAATATTGGCCAAAACATCAGGGATAACTCCCCTCCTCCTCTTCGAAATAGTGCCAAAGGATCGTTCAAATCCACCTCAGAGAGCAGGCAGGGCCTCGTCATCTCGTCTGAAAGACAGTACCTCCAACTGTGCAGCACTCCAACAGAGAGTCAGCCAAGATTTCTGTGCTTAAGCCTCTGCAGTAGGACTTGAGTACACATACTTCTGACTCAGAGAGAAGAGCATTGCCAATTGAGCCACAGCATAAGAGCTCACGATGTTGGAGGTATATAGTAGCAAGGATAGAGGATTGGCTAACTGACAGGAAACAGAGAGTCAGGATAAATGAGGCATTTTCAGCCTGGCAAACTGTAACTGGTGGGGTGATAAGTGATGGGGCCTCAACTGTCTACAGTCTATATAAATGACTTGGATGAAGGGACAGAGTGTATTGTAGCCAAATTTGTTGATGGTACAAAGATCGATGGGAAAGCAAGTTGTGAGGAGGACACAAAGAATCTGCAAAGGGATATAGATAGGTTAAGTGAGTGGGCACAAAATTTGGCAGATGGAGAATAATGTGGGAAAATGTGAGGTTATCCACTTTGGTGGGAAGAACAGAAAAGCAGAATATTTACATTGAGAGAGACTGCAGAACGCTGCGGTACAGAGGGATCTGGGTGCCCTCGTGCACGAATCACAAAAAGTGAGCATGCAGGGACAGCTAGTACTTAGGAAGGCAAATGGGATGTTTGCCTTTATTGCAAGGAGGATGGAGTAGAAAAGCAAAGAAGTCTTGCTGCAACTGTACAGGGCGTTGATGAGGCCACACCGAGAGTACTGTGTACAGTTTTGATCTCCTTACATAAGGAGGGATATACTTCCATTGGAGGCAGTTCAGAGAAGGTTCATTAGACTGATTCCTGGGATGAAGAGGATGCTCTATGTGGAAAGGTTGAGCAGGTTGGGCCTATACTCATTAGAGTTTAGAAGAATGAGAGGTGATCTTATTGAACCATATAAGATTCTGAGGGGGCTTGATAGGGTAGATGCTGAGAGGATGTTTCCTTTCGTGGGGGAATCTAGAACTAGGGGCACAGTTTAAAATAAGGTGTCCTCCATTTAGGACAGAGATGAGGAGGAATTTCTTCTCTTATACGGTCATTAATCTTTGGAATTCTCTATTCCAGAAAGTAGTAGAGGTTGGGTCATTGAATATATTCAAGGCTGAGCTCTAATGGGTATAGGCCCAACCTGTTCAACATTCCTAATAAGACAACCCCTTCATCCCCGGAATCAACCCAGTGAATCTTCTCTGAACTGCTTCCAATGCAAGTATTAAATATGGAGACCAAAAGTGTACCCAGTACTCTAGGTGTGGCCTCATCAACACTCTGTATGGTTGTAGTAAGACTTCTTTGCTCTTATACTCCACCCCATTCACATTAAAGGCAAACATTCCATTTGCCTTCTAATTACTTGCTGTAACTGTGTGCTAACTTTTTGATCTACAAGGGAGTCATGGGTTATGGGGGTGGGGGGGGGGGGGGGGGGGGTGGTGCAGGAAAGTGGAGCTGAGGCCACAATCCGATCAGTCATGATCTTATTGAATGGCGGAGCAGGCTCGAGGGGCCGAACGGCCTTCTCCTGGTCTCATTTCTTATGTTCTTGTGTACTGATATATTGAGGACATGTTAAACCAAGGCCTTGTCTGCTGCCCTCTCAGGTGGACAGAAAAGATCCTGTGACAGCATTTTGAAGGAGACCAGGGGAGTTACCCCTGGTGTCCTGGCTAATATTGATCACTCAATCAACATCACTAAACCAGATGATCTGGTCAATATCACATTGCTGTTTGTGGGATCTTGCTGTGTGCAAATTGGCTGCTACATTTCTTAACATTACCACAGTGACCACACTTTAAAAGTACTTCACTGGTGTTTTGGGACATCGTGAAATTGTGAAAGGTGCTAGACAAATGCAAGTTATGGCTTTCTTTACTTCACAAGTATCAACCTCTTTTAACAACACAGGAGTCCCAGAGTCCACCTTTTTATTAAACAGATCCCTCTCAATGCGACATCCTTCGCATTTTACACAGGAAGTTGCACTGTCTGGACTTTAAAAGAGGGATCTTCAATGTCAGCATCCCTTATTGCCAATCACAGTTCAAACAATTCTGATTAATATTCACATCCTTCTGTTTTTCTCTGTCTAATTCTGTTGTCTTGTTTGTATTGTCTACACTGAGACTTCCTCTCTAAGTTATTTTCTGCCCCCATTCTTTGTTCTCTGTGACACAGCAAATGATAAGTAGTCTGTGTCCACCCGTCCCTCGGTGCACATCTGGAACCAGATGCTCTGAGTTAGAACGGAAGGGGGGGGCCCCCCCTGAATTTTACCTGGTCCCATGTGGGCGACTGCCTGGCACTTTCTGGCCATCACAACACAGCAGTTCCTCTGGCATTGGGCATCACACAGTTCACTAACAATGTTAATGAGGAACTTCTTTCACCCCGATGATTTGAATTAAAGCGTGACTCCGCTAGGCGCACTCTCACCTTTGAGTCAGAACGTTGTGGGTTGTCCCTGAGTTCCACTCCAGAGATCTAAGGCCATAATTAAGGCTGACAATCCAGTGCAGTACGACAGCAGTGCTGCGCTGTTGGAGGTGCCATCTTTCGGAAGAGACGTTAAACAAAGGCTCTGCCTCCCCCCTCAGTTTGATGCAAAAGATCCCTCGGCACTATTTCGAAGAAGAGTGCTGGGGGTGTTCTCCCCGGTGTCCTGATCAACATTTATCCCTCAGCTAATATCACTAAAATCAGATTATCTGCTCATTATCACATTGCTATTTGTGGCATCGTGCTGTGTACAAAATGGCTGCCGCGTTTCCGACAGATTTTTGGTCTTTCAGGGAATCAAGGGATATGGCGAGCGGGCAGGAAAGTGGAGCTGAATCCTAAGACTAGGCGTGATCGTATTGAATGGCGGCGCAGGCTCGATGGGCTATCTTCTCCTGCTTCTATTTCCTGTGTGTTCTTGTGTTTTTGTGACATTACAAAAATGACTACACTTCAAATGGTATTTAATTGGCTTAAAGCTCTTAGGACACCCTAATGCCAGTATCCACAGAGCCCAGACTGATTACTCCCCTGGCAAAACCACAAAATGGGCAATAGCCACTTCAAGTCACTTTCACATCAATCCAAACACACAGAATGGATCATAAGATCCATTTAGGTGGGCCCTGATAGAAGATTGTGCCTCCAAAATACCGCTAGACTGTCCCCACTTGCAGGTGGCACCCCAAACCTTTCGCTCTGGGAAATCAAATAGTTGTAAATGTACTCGTCCCTCTCTATCTCCATAGCCTCCTCCAGCTCTACAACACTCCGAGATCTCTGTGCTCCTCCAATTCCATCCTTTTATGCATTTGCATGGCTCCATTATTGGCAGCCGTGCCTTCAGCTGTCTCGGCCTTAAGCTGTGGAATTATGAGACGTGCAAAGCGATACATTTTGGTAGGAAGAATGAGGAGAGGCAATATAAAGTAAATGGCACCGTTTGAAAGTATGTGCAGGAACAGAGAGACCTGGGGTGTAAGTACACAAATCTTTGAAGGTGGCAGGACAAGTTGGGAAGGGCGTTAAAAAGACGCACGGGCGCCTTGATTTTATTAATAGAGGCACATAGTTCAAAAGCAAGGAAGCCATGCTAAAGCTTTATAAAATACTTGTTAGGCCTCAGCTGGAGTATTGTGTTCAATTCTGGGCACCACACTTTTGGAAGGATGGCAAGGCCTTGGAGAGTGTGGGGAGGAGATTTACCAGAACAGTACCAGAATTGAGAGACTTCAGTTACGTGGAGAGACTGGAGAAGCTGGGATTGTTCTCCTTAGAGCAGAGAAGGGCAAGCAGGAGATTTGATAGAGGTGCATAAATAAGGAGAAACGGCTTCCAGTGGCAGAAGGATCAGTATTGAGAGGACACAAATTTAAGGTGATTGGCAAAAGAAAGTGAGGCGACATGATGAAACGTATTTTTTTTACACAGTGCGCTGTGATCTGGAAGGCACTGCCTGAAAGAGTGGCAGAAGCAGGCTTAATTGGAACTTTCAAAAGAGAATTGAATAAATACTTGAAGGAAAAATATTTTACAGGGCTATGGGGAAATGAGCAGTGGAATGGGGTTAAGTGGATAACTCTACCAAAGAGCCAGCACAAGCACGATGGGCCGAATCATTCTACGATTCGATGAATTTCCACCCTAAACACCTCCACCTTTCCAGCTCTCTTTCCTCCTTGCAGACACTCCTTAAAACCTACTTCTTTGACCAGGCTTTTGACCGAATATCTCCTTTTGCACCCCCGTGTCTAATTTTGGTTGATAATGCTTCTGTAAAGCGCCTTGGGATGTTTTACTGTTAAAGGCACTATATAAATGCAAGCTGTTGTTGGTTTTGTTGTTATAGGTCATTCTCGTGACTCAAACTGATTGTTTCTAAAATGCAGTCACAATATCTAAATATCCATCACATATGTGTATATGGGTCACTTCATGCTTTCAGGCTCCGAGGTACAGTTATTCATGCATACTGACCCAAAACCAACCAAGAAGCACAAACCCATCTGTAACTTCCCCTCCCATCCATTCGATACTTCCTTGTGTCCTTGAGGGTTTTGTTTTGCCATCTCTTTTTAGAGAGTTTATCAGGAATGGGATTCTTTCCCACTTCCCCAGCCGAGTAGTCCACTCCTAGACATGACACAGATAACAAGGTGAGATACTTATTCTGTGCTCTGGCCCAGCCACGTTCAGTGATGCCCAGCCCCAGAAATGTACCCCTTTCCTAACGTGTGTGACACTTCATAAGCCTTTTTACCTCTGGTCTTCTCACAAAGCCAAGGGCTCAAGCTGGGCTATGGATCATTGGACATTTGAAGGCCTCCAATTTGGTCACTTTTCAACTGGAATACTTGCGATGATTGTCAACAGGCAACAACAACAACTCATATTTATATAGCGCTTTTAACATAGTAAAATGTCCCAAGATACTTCACAGGAGCATTTAATACTGGACCACATAAGGAGATATTGGGCTGGATTTTGGGTTTCGGTTCAGGACCCTGTTGTTGGGGTCAAATGAGGGTCCCAACTCCACACTGTGTGTGGAACAGTCATCCAACAGTGATTTTCCCTGGATTGGCCCATTCGTGGCCACAGGCCGTGCTCACCATACAATTACGGCTGCAGGTAAGGGAGAGAAGATAAGGGAAATTTTGTATTAAAAAATGGCCACAATAGCCAGGCCACCATTGTGGAGGGGGAGCATATGGCCACTGCTTGACCTGGTAAACGGCGAAGGCCTCAAAGCCTGCTTGGAGTGATGGACCGCCCCCCCACACCCCCCTCACCCCCGATCTGCCACTGGGATGCTGCCTCCAGGCAGCTGGCCTGTTCTCCACCCCACAGGGGGCTCGCAGACCAACTGGAAAATTCCAGTCGCGTTCAGACTTAATAGGTTACTAACCTACCTCGGTTGGCTTCCTGCCGTTTGCGGGCGGGCAGCCTTTCCGCCCCCAATCCTGCCTCCAGGAAAATGGCCCGGGGTGGGATGGTACCTGCAACCCAGCACACCAGCTGGCAGCAGGAAAATCACATGCCCGCCCACCTCCATTCTCATCCTCCATATTGGGGTGAAAATTTTGCCCATTAATTTCAAAGTCCCCAAACGGAGACTTGAGCCCAAAGATCAAGGCTGGCAATCCAGTGCAGTACTGAGGGAGTGCTGCACTACCTGTCAGTTGAAAGTTCAAACTGAAGTCCCGTCTGCCCTCTCAGGTGGGTGTAAAAGATCCCATGGCAGGATTTTGAAGAAGAGCAGGAGAGTTCTCCCTGGTGGGCCGGGGCCAATATTTGTCCCACAACCAACATCACTAAAACAGATCATCTGGTCATTACCGCATTGCTGTTTGTGGGATCTTGCTGTGTGCAAATTGGCTACATCACAGCAGTGACTACAATTCAAAAGTACTGCATGGGCTGTAAAGCACTTTGTGACATCTGGTCATCCTAAAAAGCGCTATATAAATGAAGTCTCTTTTTTTTAATTACCTTGGTTGAAGAAGTAGGTTCTAAGGAGTGAACTAAAAAGGAGAGAGAGATGTAGAGCGATTTAGGGAGGGTATTCCAGAGCTTAGGGCCCAGGCAGCTGAAGGCACGGCCACCGATGGTGGAGCGTTTAAAATCAGGGATGTGGAAGAGGCCTGAATTAGACGAGTGCAGATATCTTGGAGGATTGTGGGGGCTGGCGGAGATTACAGAGATAGGGAGGGGTCGAGGTCATTGAAACATTTAATAACAAGGATCAGAATTTTAAAATAGAGGTGTTGTCAAAGTGGGAGCCAATATTTTAGCTGGTCATTTATCGCACTGCCATTTGTGGGATCTTGCTGCACACAAAATGGACGCTGCCTAGCAATAGTCACAGCACTTTAAAAAAATGTCGACGTACGCGAGGAGCTTTGAGACGTTTCGAGGATGCAAGAAGGTGATTCTGTCCTTGCATCTCTATTCAGTGCCTGCGTGCGATTTCTTTTTCTACTGTTGTATCATAAACAGAGAGGCCTTAATCATTCTGTTTGGAGCTTGCCAGCCAGGGCAGTGCCAGCGACAGCTGCAGCTGCTGGGCAATGCCTGGGAAAGGGAGTCTTGAGTAACTCTGGCAGGGAGCTCACATTTCCTTCTTCACTGGAAAATAGAGATTTAAATGAGAATGGAAACACTGTCGTAATTAGGTGTAACTGAGGACAAGTAGAAAGGAAGAACTTGCATTTGTATAGCACCTGTCGCGGCCTCAGGTCTTTCTAAAGCGCTTTACGACCAATGAAGTACTTTTGAAGTGTAGTTGCTGTTGCAATGTAGGAAATGCAGCAGCCAGTTTCCACACAGCAAGATCCCACAAGCAGCAATGTGATAAAGACCAAATAACCTGTTTTAGTGATGTTGTTTGAAGGATAAATATTGGTCAGGACCCCGGGGAAAACTCCACTGTTCCTCTTCAAATAGTGCAAGGGGATCTTTTATGTCCACCTGAGAGGGTAGACGGTGGTGGTGGTGGTGGTGGGGGGGAGGGCGGCTGCCAGGGGTCAGTTTAATGTCTCATCCAAAAGACGGCACCTCCAACAGTGCAGCACTCCCTCAGCACTGCAATGGAGAATCAGCCTGGATTATGTGCTCTCTGGAATGCGTCTCAAACCTTCTGGCTCAGAGGCAAGGGTGCCACCAGCTGAGTCGGGTAGTTGGATTGACGGATGTGGCCACAGGTTACATATGAGAGCAAGGTTTTGAGAGATTCATTACTTCTGCATTCCACAATCCCTGACACCCTAACTCAGTGCGACAAATTTGGTTGAAATATGTGATGGTATTCTGTGTTCTGTCCTCAAGAAGTTTACACTGGCCTCGGGTTGGGTGCAGTGCAGGTTCACCAGAATGATACTGGGGCTAAAAGGGTTAAATTATGAGGTTGCACAGACTTGGCTTGTATTCCCTTGAAGATTGAGGGTGATCTGATTGAGGTGTTTAAGGTGAATTAAGGAGTTGATGGGGTAAATAGAAAGTGTTTCCTCTGGTGAGTGAGTCCAGGACAAGGGGGCATAACCTTAAAATTACAGCTAGGCCCTTCAGGAAGCAACATCCCTCCGAAACTTCCTTCAACCTTCCCCTTGGTTTGAATTACATCCAGTACTAGATGAGCAGAAATTTCCTCCAATTAAATATCGGGGAGACTGAAGCTATTGTTTTCAGTCCCTGCTCCAGACTCTGGTCCCTAGCTACCGACGCCATCCTTCTCCCTGGCAACAGTCTGAGATTAAGCCAGTCTGTTCGCAACCTTGGTGTCACATTTGACCCCGAGATGAGCTTCCAACCTCATATTCGTGCCCTCAATAAGATCACCCATTTCCACCTCCATAACATCACCCGACCTCGTCCCTGTCTCAGCCCATCTGCTCCTGAAATCCTCATTCATGCCTTCATTATCTCTAGACTCGATAACCCAATGCATTCCTGGCTGGCCTCCCACATTCTACCCTTTGTAAATTTGAGGTCATCCAAAACTCTGCTGTCCATGTCTTAACTCACACCAAGTCTTGTCTCCCTATCACCCCTGTGCTCGCTGACCTACATTGGCTCCTGATCAAGCAACATTTTGATTTTAAAATTCTCATCCTTGTTTTCAAATCCCTCCATGGCCTCGCCCCTCCTTATCTCTGTAATCTCCTCATCCCCACAACTCTCCAAGATATCTGTGCTCCTCTAATTCTGGCCTCTTGAGCATCACCGATTTTAATTGCTCTACTATTGGTGGCCGCGCCCTCAGTTGCCTAGACCCTAAGCTCTGGAATACCCTCCCTAAACCTCTCTGCCTCGCCATCTCACTTTCCTCCTTTAAAGCCTTCTTAAAACCTCCCTCTTTGACCAAGCTTTTGGTCACGTGACCTAATATCACCTTACATGGTTCGGTGTCATATTTTGTTTCATAATGCTCCTGAGAAGTGCCTTGGGACATTTTATTTTGTTAAAGGTACAATATAAATATAAGTTGCGGTTGTTTTCTCCTCTGCTGAGCTTGGAATACCATGTGGCCATCCACCATGGGTGGCAGGGATTGCAGCCATTGTGTCCCAACGCAAGCCTCCTCAAAAACTATGCTGTGAAACAGGGGCTTGATCCTTTACCCGAATGTGTCTCCAATTCACTGCTCAAGGTCTGTTTTTAACCCTCTTAGGATATTTTGCCTTGCTCAAGGCAAGCTTGTTGTTGGAACCGCTCCTGACTTACAATTCAGGATATTCCTGCAGCTTGGCCTGAATGAGAGCTATTTCCTGGGCAATGCTTTTCCTCTACTTGTGCTTTTTGCATCAAATTCCTTCACAGCAGCACTATCAGACAGAAATTGTCACCAAGCCACATAAGGAGATAGTATGTAGGCTGCGGCCTGTTTCTCTGATGTAGATGATCTGCAGTCGCATGGTATGCTGTTCTCATCTGTCCCGTCAGCACCTCCTGTCTGTCAGGAGCAAGAATCCTGGCTCTGATATCCCCACTGTAGCCCCAGTATCATTCTGGTTTATCTCCTCCATGCCAACTCCCTGAAACCAACTGCAGCTTCAAAACTACTTTTGTAAGCGCCAAACTCAACTATTCCAATCCTCTGCTGGCCTCCGACCCTCTATAAACTTCACTTCATCCGAAACTCTGCTGCCTGCATCCTCACTCACACCAAGTCCCATTCACCAATCACCCCTGTGCTCACTGACCTGCACTGGATTCCGCAATGCAGATTCTCATTCTCATGTTCTCGCCCCTCCCAACTCTGTGACCACCTCCAGCCCTTCAACCCTCCACGATCTCTGCACTCCTTCAATTCTGGCATCTTCAGCTTCCCCGATTCCCTTCGCACCCACATTGCCAGACGTGCCTTCAGCTACCTTGGCCCTAAAGTCTTGAATTTCTTCCCGTGATGTCTCTGACACTACCTCTCTCTTCGCTTTTAAGTTACTCCTACCTCTTTGGCCAAGCTTTTGGTCAGCTGTCTTAATATCTCATCGGATGGCTTGGTATCAAATTTTGTTTGATAACCACTCCTGTGAAGTGCCTTGGGATGTTTTACGTTAAAGGCACTAAATAAATGCAAGTTGTTGTAAAGTGTCTAAACCCAACCTCAGAACAACTGTCCCTCCTGCACCATTCTCCAATTTAGGGCAAATTTGGGACAGTTTTTCTTTTCCCAGCAGTAAGTTCAGACTCCCCCCATATTCATCTCACAGCATCACCAATCAGGGAGACGCAAGAGTACGTGCAGCCACTAGGGGGAGAACATATTTAATCATCACCCTGTTCCCGAATCAAACCAAGGTCCCAGAGTTGACCGGGCAGTTTTCTAACTCATTGCTCACCCCATTAGGAGCAGGAGCAGGCCATTCAGCCCCTCAGGCCTGCTGTTCCACTCTTCAGCAGCACATTCCAAGCCTGTGACCTCCACCACCTAGAAGGATCAGAGCAGCAGGTGTATGGGAACACCACCATCTCCAGCTTCCCCTCCGATTCACACCTTGACTTGGATATATTGCTCGTTCCTTCATTGTTGCTGGGTCAAATTCCTGGAACTACTGAACTAGCAGCACTATTGGAGTACCTGCAGAGCAGGCTCAAGGCAGAGTATGGCCTACTCCAGGTCTTATTTCTTATGTTAACCACAGAGACTGCAGCGATTCAAGAACAAGGCCCGCCATCACCTTCACGAGGGCAACTAGGGGTATTTGAGGTGGGAATGTTGGCTATGGAAAGACTGGGAGATCTCGCTCTGCTTTGAGTAGTACAATGGGATCATTAACATCCATCTGAACCAGGAGACAAGGCCTCAGTTTAGCATCTCATCCAAAGAGCGTCACCTTTGAGAGTACAGCACTCCCTCCCTCCACACTGTCAGCTAAGTTTTCGTGGTGAGATCCGAGGGTGGGGTTGAACCCATCACCTTATGCCTCATTGGCCAGAATAATTCCAAGTGGGCTTAGCATACACAGGGATGAAAACATCTAGAAATCTATGGTGGGGAGTGAGACATATACACAGGGTTTTATGGTACCTCAAACGTGCTCAGGAGATTATTTTCCTCTTTTGTAACTGCTGCGTTCTGCAGCTGGGAGACTCGTTGCGATAATCCAATCTGCATCTCATCAAATTAAGACTCATTAACTATGTCCTTTTCTTATTAGGGTAATTTCCTGCCATATGCTCAACAGGCTCTGCTTCTCCTGCAGACATTAAACCCCAAATGTGTCTTTGTTCCTTTGTTTATTTACTTTATCCACCCTGTCTTCTCCCCTCGCACTGGCCTTTGCTGAGGTAGGGTGCCACTGAACTACTTATTGGGCCTTTCTTCACGTCTGAGCCTAAACAGTGAGTGTCATCATGATATTCAACCATGTAAGGCATCACTGCCCAGTTCCACACTCACAGAGAAATACCCACATACACTCAACCATACTCACACGTGTACATATAAACAGGCACTATCACATTCATACTGACATATACCCTCACAGCTACACAAATCCACACAAACACACGCACACACTTACAGACACATTCAAGAAAGTAAGACTTGCATTTCTATAGCACCTTTCATAATCTCAGGACGTCCCAAAGGGCTCTACAACCAATGAAATTCTTTTGAAGAGCAGTCACTATTGTAACGGAGGAAACACCGAGCCAATTTGCACACAGCAAGATCCCGCAAACGGCAAAGTGGTCATGATCAGATACTCTGCTTTGGTGTTGTTGGTTGAAGGATAAATATTGGGCACTTGGGCGAGAACTCCCGTGCCCTTTCTCAAATGATGATGTGGAATATTTTACATCCACCTCATCCAAAAGATGGCGTCTCTGACAGAGCAGCTCTCCTCAGTGCTGCACTGGGATTTTGAGCTCAAGCCTCTGGAATAGGACTTAAAGCCACAACCTTCTGACCCCAAGGCCTACTCAATGAGCGACAGCTGGCAGCTCAGACCCTCTCAGGTGCTTTCAGATGGGGCAGCCAGAGAGCGAACAGGACTGAGACACAGCCAGACTTGGATCCCACGGCCCACAAACATCATGGCAGGCTGCAGGGCCTTAATCTGCACCTCATGGAGCAGAAAGTGGGCAATGAGGAGAACAATGGGAGTCCAGACAAATTCTGTTGGGAATCAGAAGGGTTAATTTGGGCCAAGAGGCAAAGCACTGATGTGAATGGACTAGCCACCTCCAGATGTCAGAACCTCCACCCCTGTCGATCTCCGGTCTGACACCTACCATTCCTCATCATCACTCCGAGCAGCCACCTCATTGTCCCAGATTTCCTAAATCTCCAGAATTGGAGTCAGTGAAAGTGGTAATGGCTTTGGGAAGGAAGTGTTGCGAGCACATGCCCCCTTCTAACCTGTCGCTAGCACTGCCGTTAGCACGAATGCTGTTGAAAGATTCTAAATTGCCACAGCCGGGATCTGCCAGCTAGCCGGGGCCTAGTGATAAAGTGAAGCCGCTCGGTATTTTCATAGGGGGAGGTCCCGTATTTTTCTTGTGATTAGATGCCGGATTGGGCCCCATCAGTGTAAAAGCTCCCTGGGCTTTGGTCTGGCCTGATAAGTGCTGTCAGATAGCAGGGAAAGCTA
The DNA here is from genome assembly GCF_036365525.1 of Heterodontus francisci. Classification (NCBI taxonomy): domain Eukaryota; kingdom Metazoa; phylum Chordata; class Chondrichthyes; order Heterodontiformes; family Heterodontidae; genus Heterodontus; species Heterodontus francisci. Next base: position 19,429,009 of record NC_090410.1, on the reverse strand, counting down.
CATCACTCGGTACCCACTCAGTGAGGCTTTGTTCCCTGTTGAATGAGACTGCTCAATGCTTCCTGCTGTAAAAGTCAAGCAAGGCCGTAATGTGAAACAAAATAAAAAATAACTATGAGTCCCTGCCAACAGTGAGCGCTGGTTTGCTGCACGTTTAACCCTAGGTGGTAACAGCCCTTTTTCAATTTTTCGTTTTGCGTTTTGTGCTGTGATGCAAATGGAATGCGACCCATTCGTGGCCATTGAACGGTCCCTGGAGAAGTTATGTGGTGAGACTAGAGAAATTAAGTTAGTTCACCTTAGAGCAGAGAAGGTTAAAGGTTCGATTTAATTGGGGTGTTCAAAATTATGGGGGGTTACGGTTTGAACAAGTAGATAGGGAAAATTCTTTCCACTGACAGGAAGATCACTAACATGAATCATAGAGTCTTAGAATTGCCATGCACTGAAGGAGGCCATTCGACCCATCCTGCCCATGCTAACTCTTTGACAGAAGTATCCATTAGTCCCACTTCCTCTGCTTTTTTCCCCATAGCCCTGCAATTTTCTTCCCTGCAAATATTTATCCAATTCCTTTTTGAAAGTTACAATGAATCTGTTTCCATTGCCCTTTCAGGCACTGCATTCCAGATCACAACAGCTCATTCCCTAGAGGACAAGAGAGGATACAGATTTAAGGCAATTGGTGAAAGCACTGGGGGAGGTGGAAATGAGGCGAATTTATTTTATGCAGCGAGTTTTACACAGTCCCAACCACAAAAACAATTTCGTTAAAAATGGGCAGTCACTAGTATCAGCCAAAGAGCACAACCCATTATCTGTTTGCACTAAGGTGCATTTCAAATCTGCCACTGATGGTGTCTTATCTGGTCCATTTATTTCATGCAGAAAGAGAGGATTTAGTGATGATAAGAGGAAAAGCAAGGTGTAAATCTACAAAGCAGACTCAGCCTAAAAGAAAGCACAGTTATAGTGCTCCCGGGTTATCTTGGGGCTATTCTGTCCCATACCTACTGACAGTTCATTCAAAAAAGCTTTGCTATCACAATAATCCATGGCCCAGATATTGCTGGAGTGGGGAATCTCACAGCGTGCCCCGTTAGACTTCCTCCCTCACCCTGTAAGCTTCTGGAAAGTGTGAGCTGAAAACGCCCCGAAGAGGACAATGAAGCATCTGAGACCTCGGTGAACCTGGGACCAACAATTTATCTCCTTAAATAACGAGATTTAAGGATTGAAAAAGAAACAGAGGAGAAAGAAATCGGGTGAATTAGAGTCAAAGCAGGTACGGAAATAGAAAGAGAGGAAGAGAGAGAGTTGATTAAGAGAGTGAAAAAAAGAGACAGGAATGAAAAGCAAGGAAAAAAATGTAAAATATTAATTTTTTAAAAATCTCTTAACAACAATTTACCGCCTGCAGGAACGAAACTCCACAGTTTAAATTGCTTTCTTTTTGGGCCAGAGAGGTTTAAATGGCATTGCAGGAACAATAATCTCGTTTAAAATGGTACTTACGCAGTTAAGGACCAGCTCTAACTTTCTGTAGCGAGTTTAATCAGTGATTAAAACGCAAATGTGGCAATTTCTTGAAATGCATGGGGCAGTTGAAGGGGAGCTACTGTTTTCACTGGGCTAACGACAGAGAGGCACATATCATCAACATGATACAATTTGTAATTCACAGGGTATCTCTCCCTTTGCTGGGTTACTTGCCTGCTAATAACTGTTAAACTTGTCATTATTTTGCCCTCAAATTCCAAGCTCCACAATTTCACAAAGAACTTATCACCACTGACAATAATACTTCCATTATAACAGTAAAAGGCCGCAATTTTATTTAGTCGGAAAGCCATATGTGTAGCGGGGAAAACGTCCCCTTTATGTGGTGGGGACTGTACTTTGAAGAGGGCACCTCCTCAAAAAAGAAGCAAGGTTCTGAAATTGTTTGAATGGGGATTTATTTAATTTTAACAAGGTTCAAACATTCATTCCCCCACCAGATTGTGCAGGTCAGTAAAGGGGATCAGTGTCTCTATCAGTAAAGTAGGCCGAATGAGGCCTGCTGCCCGTATAAGCCTAGCTCACAGGGTGATTAAGTAATTAAATCAGTCAATATTAGCATGTACTAAATGGAGCGCAATGGTGAGTGAATATTGGTCAATGGAATAAGGAGCCTGGTGCTGAGAGATGAATAAACAACCCAGCCCAAGGATTTCAGTCCCAGACTGGACACGACTATTCTCCTCCAACATGTTCCCATTGTTCCGGCCCCTTATCTCTTCCCTCTCAGCTGGGAAAGGAGGCAGCTGAGAAGTGGGCTATCTATCAAAATGTGGAAATCCTATTCGCTCAGCGTCTGAAAATCCCAAACCAGTCAGTTGCTAGTTCCTATAAGTGTTTGTTGTTCTTGTTTCTCGGTTGGATCCTGCCCTTTTGGTTTTGATGACAGCCAAGTGCTTTCTCGGGTCAGGTTGTTGAGGGGGAAACTCTCACGTTCGGTGATTTATCACAAGTTTTAAAAAAAACGGGTGACTAAACACTTGTGGCAAAAGCACCTTTTATCCGTGGCTCAGAGAATTCCCAGTCAATAAAGTAGCAAACACTCAGGCAGAGTGAGAGATTCCACTAACTCAGTCTCAAATTGAAGTCACCAGATAGTCACACTAGAAAAGGCCCTGTATCTAAACTAAGAAATCAGGCAAGAACCACCATTTCCTCCAGCAGTAAGTGAGATTGCCATGAAGTAAATGGGCCCCTGGAATATGAGATTGTTAAAACCACACAGTTGTTTTAATAGTTTGCCCTAACCCGATTTTTCACGTTCTCAGGATGTCCCAAAGCACTTTACAGCCAGTGAATTACTTTTGAAGTGTGGACACTGTTGTAATGTAGGAAATACAGCCAGTAATTTGCACACAGCAAGATCCCACAAACAGCGATGCGACCATGCCCAGATAGTCCGGTTTAGTGTCATTGGCTAAGGGATAAATATTGGCCAATGACACTGGCAAGAACCCCCCTGCCTTTTTCCTTCAGAATTGTGCCACGGGATCTTTTATAACTACCTGAGAGGGCAGGCAGGGCCTCAGTTCATTGTCTCATTCAAAAGATGGCACCTCTGACAGTGCAGCACTCCCTCAATGCTGCTGTCGATTACCAGCCCTGATTACCTGATTAATTCTCATGTTTGGGACTGGAACATTTCTAACTCAGATGCAAAGAGTGCTCTCCACTGAGACACCCCCAATGCTTAATTGTAGCCAGTGGTGGTGTTTGCCTTGCAGTGATAGTGGGGTAGGTGGGGGAGACTAATCCCCGAACTTTGGGGTTCAGTTTTGGACTCCTGCATTTTACCAGACAGTGGTCCTAAATACTACTGATTTAACCTGGCATTAAATCTGCACCCATAGGAGCCTGTCTGTTTGCAATAGGAAAATAACTGACAAAATAATAAGCACTAAATAACACAAGAGTGCAGGACATCGGACGACTATAGACGTCTTGAAGCACCAATGTTATTTCAGTTTATCAGCCGTGTGATAAGCCGAGCACTAGCTATGGCGAGGTCTTGTATGCCATCTGAGGCATCGAACTTGCGACAAATCTCACATTCAGTCATGATCGTTGCCAGGCTAGTTAGACAGTTTTTCAACACAGTTGACCCCAAGTACAGTCCCCACCGCTTACTCCAGGCCAACTATACACAGTGGGCGGTAAAACCATCTGGGTGAAGCTGCCCCGAGTCTCCACATTCTCCCTGCTTCCTGTAGTTGGTGAACATGCGAAAGGCCAACTGACGCTAAGCCTAAGTCTCCATTAGCTGCTCGCATCTTCACCAGCTACAGGAGACAGGTAGACGGTGAAGACTTGAGGCTTCAATCAAGCCCGTTTAATAGCCAACATGTTTAATAGGTTATAAGCAGCAGCTCTGTCACTGATGCCTATGGTTATGACCAATGGTTAGCACCATTTGTCCAATTCAGGTCTCTTGAGCATCCGCGATTTCCTTCACTCCACCATGTCCCAGCAGCTGTCTAGGTTGGCAGCTTTGAAATTCCCTCCCTAAACCTCACCGTCTCTCTCCTCAATAACAGGCTGTGGCTTGGTGTCAACAACAACTTCCATTTATATATCGCCTTCATGTGATAAAACTTCCCAAGGCACAGAATTATAAAGTAGAATGTGACAGCAAGCCACATAAGCAGATCATAGGGCAGATGGCCAAAAGCTGGGTCAAAGAGTTAAATCTTATGGGGACATCTGAAAGGCGGAAAGAGAGGTGGAGAAGTGGAGAGGTTAATGGAGGGAATTCCAGAGCTTGGGACCTTGGTAGTTGATGGCATGGCCCCCCAATAGTGAAGTGATTAAAATTGGGGAGACGGAAGAGGCCAGAATTAGATAAGTGCAGTTATCTCAGAGGGTTGTGGGGCTGGAGGAGATTACAGAGGTAGGGAGGAGGGGCGAGGCCATGGAGGGATTTGAAAACAAGGATAAGCATTTTTAAATCAAGACTTTGCTTGACCGGGAGCCAACGTAGGTCAGCGAGCACAGGGGATGATAAGGGAACGGGACTTGGTATGAATAAGGATGCAGGCACCAGAGGTTTGGATGACCTGAAGTTTACAAAGGGATGCCAGCTAGGAGTGTACCGGAATAATCACGTCTAGAGATAAACAAAGGCATGAATGAGGGTTTCAGCAGCAGATGAGCTGAGGCAAGGGTGGAGTCGGGCGATGTTTCGGAGGTGGAAATAGGTAATCTTAGCACTGGTGTGGATATTTGGTCAGAGTTCATTTCCGGGTCAAATATGGCACCAAGGTTGCAAACAATGTCCTACGTTACTCGTAACACTCCTGTGAAGCACCTTGGGACGTTTTACTACATTAAAGGCACTATATAAATGCAAGTTGTTTTTAATGTAGGTGCTGCCCAGGATGAGCGGGGATGGGACAAGTGGTGGGGACTGTATTTCTGCATCAACTTAACATGGGGAAAGCTCCTTTCACCTGACATCGCTGTCACAGGCACCGTCAACAGCAACCTGAAACACAATATAGAAATAAGGATAGGGGCCTGTGTGTCTTTGTAAGTAGAACCAAGCATATCAAGCAGTGGGAAGTGCAGTTAATGGCCACTGTGAAGACACCATCCCAGAGTGTCCATGATTGTCTACATGGAGATGGAGAAATCACAGAGATACATCATGGCTATAACCTCCAGCCAAGGACATACATGAGGTGAGGCTCAGAGGAGCTACATTCTGGGTGTGTGCTCCTCTCTGGTCCCAATTTTCCTATTGTCACCGATCAAGGGGACCCAATGATCCCAGGTGCAAGGACAGGGAATCTGCTCCTTTTGATCTCAGTCAGAGAGAGAGGAGATAGGTTGCAGAATGTACCTGAAACTCAATATGAGCAAACGAGGAAAGTTCAGTGGATTAATGTCCATAGTGGATAAGAAGTTCCGACGCCAGCGATGAGCCAAGGATTGTTTATGACTTTCTGTGCAGGAGTGGGATGTGGGCATCGCCAGCAAGGACACCATTTACTGCCCATTCTTACTTGCCCTCGAGAAGGTGGTGCTGAACCATCTTGTTGAGTCATTTCAGAGGGCAGTTAAGAGTCAACCACATCGCCGTGGGCCTGCAATCACATATAGGCCAGACCAGGTAAGGACGGCATATTTCCTTCCCTAAAGGATGTTGGCGAACATTTATTTAATTAACTGAATTTAAATGCCCCAGCTGCCTTGATGAAATATGAACTCAAGCCTCTGGATCACTAGTGTAGTGTGCCAGGTTACAGGATAGTATTGAACCTATGATTGCCAGCACTCCAGAAGTGGCCTTGAGTCTCCAGGCGGGAGGATAAAAGAGTTGTTTGACAATCAAATATTATCCAATCAGATAATGAAGAGTCGAATCGCTTTCCATGAAAAGGCGGGGCACCGCACGGATGGACATGATGGGCAACCAATGGCAGGGGGTGGGGGCGGGGCAGTTGGTGAGATAGGTCATGTGATGACACTTCCAGGAATAGGTCCAATCAAAGTTGGCAATCCTAATCGAGCCCTGGTGGAGAGGTTCAAGGGCTCAGACACAGAGGAGCAGGCCTTGGTCATGGGATGTGTTTGTTTGAATCCAATGTGATAGGATGGGATTGAGGCTTCCAGTTGAGTTCAATGCACAGGGGGGCTTGAGTTCAGTCTGTGGGTGGAGAAGGCAGAAACCAATGCAAATAAAAGTGCCAATAACACTCTGCAATTGATATCCAAAATATTTTCTGAAGAGGAGGATATCTGAGATTAGAAAACAAATAAAACACTAAAGAAAAGCACACGAGTGTATCTGAGTGTGTCCCTGCTGTGGCAGTGTCAGTAAGATCCCGCATGCCTCTGAAATTTTCTGATGGACTGGGAAAGTAACCCCGTGACCTGCTCCAGTAGAATATTGACTCAGTGGGTCACGACTTCAATCTGTTTGTTTACTCGATCATCTGACCAATTATCAGCAGGTTCGAAAGGCCTGTGCTGTTTATGGAAGGCTGTCAGCAGCAGAGATTTACTGGCACACATTTCAGCAGCTCAAAGTGGCCAATTAGTGGGCCGCCATCCTTGGGGAGGAAGGGGGATGTAGCAGGTGGCTCCCTCTGTGCTCTACTCAGTACATCATCAGACCAAGAGCAGAGTCCGCAAGATTCCTCATTCCACTATTAACACTGCACCTGCAAGGCTGTCCTTGTCGCCTGTCAGACATATTCTCCCACATTTGCCCACAGGAACTGACCTGACCACTGCACATCAGTGACCTATGAGCCCCAAATTCTTGAAAAGATGGGACCAAAAGATCATCAAAGCCCACTGGAGCTCCTGTGACACCACAATTGAAATTAAGAGTCCACGCTGCGGAGAATTGTGGGGCAAGTACCATATCATAGATCTGTATGGCGCAGAAGGAGGCCATTCAACCCATCGTGCCTGTGCTGGCTCTTTGAAAGAGCTATCCAATAGTCCCACTCCCCTGCTCTTGCCCCATCGCCTTGTAAACTTATTCAAAGGCGCTTCATGCCTGAACGAGGGACCCAGCGTTGGCAAGGAAGGAGCCCATTGAGGGCTACCCCCCTGTCATAGCCACCGACTCCTTTCTCCCCACCTCCCCGCACGACCCCCCCCCCCCCCGCCAAACCCATCAGACCCCTCCCACCCTGACCTACCTTCAGCCTGGTTCCAGCACCACTCCTCGGTGTCTGGTCACTGCAGCTATAGCTCTGATTGGCCGGCAGCTCTGCAAGGCCAGAACTTCCGTTGATGGGGTCCTAAATCCTATGGAAGGCCCGCCACTGTCCAGTTAAGTTCCTGATTGGCACTATATTCGGCGGGCCTTTCCGAAAAGAGGCAACGCGAGGATCTTGGCGTCAGTTTCCCCTTATGTCGAGACCCCTGCCGCCTGCATAAAACTCACCCCTCATAATTTTAAACACCTCTATTAAATCTCCTCTTAACCTTCTCTGCTCTAAGGAGAATAATCCCAGCTTCTCCTGTCTCCTACTGCTCCATAACATATCGCTTTGGGTCCAAGAAACAATCCTGGGCAAACCTCCATCTATTTGGGGGAAATTGTTGATCTTGCTTACTTCAACAGTGCAGGTAGTGAGGAGGCAAAAGGAACTGCTTCCAGGAAGTGGTTGCCATGGGTTGTGGCTGAGACCAGGCCTGCTTTCCAGGGAGAAGTGGCTCTTTTGTTCTGCATGTACTTTTAGTCTTCCATCCCCACCTCACACAATGAGAACAGCCGACTAACCCTCTCTTGGTGCTGTCTGTACTGAGGCACGGGAATGTGTGGTGAGAGGGGTAATTTAACCACTGGTCGTTTCTCGCCCTATAACCCTCAGTGCTAAAGATCAGCTGAAGGTTAACTTATAAGGAGCGGTTGCATAGACTGGGCTTGTATTCCTTCGCGTATGGAAGGTTAAGGGATGATCTATTGAGATGTTTAAGATAACTAAATGAGTTGATAGGGTAGATAGAGATAAACTATTCCCTTGGTTGAGGGGAGACCGGAACTAGGGGGCAAAACCTCAGGGGCGATGTCAGGAAGCACTTCTTCGCACAAAAGGGAATGGAAATCTGGAATGCCCTCGTCCAATGAGGCAGGGGGTCAACTGAAAATTTCAAAATTGAGATTGACAGCTTATTGTTTGTTGAGGGTATTAAGGATATGGAACCAAGGTGGGTAAATGGAGTTAAGATAGAGATCAGCCATGATCTAGTTGACTGGTGCTACTGGCTTTTGAGGGGCCGAATGGCCTCCTCCTGTTCCTATGGTCCTTCCTATGTAGATTAAGAGCTCAGCTGTGGCCATTGGGCTACTTGGTGAACTGGGTTGGACCCAATAGGTTGCTGCAAGTTGTGGAGCCAGGTATCTGGAAAACCAAGTAACTTAGAGTTGGTAGGTGGGGTGTGCTGGTGGGAGGAAGAAGGGGGTTCTCGATTACCCAAGTTGTCGTCCCTATATCAGAAATAGTTGGCTCGGAAACTGAGGGGGAGACTGAAGACATTTAATGTATGTAGGGTAGGCTAGGTTGGCTGGAGGCATCACCTGTAGGTCCCTGTTCTGTTGACATATAAGTAAGGGGACAGTGTTGGAGCTAATGATGAACTGGATGGGTGTAATGCTGATTATACATCTAATGGGCTGACAATGGGACTCGTGACAGTATTTTCTTGAGCAGGTGAGTGAAGGAGTTATATCAAATTACATAGAATTTAGAGCACAGAATAAGGCCAGTTGTCTATGCCGATGTTTATGCTCCATTCAAGCCTCCTCCCACCCTACTTCATCCAACCTCATCAATAACCCTTCTATTCATTTTTCCATCATGTATTTATCTAGCTTCCCCTTAAATGCATCTATGCTATTCACCTCAACCACTCCACATTGCACCAAGTTCAACAATCGGACACTCTGAATAAAGAAATTTCTTCTGAATTTTCTGTTGGGTTTATTAGTGACTATCTTATAGTTTTTGACTCCGCCACAAGTGAAAACATTGTCTCTACACCTACCCTATCAAACCCTTCCCTAACCTTAAAGACCTCTTTCAGGTCACCCTTCGTCACTCTTCTCTTTTCTGGAGAAAAGAGCCCCAGCCTATTCAATCTTTCCTGGCAGGTACGACTCATTAGTTCCGGGATCATCCTTGTCATTTTTTTGCGCCTCCCCCAGTGCCTCCGTATCCTTTTTACAATATGGAGACCAGAACATTGCACAGTATTCTACGTGTGGTCTAACCAAGGTGCTATACAAGTTTAATATAACTTCGCCGCTTTCGATTTCCATTCCTCTAGAACCAGACTTAAGCTTTGTCCTGAATTTTAGTTAAGATCTGCTGCAAATTCTCTTGCATCGCAGGACCAGATTTGTTTTGCTTTATTCAAAAATAGCTTCAGCGAAAACAAATCATGTGAAAGATAATATTTGCAAAGGCTGCAGCTTCCTCTCTTGCCAGACGGTTTAAGAATACCAACATCCTTAGGATCTCACACAAGGGCCTGGGCAAAACTGGCCTCTAGCTTCAGAGTCTTCTACAATCCCACATGTTTAAGAATTGAAGGAGGTCCTTTTGAATCATTAGCTGGTTTCCAAGCAGGTAACACCATGGAAACAGCTCTGCTTTATTGGACATTATGCCATATTGGTCCTGGGCTGCATACTTGTGTGTGCAGAAGATGGTGTTTCAGAGCAAAATGTTTGGTAGGATCCTTGTTTTTTATTAAAGGAGAAAGTAACTCTTGGGCATGTGACACCACTCGTAGGTATTTACCCACAGTCCTTTAGTAAAGGTCAAGGTTGAGAGTGTCAATTAATAGTTTTTCCACTCCTTTGTATCCAGTGTTCCCATGTTAGTTTGAGCTTCCTCTGCTGGCCTCTGTTTCCCACAACGTGCCTCCTCTCTCTGAGAGTCTGGGCAGTGTTACATTTGGGTTGAGATTCTCCCTGACTCATTTAGTAAGGCAAAGAGGGGTGGAGCTCATTTGGCAATCTAGGCTATTTGAGCCCAGTTATCCTTTATCTGTCCTTTCCCCCCTTCTTTCCTGCAAGGACAAGGGGCTGAATTTTGTGCCATGAAAATGGCATCATGCAGCTGGGGTACCTCCTCCTCTCCCGCCTCCAGCTCCTCCCCTGATGAGCCGTCACCTTCCTTTTTTTAAAATTTTCGTGGGATGTGGGCACCGCTGGCTAAGGCTAGCATTTATTTCCCAACCCTAGTTGCCCTTGAACTGGGTGGCTTGCTAGGCCATTTCAGAGGGCACTTAAGAGTCAATCACATTGCTGTGGGTCTGGAGTCACATGTAGGCCAGACCAGGCAAGGACGGCAGATTTTCTTCCCTAAAGGACATTAGTGAACCAGATGGGTTTTTACAACAATCGACAATGGCTTCATGGTCACCATTAGACTAGCTTTTTAATTCCAGATTTATTAATTGAATTCAAATTTCACCATCTGCTGTGGTGGGATTCGAACCCATGACCCCAGAGCACTAGCCTGGGCCTCTGAATTACTAGTCCAGTGACAATACCACTATTCCGCCGCCTCCCCTGGACCTCACCGTCCTCAAAGTGCACACCTCTCTGGAGGGCCATGTTATGGAGAAGGCAGCAGACCACTACAATGACTGAGACCCTCGCAGGAGGGTATCACAGGGCGCCACCCGACAGGTCCTGCTACTGGAATCGCATCTTCAGAAGCTCGATGGCCTGCTTGATGGTTGTCCTGCTGAGCAGGGGTTGTAGGTTGTATTGACGCTGTGCATCTGTCTGGGGCTCCTGTAGACGGGTCAGTATACATCTCTTCAAGGGATTTCCCTTGTCCCCGAGGATCCATCCATGTACTTGGGGGTTGGAGTGAAGATCTGAGGCAGTGTGGACTGGTGGAGGATGAAGGAGTCATGGCAGTGGCCAGGAAAGTGAGCGCACACATGGAGGAAGCCCTTGTTGTGGTCACAGACCAGTTGGACGTGGAGGAAGTGGAAGCCCTTCCTGTCGATGCATCTCACTGGCCGGTACCAAGTGCCCAGTCCCCCTTTACCCTGCTGCCCCTCTTATGGGGCCGGGGTGATGCCCTGGGACAGCCATGACTGGGTCTCCACTCTTGATCTCCCCTGCCTTCAGCTGCGCAGTTTCTGAAGGTGTGAGTTACCTGCCTGCCCCTTTAAAAATTTAAAGGTCCCCCCCCCCCCCCTTCACAAGCTCTTAATGAGCTTTTTAACAGATTTAACTGGTCTCAATTGGGAAGCGATTGGGATCTCTGTCCAGCCCTCACCCTACCCTGGTGATTATTGTCTGTGCCACTGCCCAGCGCTGGTATTTCTGGGGGGTGGGGTCCTGTCCCCCCATTTCAGAGACTCTGAGAATTCAGCTCAAGATATCAACTGTGGCTCAGTGGGTAGTACTCTTGCTCAGATAGTTGTGGGTTTGAGTCCCACTCCATATGCTTCATCACAAAGGGATGACACTCCTGTACAGGGAGCGCTGCACTGGCAGAGGGGTTGTTTCTTGGATGAGATGTTGAACCGAGAACCTGTCTGCTCTTTGGCGGGGGGCGGCGGGGGAGCTGAATGTAAACAATCTCATGACACTATTTTGACAAAGAGCGAGAGATTTCTCCCCAGCTTCCCGGGCAATGTTTATTCCTCAATCAAACAGCACTAAGGCAGATGATCGGGTCATTATAACATTGCTGTTTGTGGGAGCTTGCTGTGCGCAAATTGGTGGTTGAGTTTCCGACATTACAACAGTGACGACCTCTCTGAAACAATTTGTTTACCTGTCCTAATATTTCCTTACGTGACTCGGTGTCAAATTCTGACTGATAATCACTTCTGTGAAGTGCTTTCGGACATTTTTCTACATAAAGACGCAATATGTCGAGTTAACACGCAGAGCAGCATACCTGAGTGTACTTGCAATGGTGAGATTCAGATGTTAGATATTTAAAAACCCCTGGGACTTTCTCACTGCTCCAGAGCGCTGCTTTAGGGTGGCGTCAATATATAAAGCTTACCCTCTTACAAACTGCTGCAAGCCCTCCCCTCTGTTGGCACCTTGCCTACTCTATTCCTCCTGGCAATTTAATAATTCAATGCCACATTGCTGGAGGCAATTTTTTTTTTTAAATCTCCATTTTCTTTGTGTTCTTCAATTAACAAAATGACAGGATTTATTTACTAAATACTATTTTTAATTCACTGGCAGTTCTGGAAAACCATAGACAGCAGCTCAGAGATTATCTCGATACGATTACAGCCGTAAAACATCCCAATATCATCGTTCTGCTGCATGTCTGTGGCCTGAAGATTGCCAAATGAATATTAAATTATGCAGAAAACTGGTAATACCTGCTCCTGGCTCTTACTGCAACCAGCAGCAGCCCATTCCTATCATCAACATCCTCACAGCAAAGAAACACTGAGTCTGTTTATTTCACAGAAGTCATTCAATTTTTGAACAGTGCGAGACTGCTGGCACAGCGAGCAGATCCAAACACAAACATTGGCTTCAGTTTCTTTGGCTGGTTTAACTCTTTCAAGGCCGCCTGCCCATGATCGGCGACTGGGTACCGGCTGCCTTTGCACATTGTCAGCTGTGGCTCAGTGGGTCTCTGAGTCGGACAGTGGTCCCACTCGCAAGGGAGTGCTGCAGTGTTGGAGATGCCGTCTTTTAGATGAGGCGTTAAACTGAAGCTTCCCCCTGCCTGTTCAGGTACTTATTCCAAGGAAGAGTATGGGAGGTCCCCTGGTGTCCCAGCCAATGTTCCCCCTCAACCAACACCATCAAATCTGATCATTTGTCTGTTTGTGGGATCTTGCTGTGTGTAAACTGACCGCTGCACTTACTTACCTAACAACAGTAGCTGCACTTCCGAGGGTAATTCATTGGCTGGATAAAAGTGACTGTCTAAATGCACGTTCTTGTAAAACTTGGCCATTGGGAGAGGGTGGAGCTGAATTATGTGATCTTAACAAATGTGCTTGAACCTTTCTCTGTGTTGTGATGTCATGTCAGTTCCTCTTTAATGCTGAATGACATTGGTTGCTTTTAAGCAAAAGGTTGGGATGCAGGTACAGCAAGTAATTAGGGAAGCTAATAGAATATTATCATTTATTGCGATGGGAAATTGAATATAAAAGTAGGGAGGTTATGCTTCAGTAATACTGGGCATTGGTGAGACCACATCTGGAGTACTGTGTACAGTATTAGTCTCTTTATTTAAGGAAGGGTGTAAATGCATTGGAAGCAATTCAGAGAAGGCTTACTAGACTAATACCTGGAATGGGTGAGTTGTCTTATGAGGAAAGGTTGGACAGGCTAGGCTTGTATCCGCTGGAGTTTAGAAGAGTAAGAGATGACTTGATTGATTCTGAGGGGTCCTGACAGGGTAGATGTGGAAAGGATGTTTCAGCTTGTGGGAGAATCTAGAACTAGGGGTCACTGTTTAAAAATAAGAGTTCATCCATTTAAGACAGAGATGAGGGTCGTTAGTCTTTGGAATTCTCTTCGCAAAAGGCAGTGGACGCAGAGTCTTTGAATCGTTAAGGCAGAGGTAGATAGATTTTTGATAAGAATACAAACAATTAATTAGGAGGAGGAGTGGGTTAGTAAGTCAGTATGGTAGCATGATGGCTTTGTTATTGGACCCACTAATCCAGAGGCCTGGATTCATGATCTGGAGACCTAAGTTCAAATCCTACTATGACAACTGGGGAATTTAAATTCAGTTAGTGAAATAAGTCTGGAATTACACTGCTAGTAACAGTGACTATGAAAGTACAAGATTGTTGTAAGGGGGTGAAAGGTTATTGTGGGAATGTGGAGTTGAGGTTACAATCAGATGAGTCACGATCTTGTTGAATGGCAGAGCAGGCTTTGCGGGGAGGAGGGGGCAAGTAGCCTCCTCCTACTTCTAATTCATATGATCTGTTCCCCCAAACAGTGACCCAAACCTTAGCATCCCCGTTTAGGTCAATGCTGTCAGACATACTTTTACTTCTGCCTCCGCTGTTCCACCCCTCAACGCACATTCACAGTTTGCGACAGCGCCAAGTATTTTCCCGTGACATTGGCCTGAATTAACACCAAAACCTTTTCCTCGTACATATTTTTCGAGTCCCTGTAATTTCCTCCCCTCCTTTCCTGAAGGTGCTTTGTGAGGGTCAGAGGTCTCCAATGTCTCATTCGTAATGTGAGCTTAGACTATGTGTATCATGGGCTAGTCCATGAAAAGCAGAGGCCAAGCTGGCCCTAACTGCATTAGCTCACTGGTATCTCTCCTTTGTCTCAGAACCAGCAGATCATTATAACCCAGGAACTTAAGCATAAGATTTAGGCTGAGAGTTCAGCACAGTATGGAAGGACACCTGCCCTGTCTTTCAGATGAGATGTAACTGAGGTCCTGTCTACTATCTCAGTTTGAACATAAGAGATCCGATGGCACAATTTTGAAGAAGAGCAGGAGAGTCCTGGGCCAATATTTATCTCTCAATCAACATCACTGAAAAGCAGATTATCCGGCCATTGTTACTTTGCTGTTTGTGGGAAGCTTGCTGTGTGCAAATTGGCTGTCACTTTCCCCACATTACAACAAGTACTTCAATCGCTGCAAAGTTCTTCGCGGGCGTCCTGAGGTTGGAAAAGGTGCTATATAAATGCAAGTCTTTCTTTTGAACACCGTGTGTGCCTGCATTTATCCAGCAGCCACCCATTGGACAGCCATTAATAGCCGGAGCACTGGTTGCTTTCCTCTCCCCCTTCCATAACCTGAAGGCACTGAGGCCACCAGTCAAACTGGATCCAACTAATGAGGACTTCTCCAGATCCTGCAATGGGCGGTGCATTTACAGACTGAGCCATTGCCGGAGACCCCCAGACTCATTTCTACTGCTTGCCCAGCTCCCCCATGCTGTCCCCTTGCCCTCCCTTGTTTCTCCTTCACTTGATAGGCAGAAATTTCCAGCTTCCAACTCACTTTTGTCTCCTTTGAACTTTGAAACAAGCAAAACAAAAAATGTTGCATTTAATCATTCGGTAGAAAAAAGCCTTTGCATCAACAATCCTGTTTCAGTTTTGCTCTTTAAGAAACACCCTCCTGTTTCCCTTTCCCTGGTTACCTCACTGGGGCCTCCGTGTCACAGAAGAGGACTTACTGATAACACGGGGGCAGTGTTAGGTTTATGAGCGGAAAGTCCACAGCTCTTTGTTTTGTCCCGTCCCCTTCCAACAGAGGAAAACACCTGTGTTTTTCGTCCATGCCTTTGTTACCTCTAAACTCGACAATTCCACTGATCTCCCCCCCCCACCCCCACTCCAACCCCCTTCCAACCTCCACAAACTTCCACTCGTCCAAACATTTGCTGTCATGTTCACCCATCATCCCTGTACTGGCTGATCTATAATGGCTCCCGGTCCAGCAAAGCTTCAATTTCAAAGTTGCCATCTTTGTTTTCAAATCCCTCTGTGCTCTCTTCCCACCCTACCTCTGGAATCTTCTCTAGCCCTACAACCCTCCGAGATCCCTGTATTCTTCTAATTCTGGGCTCTTGCTCATCCCCATTTTCCTTCACTCCACCATTGGCAGCCATGCCTGACCTGCCTGGGCCCTCAGCTCCGAAATTCCCTCCCTAAACCTTTTCCGCTCTTGACCTCTTTCTTCTCCTTGTAGATGCTCCTTAAAACCTACCTCTCTCACCAAGCCTTTAATCACCTGTCCCAATCTTTCCTTACGTGGCCCTGTGTCAAATTTTGTTTGATAACAGCCTGTGAAGCACCTTGGGACATTTTACTACATTAAAGACACTGGTTGGGTGGGAGGGGAAATTTTATGCTCTCCCCTGCGGCAGGTTTCGAGACAGGGAGAGCATAAAGGTGGGGTGGGGGAGGGGGGGATGGTGGGGGGGTTGGAGGGGGGGTGCGTGTTCCTGCCACCATCACGCCTCTGTCCAAATGTAGTCCAGGGCCAGAAGGCCTGTGAGGGGCTTTCCCACCCCACTACCAATTGAGGCCCTTAACTGGGCAATTAACCCCCAATTAAGGTCCTCTTCCTGCTGCAGCTACCATTACCCGTGCGGCGGCGGCCCTGTCACCGCATGGGAAGCACGGCACAAGGAACCGTGCGGGCTGCTTCCTGGCTCCGAGGGGGTGGGAGAGGGCCTCGTTAAACGGCACAGTTCCTGAACGAAGAACCGGGCATCGGGAAAGGGGGGCGTGCTGAGGGCCACCCCCCCCTGCCCTTGCTGCCGCCTTCCCCTTCCCCCGCGACCCCCACCCCGCGAGACCCCTCCCACCCAGACCTACCTGAGGCCTGGTTCCAGCAACACTCCTCGACCTCTGTTAGGTGCACCTGCAGCGGCAGCCACCGCCTGCGCCTCGATGCTGCAGCTGCTGACCTCTGATTGGCCGGCAGCTCTGCAAGGGCGGGGCTTCCGGTGACGGGGCCCTTAATCCTGTGGAAGGCCCAACTCTGTCCACTTAAGTGCCTGATTTGCACGAAATTCAGTGGGCCTTCCGGAGAAAAAGCAACACGGGGATCTCGGCATCGGTTTTCTCTGGACATCGAGACCCCCACCGCCAGGATAAAATTCCACCCCCCGCCAGCATAAGTGCGATTTGTTGTTGTTGATGAGATTTAAGCGGGATATTGGAGGATTGTCAGACACTGGATAAACCTCAGTACTTCTTTAAATGTCAGATTGGTTCATTGGGTTGTGCTGTCTACTGAGCTGGAAGCCCATGGGTTCATGTCCCACTCCAGGGACTTGAGCACGTGATCTAGGCTGATGCTCCAGTGCACTGAAGGAGTGCTGCACTGTCAGAGATGCTGTCTTTCAGATGAGACATTTCATCTGTCCAGTTGGATGTAAAAATCCCATGGTAGTTTTGTAGATAAATCCAGGGGTGTTCTCCCAGTGCCTGAGCCAACATTCCATCTCTCATCCAGCATCGCCAAAACAGAACAACTGATCATTAACTCACTGTTAACGTTTCAGGTCAGTGACACTTCTTCGGAACCCAGTTCCGAAGAAGGGTCACTGACCCGAAATATTAACTCTGCTTCTCTTTCCATAGATGTTGCCAGACCTGCTGAGTGGTTCCAACATTTCTTGTTTTGATTTCAGATTTCCAGCATCCGCAGTATTTTGCTTTTATTATCTCACTGTTGTTTGTGGGATCTTGCTGAGCATAAATTGATGGCTGTATTTGCCTGCATAACAATAGAGGCTGTTCTTCTAAAAGTAATTCATTGGCTGGATAAAAGTGACTGTATACACGCTAGTTCTTTCCTTGCCAGCTTAAAGCTTCGACATTGGAGGGGGAGGGGGGTTGCCAGCTGAGGTTCGTGATCTTGAAAAATCTGAAAAATGTTGCAATTATCCATCACGCCTCGACCCAGGTAAACCAGACCCCAACACCAAATTAACCAGACCCCAACACCAACTAAATCAAACCCCAACACCAACTGAACCAGACCCCAACACCAACTAAACTAGATCCAACACCAACTAAACCAAACCCCAACACCAACAAAAGCAGACCCCAACACCAACTAAATCAGACCCCAACACCAACTAAACCAAACCCCATCACCAACTAAACCAGACACCAACACCAACTGAACCAGACCCCAACACCAACTAAACCAGATCCAACATCAACTAAACCAGACCCCAACACCAACTAAACCAGATCCAAAACCAATTAAACAAAACCCGAATTCCAAATAAATCAGATCCAACACCAACTAAACCAAACCCCAACACCAACTAAACCAGATCCAACACCAACTAAACGAAACCCCAACATCAACTAAACCAAACCCCAACACCAACTAAACCAGACCCAACACCAACTAAACCAGATCCAACACCAACTAAACGAAACCCCAACATCAACTAAACCAAACCCCAACACCAACTAAACCAGACCCAACACCAACTAAACCACACCCCAACACCAACTAAACCAAACACCAAAACCAACTAAACCAGACACAACATCAACTAAACCAGACCCCAACACCAACTAAACCAAACCCCAACACCAACTAAACCAGACCCCAACACCAACTAAACCAGACCCCAACACCAACTAAACAAAACCCCAACAAAAACTAAACCGGAACCAAAAGCAACTAAACCAAACCCCAACGACAAATAAACCAGACCCCAACACCAACTAAACCAGACCCCAACACCAATTAACCAAACACCAACACCAACTAAACCAGACCCAAACACCAACTAAACCAGACCCCAAAACCAACTAAACCAAACCCCAACACCAACTAAACCAAACCCCAATACCAACTAAACCAGACCACAACAACAACTAAACCAGACCAACACCAACTAAACCAGTCCCCAACACCAACTAAACCAGACCCAACACCAACAAAACCAAACCCCAACACCAACTAAACCAAACCACAACAACATCTAAACCAGACCAACACCAACTAAACCAGTCCCCAACACCAACTAAACAAGACCCAACACCAACAAAACCAAACCCCAACACCAACTAAACCAAACCCCAACACCAACTAAACCAGACCCAACACCAACTAAACCAGACACCAACACCAAAGAAACCCGATCCAACACCAACTAAACCAGACCCCAACACCAACTAAACAACACCCCAACACCAACTAAACCAGACACCAACACCAAAGAAACCCGATCCAACACCAACTAAACCAGACTCCAACACCAACTAAACAACACCCCAACACCAACTAAACCAGATCCAACACCAACTAAACCAAACAGCAACACCAACATAACCAAACCCCAACATCAACTAAACCAAACCCCAACACCAACTAAACCAAACCCCAACACCAACTTAACCAAACCCCAACACCAACTAAATCAAACCCCAACACCAACTAAACCAAACCCCAAAACCAACTAAACCAGATCCAACACCAACTAAACCAAACCCCAACACCAACTAAACCAGACCCCAACACCAACTAAACCAGATCCAACACCAACTAAACCAAACCCCAACACCAACTAAACCAAAACCCAACAACAACTAAACAAAACCCCAACACCAACTAAACCAGACCCCAACACCAACTAAACCAGAGCCCAACACCAACTAAACCAAACCCCAACACCAACTAAACCAAAACCCAACAACAACTAAACAAAACCCCAACACCAACTAATCCAGACCCCAACACCAACTAAACCAGATCCAACACCAACTAAACCAAACCCCAACACCAACTAAACAAAACCCCAACAACAACTAAACCAGACCCCAATACCAACTGAACCAGACCCCAACACCAACTAAACTAGATCCAACACCAACTAAACTAAACCCCAACACCATCTAAAC